>NW_027286070.1:72387890-72860390 GCF_022747635.1 Hetaerina americana
TATGGAGTTTTTTTATTTTAAAATATAATATTGTAGTTAATAATGATGTAATACATTTACATCATCTGAAAAATAAATGTAATTATTACAGTATTATAAATTTAAAGAATATTTTTTTAGCAATTATATTTTGATTTTTAGACACAAAACTAATATTTTTTTTAAAACATTTTTCAATTAAACTACGATATTTAAATATAATAAAGAATCAAAAAGACGTGCAGAAAATATTATAAATAAATAAAGAAAAACCAGTGAATTGCAAATTTTTTTGTCAGCCTCTGCATAGTTCGATTTTGTTGAAAAGGCTGATCTCACTGAGTCAAATTGGGACTTTTCCCCTTTCCTTGAGACTGCGGCAATGTGCTTACAATCTAAAGGCAGAAAAAAACCAAGTTCTATCTCACAGAGAACTGCCGAAAATGTAATCCATTACACAGGGCGCAATTGATTAGATAGGATGGACGGCAAGAGAAACCAAAATGATTACAAAGCAGTGTTCTCATTTCCATCGTATCAACAAAGTCTGAATAAGCAGCTATATATCAACACCACAACACATTCAAGAGATTACAGATAAAAACAGATTAGTAGCCTTTCAGTGGCTTTTCATAGTGGAAAGACCACTCAGAAAAAAAAACGAGCAAACAATTAGGCTGAGCTTCCCGACATGTACAAAACTGAACGAAAAATTATAGTAAGAATTATACTTTTTGAAAAGCATTTAAAATTGCTAATAAAAAATTAAAAAAATTAGTTACGTAATTCTATGGAATTCAACTTATCGATAGCGCAAAAACCATAAATTATTAAAGAAAAAACCATAAGTTACAGTAATTTAAACAATAGCCTACGCAAGAGCCGATATATCGGCCCGCCGCACTAAGAGGGTTAAAGCCATCATATTGAAGTATTTTTTTAGTGCTCATTATGTAATCGTATGGAAAATATCTGCCGCAGCTCCCAGTCTAATATTGCATTTGCATGAAAATGTATGATTTGATTTAGGAAAAATAATTTTTTTGTGTCTAATAAAAATTCCTACTGTGACAATTTCTAACATTTTTAAAAATGACAGCTTGGCTTCTGAAATCCTTTCAAATATCTGAGTCATTACATGAAAGAGACAGTAATTTGTAGTATATTGACAACATGGTTGTCAACATAATGTATGAATTAATTTGCTTAATTGTGTGTATTAATAGCCTAGTATTACTGTTGATTTTGTTCATTTTGTCCAATTTTCAGCTCGGCTGTGTTCTTTGTATCATTGGGTCCACTGTGATTGTTCTACATTCCCCTAAGGAGGTCGAAGTGGAGAACCTCCAAGTACTCCAAGAGTACGCTCAGGCTCCAGGTTTGTCACGCCGACTTACCTTCAATCCCAAGGCCAAGCAAAACCAAATGCATTTTGGAATGCAACTCTAAAAATACCTGCCCTGCGGCCAAAATTTGTATTCACCCCAAACAGCACTCGATCTGTCACAAATTCTTTAATAGAGACCCACTGAGCAATAGTCTAATTTCGTCCCAACAATGAATAGAATGGTTTGAGGCATCACTTTGTGGAAGTAATTAATATTGGGAAAGAAAATACTTTGTTCTTCCACACACGTTTCATTATGCACGACCTAGGTTTTGACTTGCAAAGTCATAATCAGGTGAAGTACAGCAGAGGAGACTCAGTGTTATGTAGTAGACAGAGAAGAGCAGGGGGAGGTGTTGGTGAAGTGGGGGGAGGGGAAAGGGATGGGGAACGTGTGTGTGGTAGGGAGGAGGGGGAGAAGGCAGTTGGGTAAGGCATCTGGGTGGGAGGGGGTGGTTGGATATGGCATCAGGGGGGGGCGCAGAGGGAGGGATACTTAAGGTCATTAATCAATATACCCTGACAATGAGTGTTCTTGGAAATTTGCAAACGTTCCGAGGCATCTAATCTCAAACCTTTCTTCTCGGGGAAATTTATCTCATTAAGTGACCAGAGCCTTATCAGAGAACAGAATAAAACCAGCCTTCTATAATGAAGGCAACTTAGGGAACGTTTCATCTAACAGTAAGGACAAATTCCCATCGTGGAAAAGAGTGGAGTGTGTAAATAGCATTGCGAGTGGTCTGCTTTTTACAGTGGACCAACTGGGAGGAAATTCCATCAACTTGTGAAAGAAAATCACTCCTTTTTAAAAATCAGAAATCCTTCTTCTCATTTTGCCAAGCACCTATTTGTCAATAACCACACAAGTGACTTTGTTCCTGAGATTTTAGATTTGGAGATGAAGGGTTTAAGATTAGATGCCTTGGAACATTTGGAAATTTCCGAGAGCAGTCATTATTAGGGTATGTTGGTTAATGACCTGATGTATTCCTCCCACTCCCCCCTCCTGGACCTCCTTCGGCCCATCTCCCCCCCTGATGCCACATCCAATCGCCTTCTCCCCCTCCCATCCATGCACCCCTTTCCCTTCTCTTTCCCCTCCTCTCTCTTACCAGCACCTCCCCCTCCTCTTCTCTCTCTACTATGTAAAGCTGTGTGTCCTCTGTACTTCTGGAGATGGCTTTGTAAGTTGAAACTTAAGTCGTGCATAGTAAAATATATGTGGGCGAACAAAGTATTTTCTTTTCTGATATTGTACCAACCCTATAAATCAGTTGATATAATCTCTATTTGGTTGCAATATGCTATTTATCTCAATAAATTGCTTTTAATCTGGGTTTGAGTCCAATTTCTGATGCATATAATTTTATTTTTTTTCCAGGTTTTATTGCTTATGTGTCTGTAATTATTCTAGTCGCCTTATTTTTTGCCCTCTACTTGTCTCCACGTCAAGGACATTCCAGTGTTCTTATTTATATAACAGTAAGTATTGCCAGTATCAATTACTAATAAAAATGTTATCAGCCATCTTGGTTAATAGTGCATCAATAGATGTTTAGTGAAAAAGTTATTTTCTGTCAACCTCATAATTGAATGCAATGGCATTTTTTTAACTTATTCAATTTTGGTGTTAAGTTTTGGATGAAAAATAGCAGTAATCCATTCATGTTGAGCATTATTTTTATGCTGTATAAATTAGTCAAACTTATTTTAGCCTTGTCTGCAATGAAATCAAAAAAATCTTAGGCTTCCATAACTATTATGCTCCTATCTAATCTTATTTAAGGAAGAAATCTGAATTTCATAGAGCTGTGGGTGATGTAGTCACTTATATTATGTAAACCATTTTAGGCTTAAGGGAATACTATTTAATATAGTCTGTATGAGAAGAGGCTGTAAGAAGCTCAATTTGTCCTTTTCTGTGTCATTATTGAAATACAGGCTTGCAATGGAAATTGAAATTCGATTAACATTATTTTATGTAGATATGAAGGAATGAAAAGGATTGAATTAGCCTTTCTATTCTAATAAAAAGTTATCCTAAAGAAAAAGTGTTTGGTGAATCATAATTTTCATAATTGAAGATATAAAATGGATTCACTTCAGTATTAAAAATGTTAAGATATTGGTTATAAATAAAAAAATGGATTGCAACAACTACAATGTAAATATGGAAGCCTCTCACAGTTGCGTAGGAAGTAGCATGCACCTGTATATCTGAAGACCTCACTTTAAAAATATGATTCATTCATTCAACCATAATAATCTGCTAATTACTGCTGTAATGAGCATGCTGTGAAGTACCTAACTATTAAGTGAAAATACTATATCAGTCACAGAAAGAGTTTAAATGAGCCCTTGATGGACATGCTTGAGAACTAAAATCGTTTATGTATTTATAAATGCTAGTCATCTTGGTAAACATTCATGATCAATTGTCGTACTCTATGCCATGCTTCATATTGTGCACAAGCTTTAACACAATTCAATTACTTATTGTTTCTAGTGTAAGAACTAGCATTCAAGGAAAGTTGGGGTGTTATCAGTTGTGGAATTTCTATCAAATGCTATTGTAATGACCGTTTCTTTTTGAATTTGATAATAGCTAAGCTTTGCACCCCCAAACCTCCCCCATCATATTGAACGGAATGTTTGCAGAAAGGCTCTGGGCAACTATAGTATCTCCATATTAATTTCAATCTGATATATTAATGTTGAAATGACCATGTGGTTAATTAATACTGTATGCCATGGGATAAGTTCAGACATCTTGATGGGGATTAAGATGGTGTGGTGGTTAATGCGCAGGCTTCCCACAGAGAGGGCTCGGGTTCGAATCCCGGCGGCATCCAATATTTTTCAGTGGTATCCCTACTTGAGGTGCTTTGTGGAGAGCACTTTGAGGGAGTACGACGTCCGTCGGATGGGACGTTAAACTCCAGTCCCTTTGGCGCCTTCCGACAAGAGTAGGCTAATACCGATACCGGGTTTCTCTCCACCCTTCATCCTTTCCCGTCCATCCCTTATGGTGAAAATGATCTCACCTGTCGGTCGCCTCCCCTAAATACTACTACTGTCATAATTTGAAGTAGTGAATGTGTCATATTTTGAAGTAATATCATGAAACGGTATTATACAATTAGGTATTAATCATCATTAACTTCCTTGGAGATGTTAATACATAACTTTGGACCACGGACGTCTACGTATATTAACCCTCTTAGTGCGGCGGGGATTTCAGGGGTACTAGTGAGAAGTGCGAAGGGTAATTTAAGAAAATTTATCACCTTAGGAAAAAAAACATTATGAAGTTATTTGTTTAGATATCCATATGCAGTTTTTTTTATTTTAAAATAAAATATTGTAGTTAATAATGATGTAATACATTTACATCATCTGAAAAATAAATGTAATTATTACAGTATTATAAATTTGAAGAATATTTTTTTAGTAATAATATTTCAATTTTTAGACACAATACTAATATTATTTTTAAAACATTTTTCAATAAAACTACAATACTTAAATATAATAAAGAATCAAAAAGACATGTAGAAAATATTATAAATAAATGAAGAAAAACCAGTGAATTGCAAATTTTTTTGTCAGCCTCTGCATAGTTCGATTTTGTTGAAAAGGCTGATCTCACTGAGTCAAATTGGGACTTTTCCCCTTTCCTTGAGACTGCGGCAATGTGCTTACAATCTAAAGGCAGGAAAAAACCAAGTTCTAACTCACAGAGAACTGCTGACAATGTAATCCAATACACAGGGCGCAATTGACTAGATAGGATGGACGGCAATGAAACCAAAATGATTACAAAGCAGTGCTCTCATTTCCATCGTCTCAACAAAGTCTGAATAAGCGGCTATATATCAACACCACCACACCATAACACATTCAAGAGATTACAGATGATCACAGATTAATTAGTAGCCATTCAGTGGCTTTTCATAGTGGAAAGACCACTCAGAAAAATACGAGCAAACAATTAGGCTAAGCTTCCCGACATGTACAAAACCGAACGAAAAATTATAGTAAGAATTATACTCTTTGAAAAGCATTTAAAATTGCTAATAAAAAATTAAAAAATTAGTTATGTAATTCTATTGAATTCAACCTATCGATAGCACAAAAATCATAAATTATTAAAGAAAAAACATAAGTTACAACAATTTAAACAATAGCCTACGCGAGAGTCGATATATCGGCCCGCCGCACTTTTCGCCAGGGATACGAAAGCCGATATATCGGCCCGCCGCACTAAGAGGGTTAAGTGCAAACATTGATACGACTAGTGGTGTTTTGGCATTAGAAATACATTGGAGGAGCTCACTTAAAATTTGGTCCATAATGTTAAATTTTGATCAATTCATTTTAGAATTGGTCACAATAAATGTAGAAGAAACTAAAGTTGACGATTGCTTTATGTTATTGTCGTCAACATGGAGCACATAAGCAACGTGTGCAACTAAAATGGAAGATTGTGATATCATGGAAGGATACCCATTGAATCTCCCAAGGATTGCGTAGAATTACCCGAAATCATTGAATTCTGATCCCAACACTAATGGAAAGTCATAAATTGATAATTGATAGGTTTACCTGTTTTAGGTTTTTTTTCATTATCTAATGTTTTGTGTCAGTGGTTGTTGTTGGGGGAGAAGGTCATTTAAAACAAATGCCCACTGCGTGGAGTGACCAAAATGAATTCCTTGAAGTTAAATTGTTAGTCCGACTTTGGCCATCGGGTCTACCTGGGTCGAGTAATGGAAAGCTAACCTGACAAATTTACCAATGCTCAGGGTGTAAGAAAAAGTTTCAAGTCTTATGAGTGCAAATTTATTAATGGTAATTTGATATTATAATTTTATTTAGCGCAGTTTATTATGGTTTGTTTCGTGGTGTTAGTTTTTATTATAAGATTACCAGAATTAAGGAGAATAAATGGTTCACAAGAAATGATCTAACAATAAATTTTGAAAAAAACAAATTGTGTACAATTTTTAAAAAATTAATCCCTAAAATGGATCTTTAAATCATAAATAATCTTGTGAAGAAAGTTTTGAGGACCAAAATTTTAGGTATAATGATTGATGGAAGCTTAAACTGGAATGAACCTATTAGGCGTACATGCAGTAAACTTTCCAGCCTTTCCTATGCCGTAAGAAGCCTAGCAAAGGTTGTAGATCAAGAAGCAGCCTACTTTTGTCATTTCAAATCTCCAGTGTGTTATGGAATTATCTTTGGGGCTCTGCGATGGGTGTGAAACAGAGTATTCTTCATTCAGAGAAGAGTTATCAGAATATGGTCATGATTATAAAAATATGATAATGGTACATGGTCAAAAAAGAGTCTTGTAGATCTCATTTTTATAAATCTAATATGTACATTGTGCATGGATGTGTGTATTTTTATGTATATATATTTTTTATATACATACACACATACAACATATATATACAAAAATATATACATACATATATATATATATATATATATATATATATATATATATATATATATATATATATATATATATATATATATATATATATATATTATATATTATATTATATTGTATATCTAATGCATGTGTGCATATTTGAGAAAACAGGTGTCTGTTTAAAAAATTTGAGTGTATCCATTGTTTTACCAAAATACAAAGAAAGAAGGTACATTGAAAACAGCATGCCACTTTTTTGTTTCAAAAAGGACCCAATTGTGCTGGAATTAACATTTATCATCACTTACCAGCAGGCATAAAAAGTATTTTTTGTCTGGATGTTTGACAAGCTGTAGCCATTTATTTTTTATTATAACCATTCCTAAAAAATTATGTATACATTTTTGTTTTTGATATGACATATCTCATATTTTACCATTGTAAAATAAAGAGACGAAATAACAATAAATGAATAAATATATTGAGCCTTTTTCTTGAATTTAGGGAAAAACATGTTTTGGAAAAACTCTTTCTTAAGAATGTCAAATAAATTGAATTAAAGCACAAATCTAAAAGTGCATTTGGATACATTTTGGTGGATGGGAAAGGAATTTGTTTCAATTTGGAAGCTCATGGTGGGCGATGCTGATGTTTGTAAATCCCAGGAGAAGCACTGTTAATGAGTGCAACTGTGCTTTGCAGGTGTGCTCTGCGATTGGATCCCTGTCAGTGATGAGCTGCAAAGGAGTGGGCCTCGCACTCAAGTCAACGCTCATGGGCCAATCGTCAGAGTTGGGCAATTGGTTCACGTGGCTGCTGTTGGCGGTGCTAGTTGGATGCATAATCGTGCAAATGAACTATTTGAATAAGGTCAATATTCACTTCAGTTGTAATTTCACAGTTGCATCAAAAAGTTCAGGGAGGAGAGACGAATGTTTTGGCATGTTAACCTAGAGCTTGCTTTTAGAAAAATTTTTTTCAACTTTTGATGAATATTTAGGAAATAATTAATTTCATATTTGGTACGAGTATTAAGCAGGAAAAAATCTCAATAGTCCATCCAAGCGGTTTAGCATAATTTGCTGAGTTAACCGTTTGAGAAAAATGTGCAATGGTATTAATGTAATTGACCCTCACTGTTGCAAGCCAAGTGAAATTTGGCAGTTTTGGAAAATGTAAAAACTTAAGTAATTGATATGATATTAATGTAAAAATTAGTCATTTAATACACCATTTTTGTTTGAAAAACAACTGAAATGATATAGAGTTACATTAAACATTTTAAATATGAGAATAGAGACTTAGTCCTTGATATATTTATTAAATTAGGGAGTTGATTGGAGTTCATGCAAAAATTTTCCGGCCTTCAAAATTACAGTAGAGCAGTATTCATGTAAAGTAATTGAGGGGAAGGCACCAGCATATAATTGAAAATGTTGGATATATATAAAAAAAATATGTATATATATATATATATATATATATATATATATATATATATATATATATATATATATATATTTTTTTATATATGTATATCATATATATACAAATATATATATATATATACACACACACACACGAGGGTCATCCGGAAAGTAGTACCCGTTCGTGCCGCATGAAGTGCTGACGACGCGAGTAGCCGCTGGACGAGGTCAGATAGCTTCAGTGGCTTGTCTGCCTTCTCTGAGCCAAGTTGCGTGACGCTAGCATTGCCTGTGTTGTTTCTGTGATTGTTTACAATGTTTAAAAAAATTGAGAACGCCGCCAGTTGTGAAGTGAGGGCAGTGATTAAATTCCTCAATGCAAGAAACGTTCGCCCATGTGATATTCATCGCCAATTAAAGGAGGTGTATGGAGACAATGTAATGGACGAGTCGTCTGTTCGGCGGTGGTGTCGCAACTTCAACATGGGGAGGGGGAACACACACGACGATGAGCGTTCGGGAAGACCGTCTGTCATTACAGACCAACTGGTGAGCTCAGTTGACGAATTCGTGAGGAACGATCGGCGCGTCACAATTGATGACATCTGTGAGCATTTTCCCAATGTTTCTCGAACAATTGTTCATGAAATTGTTAAACACCATCTGCATTATGCAAAAATTTGTGCAAGATGGGTCCCTCGCGTATCTCAATGAGCTGGCGGCGAAGGACTATGCAGCAGGAATACAGAAACTTGTCACACGTTATGACAAATGCCTTAATTAGCTTGGAGATTATGTTGAGAAGTAGTTTAAAGTATCCTCTTTCAAATAAAATTTTTTATGTTTGTTAATATTTACTTTTGTGTCTTTATTTCACGAACGGGTACTACTTTCCGGATGACCCTCGTGTGTGTGTGTGTGTATATATATATATATATATATATATGCATATATATATGCATATATATATGCATATATATATATATATTGGTATATCATGGCATATTTTGATCATATTTTCAGGAGTGATTTGTTTATATCTCTCTCATATATCTTTGGGCAAAATATATATATATACAGTGGAACCTCATCATACGAGCATAATCAGTTTGGCAATCTTTCTTGTGAAGCGAAATATTTGTTTAGTGAAGCAACTTCTTGCATATAAATTAATTTAAAATGCAATTATGCATTCCTTGTCGAAAGAAATAAATTATGCACAAGGTTTATTCAAAGAGCATTATGTGTACAGGGTGCGGCAGTTATCTCCGGACAAATTTCAATTTGAATTTCCCGCCACATCGTAGATCCACTGCAGGAGATGATTGGCGTTCTAGAAAGCTATGGGCATCTAGTAATCAGTCATGACCTCAAAATGGCCGAGATGTTATGTACAAGTGCATGGTACAATCGAAGAGCCGCTGTAATAGAAAGTGTTTACCCAGTGAAATTTTTTGATTCTTCGGGTACCCCAGATATTTTTCTTTTTATTTACGATATTGTGACTTCAGAGAAGTCTGGGGAAGGTTTCACTGACCCGGCGAGGGGTCAAACCTCATTCGAGGAAACGTGTGTCATGAACTATGGCAGTCGTCGAGAAGGCTCATGCACTGATTCCAGAGGATCAGGGGCGATGGCTGAGGAAATTGGCATCAGAATTGAATTTTAGCGAGCGAACAATACGTCAGATGGCAGAGGAGGACCTATAAGACAAGTCTTACACAATAAAGATGTGACGAATGCTGTCCGAGGCTGTCAGAACAAAGCGGATTGCTCCCTGCAACCTGCTATTGCGTTCTCTAAAAAATGAAGCTGTGGGACGGATCAGATTCTTTTCTAGTGAAGAAATGTTCACCATTGGCGAGAAGATCAACCTGAGAAATGATTGCTGGCTCGCCCACGACCCCGAGGACGTCCCGATTGTGGCTCAAACAAAATTTCCGTCTAGTGTTCACGCCCTAGGTGTTGTGGCCAGTGAGGGTGATATCATTCCGCCACATTTCTTTGAAAAGGAACAAATTATCACAAAATAAGTCTATCTGCAAATTTTGAAGAATACGGTGAAACCTTGGATGGTAGGCTGTGGCCTCGGGGAGACTATATGTCTCTATAGTCAAAAACTGGCTCTCAGATAACATTGACATGTTCTGGTCAAAGGAGTTCTGGCCCCCCGAATAGCCCGGACTTGAAGCCTCTCGACTATTATGTTAGGAGCGTAGTCGAAAGAGTTACTGGTAAGACGAGGTACCCTAATGTTGCATCTTTAAGCACCACTGTCATAGCAGCATTTGTGAATATGGACAGCACTGTTTTCAAGAGTGCATGTGATCGATTCAGGATAACAAGATTGGAGGCGGTCATTGCAGCTGAAGGGGGTAGTTACATTGAGTAATGTTACTCTTGGCAGATACCACTACTTGTATACGAAAGGGCTTTCATTTTCATTTGTATTTCTTTGATAAATTTCCTTTTAAACAAAAGTTTTATTTGTCCGGATTAAAGTGCCATACCCTGTACATTGTTTAGGATTGTGGATCACATTCAACTTTTCTTCTGTCATGGAATGAAGCAACCCCAAATGCGAACTAGATTTGTGAAAGCAAAAATGAATCAAAATAATTGTTATTCATGATACATACAAATTAAATTCCTTTTTACTAAAAAGCTGTCTGGAGACATCTGTTTTTGCTGATACTTCAAAAATTGGTAAACCTGCCACTCAGATTGATCATTAAGTAAAATTATGGTACGATGCAATAGTTTCCCATGACCTACATATCTTATTTAGCCTGCTGTTTTGGGCCTTACACTTCTCAAAGGCTTGTGGAGTTTCTGAATGGTAAAGAAGGAGAGGTTTGATTTTCAAATCACCTCTCGAATTTTTGCAAAATAGCTGCGTGAGATAGACTGCTAGTGTCTTGTAGTCGGGCCATACATTCTCTTCTACTGTTATGTGCTCAAAGATAGTTTCGCTTCAGCATCTTCCTCCCAAAGAGACTCTCTCGTCACAATGAAAAACTTTTTGCAGCGGGTAATTCGTAGAATCTGCGATCTGTTTGAAGTCACTGATGTAGTTCTCGACTGCCTTTGACCCTTACCTTGGGGCTTCATCGTGCCTCGCAACACCATGGATGATGGCTCTTCTGGTTAACCTCTCAAACTACTCATGGCTCCCATTTCACACTTGTTTGGCCATCGATGGTCCTGACGTCTTAATGATGACATGGACAAAAATCACTTTTCCCTTCTCATAAATGATTTAATAGTATTAGATTGCATTTGCTTTCCATTTGTGCATATGAGAAGCAACCTTTCAACATCGTTGAGAATACGTAACCATTGCGTAGAATCTCTTCTCACACGGTTTGAATCATCTTTTTCCTTAGTCTTATTAGTGATCTTGCCAATCGCAGATATCGACTGATTGTTAGTGTGCTTACCAGATCCGTCCGCCATGCTCACACTTTGTTCCTTATTTTCAAAAATTTTACTTTTCATTTCTACTCTTATTTTTCATTTTTATTCTTTTTATGGCTTTCTTCTTATGTGTTTCTTTCGGAGTCAATTTTAAAACCATGCACCAAATATTAGTTACCTCTGCACATAAAAGTTACTAATGATATATTTGAACACAAGTTTGGGAGAATATGTGATGACTAGCGAGGCCAAGATACTCGGGTGCTGAAGCCAACTGCAGTGACATGCATGCAATCGATCTCCTTGTCGCTCGTAAAGAAGTCTTTTTCGGTACCAATTGTCGCTCACTATGCAAACTCAATTTGCTGTGTGAGATGCTTGTTAATCAAGGTTCCACTGCAGTTGTATTTTTCTTTATAATTTCCATGATTCAGTTACAGGTTCCACTTCCCATTCTGAAAATTTCAGCATGGTTTAAGTTATTGCTGGTTGATTATTTGTGAATCACATGTCTCATTGTCTTGCAGAAAAGTCAAAATATATGCAATATTGTCCATCGCAAAATGCATGCTGATTGCATTGACCTACCTTTTAATATAAATCAGTACATGTTTGATATTATTCATTATGGCCCCGGTGGCGGCGGGGTAACGTCCTCGTCTGCCATTCCAAGGGTCGAGGGTTCGATTCCCGCCTGGGTGAGTTTCCCTCCATCTAGGGCTTGGGTGTTTGTAAAATGTGACCATTGTTATCGTTGTTAATAGTTCGATGTAAAGGCCAAAATGTGCTGTTTTCGGACTTAAACTGAATAAATAAATAAATAAATAAATAAATAAATAAATAAATTATAAATATTGTTCTCCTTGCACAAAATTTATAGAAGTATCAATAAGAAAAAAAGTCCCTCTAATTTTGACCTGCATCCCAGACGAAGTTCTTATTGGGTGCCTAAGTAAGCGGTCGGTTTCTTATTGGACACAAATCTGCCCTAAATACATTCTAAGGAATGTGTCTTGGGGACCACTTGTGCTCAGAAATATACCACAAGCCAACGGAAACCAAACATATTTGTGGAAAGGAGTCCATGGATCTCCTAATAGTTTGTTTAAAACTCAGATATATGTGATTGTTTTTGTATTAGTTTATAGATTTCCATGTAAAAGATGAAGACCCACGTTGTATTCTGTCAATTGCTTTCTACTTCTTTTCTAGGCTTTGGATGTGTTTAATACGAGCGTGGTTACCCCCGTTTATTATGTGCTCTTCACCACACTTGTCATCTGTGCATCTGCGATCCTTTTCCGAGAATGGCAGCACATGTCGGCCGAAGATGTTTTGGGAAGCCTTTGTGGCTTTTTCACCGTAATTGTGGCTATATTTTTATTGAATGCCTTCAAGGATTTAGACATCTCATTTGGTGATGTCCGGGGCATTCTGCAGCCAAAGAGAGAATTGCTCTCAGGAGGACATTCAAATTCAAACTCCAAGGGTGAGTGTTCCGTCCGTGAAGTGGGCACATGATTTGGGCACTTGGGCCTCCATTAACCAAGTAATAGACACGCCTGTGAATTGATGCTTTTCAATCAAAGCAGCAATGTTGATTTGTGTTCGGGTAATGTTTTTAATCCCCAAATGGAGACAATCCAGTTAAATCTCACTCTGTTCTTCTTCCAATTGCTGAATTTGCTTAGCTGTCTTGTCAAAAATATTCAAAATGTATGGGAAGACACGAAATTTCAAAATATTCTAAATGGCTTAGAAGCACATCCTATTTTCAAAAATTGAAAAATATTTGGTAAATTAAAAAAACATGTATCTAGAGTACACACAAAATTTTCTCCTTAGCAGGAAAACAAATACGAATGAAGCGAATAAGGGGTTTGACTGTTTTTGGAACTGGGTCATCTGAACATGTCAAGTAATTAAGTGAGGTTATCATTAGAAGTCAGTTTGGGGAAGAGCAAAAAAATATTAAAGCTACTCAAGAATTGTCAAAGGTTAAACCCTTCTCCTCGATGACATTGCAGGAAATGAGGAAGCAAAGCGAGTTTAAAAAAGCAGCATAAGATCTATGTTTACTTTTTGAATGGCGTATAAGGGTCAAGGTGTCGGGTATAGTCATTTTTCCCATAATTTCTTTTTTATTATGGCACTCTGTGATTGAAAGTTACTATTTTTAATGCTACCAGTGTTAAACATTACAGTGGTAATTGAAATTAGGAGCAAAGAGGACAGTTATTATGTGATCACATTGTGACTTTTTCACATGAACGATGGCCAAAGGGTTTCAAAATGTGTATTGGACAGTCAACAAATTGCTCCATTTAATAAAACAGCCGGCAATATTTCAAATTTAAATTTGGTGCCACCTCTAAAAAAACAATGCTATAATTTATACCACAATTTAAAATCATAAATTTTCCCAAACGATTTGAATATTTCATTAATTTGTGATTTCCACATTTTTCAGGCTGCGTCCGCGTATGTCGTTTAAATGTACAACAGTTTCGCCAGCTATCCTGCTGGCGTCCTCAGGTCAAGGATGAAAAGAAGCTTGTTGTCCCGTCTTATATAGGAAAAATCCGGCGCCAATACCGGGAAATTTCTTGGCCAATCAGGGAACGTCCTCATATTTGCGCGGAATTATTCGTTTCCACGCACTGTGGAGTGGATATCCATCCTCTCTGTTAAAATTTTCTGGCCTTTTAACGATTTCAATGGCCTCTCTGATTATCCTCTGGAAGTATTTTTCTTCTTTCGCTATTATTTTAGCGTCGTCGAACAGAATAGAGTGTCCGGGTTCACTCCAGGCGTGCTCAGCGATGGCCGATGCTCTAAACTGTTTGGCCTTGGTTGCCCTCTGGTGTTCACTCATGCGTGTTTTCAGCGCTCGGCACGTTTCACCGATGTACCATTTGCCACAGGAGCATGGCACTTGGTATTTAAACGACATACGCGGACGCAGCCCGAAAAATGTGGAAATCACCTACTCATCGCCGCGGAAACCTTCGAACGAACATTTCATTAATTTGTTTAACGTAGGGTCCTCGATCCCTTGCTCTGCAGTCAACTGAAAATATTGCTTTGACATGGAACGGCTCTAAAATATTTCTTTTCTATTATTTAACTTTTCTATGCTCTTGATATAAAAACATGATTATATAAAAACTAGAATCATGGTCGATTTTCCCTGAATATTTTTTCAAATGGGTCTACATAGCTTCGAGAATATCAGCTGTATCAATCATGACATTTTGCATAGAATTGTTTACAAGTGCATGTGCATTTACGTGTACTATTTCAATAATTGTGACATCTGATTGGAAAACTTAACATTTCGCAAGTGTCTCACATTAGCTCGAACTTGTTTATGGTGTCCAGCTCTTTCCTCCAACGTCGTATCCTCTTCCGTCAGCCAGTTTGCCCTTGTTACTCTCTCCAGTTGAAGTGATTAGAAAATTAATGAGAAAGTTTGAAATTATTAGAAAATATGGATGTGTACGTGAAAACTAATAGGGCATTCGGCTGGCATACTTTCACCAAGCCGAAGTTAGTAATCTTGCTGAGAATTTGAATCAAAATATTGTTGCACTTTTTTTTACCAAAGAAATCCGTAAATGGAGGGAAGCTGCTCCACAAATTGGAAGGAAATTAATGTAAAATTCATGAGCATTCTTATATTGTATGTGATAAATTTTTGAATCAGAACGATTTCAGTAAAATTTATGGGTGATCCTCCATTGAAATAGTTTTAAAATAACATAACTGCTAGAAGAAAGCTCTGTTTTTTCATTGCATTCTGCAAATATTTTGTGGTTTTGATAATAATCAGGCAAAAGTAGGCATATGATCACTAGAACCATGTTATAAACTTTTTGTAGCAAGCCATCACCTTTATTGTTGCAGGGTCTCTATTATCAAAACACGGCAGTTCTGGACCTGAGGACGAAGAGAGTTTGATGGAGGCTGCTGCCGAAGCCAGGAACCACGGCAATAGGCTCTCCTATGGTAGCAGCCCTAGCATCTCTGCAAGGTCTGGCCGGTGACGTACACCCATGCCTCTGGTGACATCTCCGGACTTCGTCAGAGTTCCTAGTTTACCACTGATGCATCATGGGAATGGGGAGGCTCGGACTGATAGCTACCCTGCTTTTGACTGGTGCTGAGAAGTTTTCAGCCGTTTTTAATGTATTGATTTGTGGATTTATAAAGAATTTTATTTTGTAATTTTTTTATTCGCGAGTAAAGTGAGTGGTCACGTAGTGACTATGAAGAATGCTCTGTTTTATATTAAAGCTTGTGTAAATAAAATTACAGTAGGAGTATTTTTTGCTGTAGTCTTATCCATATATATTCTTGTATGGTGAATAAATTTGATCGGTAAGGACTCTATGGGAATATTTCAATCTCATTTCCATGTATGTACCTAATACACAAATACTTGGGTTTATTTAGGCACTGAAGCTCCATCAAGGAGACGCGACTGATTAAGCACCAAATTACGTGAATTATAAATGTTGTAGATCATGAGGATGTATCATGGCTCCAAGGCTTTGGTTAGTAGGTGGTGTACTTCCAACTTAAATAAAGAGTAATGCTTGTGCAGTGTATAATTTTTGCTCTTTCACATCTACTTTCCCCAACCTCATCTCTGCTAGAATAATGTTACCTTTTGATTGATGGGTAAACGAATGTTTATGTGAAAAATGTCCAAGACTTCCCATTCTGTGGGCAAAAATCACCAATACAATCCTTGAAAACATGACGGACAAGCTTTCCTAGATGTTGAGTAGTAATCTCAGCATAGGCATGCTTTAACTAGGAATTTATCAGGGTCGGTTATAATTATCCTAATATAATAATGTACAGTATGTGCCAAATTAATAGAACTTATAACCCCTCTCATGGAAATTCGTGTCCTAGGTTCGAAAAACACTTTTCATGCACATTAAAATTTAGCATGCGTGCAGTTCTCTCTGTACATAAGTCACGTTGCTCAGTGGGCTGATGTTCATGTGATGTCAATAAGAGCATTTATTTATTTAATTTGCAAACGAATTAACAGAACATTAAAATTTCGACCAATTATGACAATTTTGAAGCAAGTTAAAAAACAAGATACTTCTTTTTTCTTCATTATACTGGATATGGCTCCACTTAATAACAAAATGTATTATGCTATCTTAAGTTTTAAGGGGAAATTTTGGGAAACAACATCTAGACTTTGCCGAGTAATTTGACAGAATTCATTAAACAATTTCAGTAATAACCTGCATTGGAGCTGATGTTAGAAAAGATTCTGCTGAAAAAGTGACTGCAAAAAAAAGCTTACTGGAAGTGGAACACCACTGAGGCCAGCAATATTTACAGAGTCGTATCAAATGAGAGCTGTTTTTAAGAGCTCTTTTAAGACTTGGGCAGAGCATATAAGGGTGTCAGAGGGTTGGTTACTCATTATACTTACCTTGTTTTGGCGATTTTCATATTATTTACCAAAATATTTATCATGTACAAGGACAGATTTCTTATGAATCGCACAAAAAAAATATTCAAGGGGAAATAGAAGTCTAGTGGGTCGAGTGCTGGCAGGGTTGGATTGAAGGCAATGTCCTTGGACACCAGATCTTCCTGGGAAATGACAGGATGCACAGGGTTTCCTTGTCCTGATGTGTGGCCTCCACAGGCTGATGGACCCGACCCATCAAACCAACCTTCAGGTTGATTACTGTGGGGATTATGTATCTGAGACAAACTTGCCTAGTTGATTTAAATGGGGGCTGACCAAATTTTAATTCATTTGCCACAATATTTGGTTCTTTTAAGACATCGTTATGAGTTTGAAATGTCAGAACATAGAAAGCAGCAATCATCACATAATTAAGGTAACCCATATTCTGGATCACTGGATGAAGTGCTCATGACAGTATTTAATGGCCGTCAAAGGACCTATACAAAGTTTGTTTTAAACTATTAGGCGAAGATATTCAGATGTAAGCAGTTGGGTTGTCAAACTCCCCAGGTTTGAAGCGAACAAGCATGTCAATCTAGAAAGTTATACGAAACTTAAAATAACTTACAAAACTTCGACTTGAAACTCCACATCTAGAGTTCATACCTCCAGGAACAATAAAAAAATAACGAGAGTACCTCGATTTAAATTCTACCCTCACATAATTTAAAAACCCTATTTTATCAAAGTGAAACATCCCATCATTTGCGGCACAAATTTCTGTACAGTGGTTCTGGATATGTTTCTCAAAAAATGTAATCACCAGACGGTCAGGGCATGTACGTCCTGTCAAGTACTTTTGGTAGCATAACGGGGTGTTCACTATAATTAAAAGGCCTTACGAAAATTGTTAGTGGTGGAACACCTACTGTAGCTAACAAGAGTACCTTGGAAGTTGAGAATTAATGTTTACAAATTATGAATAATTTGTTTTTTTGTTGACAAGGACGGACGGAAGTTCCTACGAGGAAAATTTACGGGGAAACATGTACAAAACTGATAAATGGAATTCGAGGACAAATTCAAAATTAAATACTAACTTTGAATACGACCTCCACGGATGATTAAACGCCAATATCCTTAAAATTGTCAAAAGGAAATTTTATTAACACAACATTATTATTTACAGGTACTAAATCCTCTCTGACTTACAGTCCACACATCTGCTACTGCTTAGGAGTGATTGACGAAAACAATTATGCACCACTAAGAATTTTAACGTACAGGAACCCAGCGTAATAAAATATCTTTGAACTTCTTCCTCTCTGAAAAAAAAAGAAAAATCTCATAACAAGACCATTTTGCCATAAATCTTGGCAAGGAAATGTAATAACACCATTAATACCTGGTTCTGGAAAATCTTCGGGATGAAGTTCAATGTAATGCCTCAAAACAGCATCCCTCCTGGCCAGGCCTTTACTTCTTCGGTCGTCGAGTACTTTCCCAATGATAAAGCCAACTGCACCCAAACCTATTTGCCTCTGCATTCCTGAAATAATAAGGATAGTCATTAAAACCAATCAATATTTACAAAAAACGTAATATAAAAGACAAAAGATTAACTTACCACTGATCAAAGGTCTTTTGCCAAGGAAATTATATAGAAAGCCAGACGATACTCCCAGAAAGCCAAAAAAGAAGGGATTAAAATGCTGGGATAGAAAAGGGTATGGACGTGGCTCCGAACCTAACAGCTCATAAGCTGTTAGCTTCTTGGGCTGCTCGGGAAGGATGTCCATTTCCACACTTAATTCGCCTTACCGACTCCTTCGAACTCTCGACCCTGTCCACGGCCTCCGATCAGAAAGTATGGAACGGATTTGATGTTTTTTAGTTATTCATTTTAATACATAGTAATGCCTCCAGATTGCAGCACTATCGACATCGCGCCAATAGTCCGCGCGTTTTCAATTTTTGCTTTTGGTGGGTTAGAAATAATAATAATGTTTTTCGGGCTAATGACGAGACAAGGATGTCATTGTGTGGAAACCTGCGGTCCTTCGTAATATTTTTAACTTGATCAGTGTAATTATTTGGATACATAAAACGCCAATGCGTGGGTAGAGAAAAATATCAGGATCATACCCCCTTTTGATATAGCATTTTAAGGCCCTTTTAAAAAAT
This sequence comes from Hetaerina americana, assembly GCF_022747635.1. Lineage (NCBI taxonomy): Eukaryota > Metazoa > Arthropoda > Insecta > Odonata > Calopterygidae > Hetaerina > Hetaerina americana. The sequence continues at coordinate 72,407,183 of NW_027286070.1, forward strand.
AACAATACACTGGTCATAAAAATGGCCCGGTGTTACTTTGTTAATTTTTATGTATTATTTCCACGGTAACAACTTAAAATTTGACCTAACTGTTCTTTCAGATGAGCATCGAAGCCATAAAAAATATTTCATTGATACAAACAGTGAAAATCATGTTCCTTCATTTGATGCAAAAAGCTACATTAAGTTGCGACAAATTTGAAGTCATGCCCAGAGTAAGGTTTGTGGAAATTGAGGTCTTTTGTGTCAGGATGTATGAATTACCGTATATTCCCATCGATAATGCGTGCGTTATCTATACAAATATTTTCAGATTATCGAAAAAATGACGATGTGCGTTCTGCAATGAAAATTGAAAAAATCAAAGCATAGACGTATTTTTACACACACTAATATGTAATTTTTACGCGTATGTATATATATTATATACACATACCTACATTCAAACACGAAATCCCGCTATTTGGCGAACAAATACTCATTCCCATGGTAATAGATATAAGGAAAACGGATAGGAACACATATAAAGGACGAACACAGAAGAGGTGGTGAAGGCGAAATCGAACGGATCACATGAGGGAAAATATTTCCTTGACCGGGACTCGGAACTTCGGATCTTTCCGCTTGCCGGGCGGATTTTCTTACCGATTGAGCTGTCAAGGGAAAGTAATTTCCTCTGAGATCCGTAGGTTTAATATGTCGCCAAGTGCTCCTATTCTTTGGGCAAGAGATGGCTTCAGGGGGCTGTCTCACCCACCAAAGGTGAAATAAACAACACACAAGAGGAAGGGACAGTGGGTTAGATTTCATACAACATCGTACAGGTAAGGAACAATGCGTTGCATGGCACACAGGGCCAGAATATTTTATCTTGTGACCAATTCGATTTCGCCTTCCCCACCTCTACTGTGTCCATCCTCTATATGTGTTTCTATCCATTTTCCTTACATCTATTTCCATGTGAATGAATATTTTTTCACCGTATGGCGAGATTGCGTGTTTGAATGTGTATTTGGCCAATGTGGCTCATATCTCTCTTCTGGCCATGTGTGCGATGAAACGCGCTGTTCCTTTCCTGTATGATGTTGCATGAAATCTAACCCAATGTCCTTTCCTCTAGTGTGTGGTCTATTTCTCCTTTGGTGGGTGAAACAGCCCCCTGACGCCATTTCTTGGCCAAAGAATCGGGGCACTTTATACAAATACAGATGCGCGGCATCTATACACGTTCTAGATAACTATGAAGCCCTGGGTATCTATACAAATTCATGATAACCACCAAGTTCTGGGTGCGCGTTAAACATAAGGTGCTCGTTATCAATGGGAAAATACGGTAATTAATTCCTTAAAGTTGGCAGTTGTGTTTGATATTCTAAAATACACATCCAAATACTGTAAAAACATTAAAGTCTGTTCATAGGATGATATTAGTATTGACAAGTTATGTCTTCATAGAAAGGTTAAATGAGTTATTTATGTACCTGAGGTAAATACATGAAATGGTAAAATGGTAAATGAATTCAATAAAAATTACCGTATACTTCATACATATTCACATATTTTGATTAGACAATTGGTAAGACTTCCTTTCTCCTTTAATTTCATCCAATTTGCCTATCCTATTCCTTCCCCTTCCTTACTGGCCTATTATTCATACAGTATCACAGCCTTTAAAGTAAGCTCATCAAACAAAATTCTCTGCATCCCTTGGACCTCTTCCAGCAACACACCCTCAGCACCCACCATAACTAGCATTTCTTCATAGTTTTATTTTATGTCCATATATCATTATCATTTCCATCAATCGCCACTTATCAAAAGCCTCCAATCAGCACCTATTATCTTGTTTCAATGGCCTTATTTTCACACCATACAGAACCATACTCCATATCAAAGCTTCCACTAATCTATTTATTAGGAACAATAGCTTTCATACACATGAAACCAGGAGATGTAAGGATATTCATGTTAAAATAACAAGCCTCTCACTGGCATCCCCAGAGGGCCTGAGGTCATGTGTTCAAAATTGTACAATAACTTACCCGCAGATATTAAAAATATAGAAAATTTATATCTTTTTAAAAAAACCATATTAGCATTCTTAATAGACAAGGGTTTTTACAGTGTAAATGAGTATCTGAGCTGTGGGTTATAGCATTTCTTTTGTGATATTGTCATCTCTTTTTTTTGTGAAATTGTTTTCTTTTCTATGACGTGCTCTATATACATGTATAATGATTGTATCATGATATATTGTGTCCTCTGGGCAAATAAATAATAGTAATAATAATAATAATCTCTTCTGAACATCCTTACTCATCAACATCCATGTCATCAGAGCCATCCTTCTATTGAAATCTTCTTTGCCTCATGCAATTCTTCTTCTGTTATCCTTACTCCTTTGGCCGTCATTTAATTTGCCTGGGATGATGGTTAATGATGCTTTGGCTAATATTTGCCATTACACTTTGTCATTAAAAAAAAAGCACGATTGAAGACCCTTTGAAGATCTTGGTTGGCCTTAAATGTATTGGAAGTTTTACAAAATTAACTCTTTATTTTCCCTTAAAAATATACAAATATTTTCCTCATACATTTCTGTTTAAAGACAACATTCAATTTAAAATTTCACAAACATTTACACCTGTCAATATTTACAACAAATATTTTTTAATAATGCCTTTTCAAGGTGCTCACGCAATCATAATAGTGTACTGTTTCTCTGGTTTTTTCCTTTTAAACCACTCAGTTCCAAAATTTTACTCTACAGGTAAGTGAATTTTCTTATAAAAGCTAACTCTTAACATATCCAAAGTTGGATGACTTAATTTTCTGGGTTATAAACATCACGTCCTGCAATTCCTGTTCCTTCTGAGTCACCCAACCATGGGTATTTATTTGGGCATTCCCTGCAAGTGGTCAAATACCTGTAAAAGAGTTAATCCATGTAAATTGCTGGAACATTTTATAGCAATAGATTTGAAAATAAATGGCTGAAATACATGTGAAAGTGAAAGATGATTGTGTTAGTAAAACCTATTGAAGAGTAGATTTTTATAAAAAATGACATATGACCAATTACAGCACTTATTTGAGCTATTGAAACATATATTTCCAAATTGTCCTTTGACTCAACTAATAATGTTAACTAAATACCCTATTCAGCCAACAGTATTACTGTAAAGTGATTGCATGTGTCAAAATATGATGGTAGAGGTTGAACATGTAAAAAATGAATGTCTTCATATCTATGTTAATAAAGTAAGAAGAGAGCTTCTGTCCTCAAAAAGCATTAAAGAATAGAATTGCACCAAATATACATTGTCCAATAGAAATGAAAGAAGTACTGAATTTGAATAAGCTTAAAAGTTGGCTATGAAGTGTAATTGAGAATCGAGTGAAAGCTCTGAAGCATTTTCATAACTATATCATGCACTCATTCAAGACACTCTTTCACTGAATTTTGAAATATGTCCCTCGGTTCAATTTAATGTTATTACCTTGTTGTGGAGAAATTAGCTTCTGCGGGCCTGAATGAGAGAGCACATTTATTAGGGAGGTTGCAAGCTGGTGGCGGTATATCTTCTGGCTTCCGCTCACATTTCCATGCATCATATCCAGAGCCGACTTCTTTTATAGACCTAGGGTCAGTCATCCATACCAGAGCCTGAGTAATTGTTACATACCACACATCGGGCCTGCAATAAATCAAAAAAGTTGTTGTTGATATGGATTTCAATGCAACAATTTCAGAGTGTTAAAATCATTCAATCAATCACGGTCAAGGCAAATGATTTTAACACTCTGAAATTTTTGCATTCATTTTTTAAGATTAGATTTTACATCAAAAAACTGATATGTTAAGTAAATTGTTACTGGAAATTCATTTAAAATCGAAAATTAGACACTGAAAAATATTGCTTTTGCCAAAAACTGACCCGCAGGAATACATTTCTTAGCTTGTTAGAGAAGGCTGTGAATGTAATTATGCCTAACTTCAAAGTGAGTATTTTATGTGATGCAAGACGTAAATTATCCTGATTTCACATAAAAGGGCCTCGAGGTGAAGTTTTCACGTTTCCCACTGAATAGTAGCATTGGCGAGCACTGCATTTTGATGCTAAGTCTGCCATTGAAGCATTGATGCTGATCAATGGAATAATGTCAGGGTTTAAGCGACAAACAACAGTCAACCAACCACAGACTTCTTCTTCCAGAGCCTTATCCCTTGGGCCCTTCATCAAATTCTTTCATCAGTCATAGACTTACTGAAACAATATATTGTTTTACCAAGTTTACTACACTCAATTAATAAGTGGGTAGAATATACACCTTTCATACTCCATCACTCTTATGATTAATTTTGATTTTATTGTCTTAAATTCAAATTCCTCTCCACTTAATTCTAATCTTCACTCTTCACATTAAATATTATATTTTTTTAAATTTTACAGATACCTGTTCTCATTCATGACCTGTATCATATATATTCCTAACACAGTTTTTTGCTTTATATTTTCTAACCAACTGGGAAACAAAACCCAAGTACCCAAGTTTTTTTCTCCACATGTTATCTGCATTAAAATCTCTTTGTGATAGAGAACTCTTTTATATGCTATCAATTCAAAGGAAATTCGAATGTTACATGTAAAACTCAGGACTACTAAGCTTATACTTGAGGCACTCACTGGGCAAATATGCTTGAAATATGCTTGAAAGTTTTAAGATTTCACCGAATTTCATGTCAAATTTCCTCAATGTGATCATGAAGTAAAGGTTGAAAGACATAGAAAAGCACAAGGTACCTGGGGAATGAATACCATGTATATTAGAGCTCTGCAAAACATCTCTCAGACTCGACTGACATTATCTCAATCTCAATTAGTTTGAATATTCCCCTTCACGGCTAGTCTGCTAGTCTCAGCTCATCTAACAAATGAATAAAAAACTAATGGAAATTTTCTGGACTGGTAAACACTTTGCAAAGCCATATCGAGTAAGAAATGACTTCTCGAAAATCAGTTTCCTTCCATTAAGTCTGCTATCTGTGGAATTCATTTGGTACATCTAGTGCTAGATCAATGGCATGAACCTCGGAATTGCTAATAAGATAGTCCGATTTCCTCATTTATAATAATGATTATTTAAGCTGCTACCGGTTACCAGGGGATCGAGATGGTGCGGGGGCTAACGTACTGGCTTCCCACCCTGAGGGCGCGGGTTCAAATCCCGGCGGTGTTGAATATTTTTCAGAGGTATCTCGATCCCTACTTGCGGTGCTTTGTGGAGGGCACTTTGAGTGAGTACGCCGTCCGTCGGATGGGACGTTAAGCCGCGGACCCCTTGGCGCCTTTCGTAAAGAGTAGGCTAATGCCGACGCCGGGTTTCTCTCCACCCTTCATCCTTTCCTGTCCTTCCCCTATGGCGCAAATGACCTTAGCTGTCGGTCGCCTCCCCTCAAAACTACTACTACCGGTTACCACCATTTCATAAAGTTTAAAAGAAGTACAAGCAATAGGTATCCCCAAGTTATAGATAAATCTTTGAATAGCCATGAAATAGATTTTTCAAATTATCACATTGATAACATAAATACATATAAAAAATCTACCTCTTTAAAGTAATAAAAAACACTTTTTAAGGACAACTTTTGGATTTTCCATGACTAAATAAATATCAGAGGACTTGACTGAGTAGGGAAAGATACTCAAAATTTTGTAGGAACCCAACATCACCCTGTTTTTCCCTCTTCCCTCCCCTCCTGGAGCAGAGGTGTAATAGAACCAAATATGCAAAGTAACGAGTAACTAGAAGCATTTTTGCATTACTCTACATACATCCTGTTGCTTTACGAACTGGCCTCTTTGTACTTGCTGAACACGCGTAGCTTCCAGGAAATGATGCCTAGGTCAGCCATTGGTCTTATTGAGGGGAGTTCATGCATATGTATGTATGTACTCACAACGTTAGGGACCAATCAAGGAATTTATGAAGTCCTTGCTCCAGCTCCTTGATTTGGAACCAATTGGTATGGAATGGCATCATGTACGGTGCACGATTTTGATCTCTGTGTCGAGAAAAATCTTCACGAAGCCATTCAAACACCTCATTGGCATCATGACTATGCAGAACACATTGGTCAAGGAATGGACAATGCCCTCCTTCATAACTCTCCACATAGTGAGCATTCAAAGGTACTTCCCAGACACCTGAAAGTAAGAGATTGCATTTTTAGTTAACAAGAATTGAAAATTTTCTCCCAGAAATTCACAATCCAAATAAGTCTAAGTATACTCTAATGGAAGTGCTCTTCCGACAGAACCCAAAGTAGGGATGGGGATAACACTGTAATATCCTGGCACTACTAAAATGGGAAATAAATAGAAAGGCGGTTCCAAAGTGCATCTTCACCCCATTCCCTCTGACTCCTCCTCTATGTGCATATATGTACATACATATATATGTACATATACATATGGGAGATTGAGAGGGTGCAGTGGCTAACAGGCTTCCCACCACGAGGGCCCGGGTTCAAATCCAGGAGACATCAAATATTTTTCAGTGGTATCCCAATCCCTACTTGAGGTGCTTTGTGGAGAACACTTTGAGTGAGAATAACATCCATCGGGTGGGACGTTAAACTGCAGATCCCTTGGTGCCTTTCGACAAGAGTAGGCTAATGCCGACTTTAGGTTTCTCTCCTCCCTTCCTTTCCCATCCATCCGTAATGGTGCAAATGACCTTAGCTGTTGGTCGCCTCCCAAAAAGACTACTATACTGTTCATGTATGTATAACCAGTAATTAATATAGTATGCAGTACTCAAAACAATAGAGCAGGCATTTATCAGGCTCCTTGAGTCCTGGAATGAACCAGGCATTAATATTAGACATTAATTACCCCAATCTTCAGATATTTTCTTCCCACTTCACTCCCAAAACCTTCCATATTATTCCTAGACTTCTAAAAATTCCCTTCCCAACTCTTCCCCTCACAAAACCTTTCCCCACCTTCCCCTTTCATCCAGCATCTCCAGGCCCTTCCGTTAAAACCTTCTCTTCAGTTCCTTCATCTTCTCCCTTGAGAAAGGTAGCTTGACCACCAAAAATTCGAAAACATGTGAGTTTCTTTTCTTTTTTGTGTTTTTCTGTGTTTTTGTTTCCTAGTGCTATACATACATATATATATATATATATATATATATATATATATATATATATATATATATATATATATATATATATAAGGGCTGTCACTTTAAAAAACAAACCTGGGAATGATCTCGAAGGGCAGGTGTCTGAACGGCACTCATGTGGTATCTTGTAGTCCAGTGTGTATGGCCAAATTGGTACACGAGATGGCGGTACCCCCATGGAGCTGTCATATATGTAACCAAAATCTTGGAGTACCTATAACATCATTATTAAGAGTAATAAAAACTTTCCAATTCATTAATCATCATACATAACAGTTTTAAAATTATATTCATGACTCATGGGAAGGAGAAGGGAAAACTCCCTAACTTGTAAATATTTAGGAGCCAAAATATTGAAGTCCAGACTAGGTTTTACCTAGGGCATGGAGCTTTGGTTGTTCTCAGATAGAGATTGTTTATTTTAAGGTTTTTCAGCCATCAGTTTTGAGTATTATCAAAGCTGGAGTAAGTTTCAGCCCAAATGAATCCATGGTTATTTGGTTCGCGACCCTCTCCACAGCAAAATGAACCAATAAAAATTCAAACTGCTTGAGGTTTGTGAAATTTTTAAATTCAGAAGTGACTCTTAAATGACTCAGATATAAAAAATGTTTCAGTTTATGAAATTTTTCCGGTATATACAATATAAATTGTATTTTTTTTAACAAGTATAAAACATTTTTTCGTCCACAAGGAGGAATTGAAAAATACATCACTCTTGGCTGCCAGGGTTTGCATTTGGTTACATTCAGTAGTTCACCCACCTCATACTGTGTGTTCCGTCCTGGTTTCAGGAAAGGTGCCCTCATTCCGACGACATCACTCCGAGTAACATTGGCAAAATGATGCAGGATCTCCCTCATGCCAATCATCTCTCCAACCCACTCCTCATACCCTTTGTCCTCAAGCCCTCGCTGTAAACTGAAAGAATTAGCATTACACAACCTACATCATGGGTTCATGGTTATTTTGACTAAGGAAAAAGGTACTTCACTTCCTGTAAAAGATTAAGCAACTCCTGAGATTGAGCCATTTGATTTTTAAGAACTCAAGACAGTAGAAAGCTTAACTCACCAGATTAAATTGAAGTAAGTTACCTTATATCATTAAATAAGAACCTAGAGAATTTCAGACACCTATTTTGAACAATATTGAAACATTTATTAATATTTATGAATATATTTTTTTACTCTTCAATTGTTTAATGCCTCTGTATCAGTATGGGATAAATAGGACTTTCCAATAAAATGTGGTGATATATTTTTTTATTGAAAGGTGATTATCGATAACATTGCCCAGAAATTTGTGCTTATTTCTTTAATGTGCTTAAACATTATCACCATTGTTATTCAGGGGTAAGGAATTATTTTTAGCCTAGAAAAATCAAAATAACAATGGCAATGCTACAGGGAAGCATTTTGGTTTGAGGCATAAACGCATTGGTTGACAGATAAGGGGTAATGTTGGAATGATGTAAAATGATAGGCCTGTAAAAGTTATCATCAGAAGGAAAATTATATCATGGCATCATTGCAGGGCAGAACAAAGAGCTATAGGCCAATAGCCATTGGTTTTCCTCTGTCAAAATATTAGGCAACATTTATTTTGATAATGCCAAATAGTCAATGGCAAAATACTTATTCCGTCCGACTAAACTATCTTCCATGAGGAAATCAATATCCCTGCCACTGATTGTTTTCACTCGACTCCAGTGGGCTGTAGGACTTGAGCCAATGCTCTCCCAAAGTCAAGCACCAGAATGAAAAACAGGACCTCAATAAGTGGTTGATAACAGAAATGTGCTCGCTATAAATTATAAGTAACCTTGGAACGATTTCTCACGAAATAGTTTCTGTTGCTATTTCATGGCCCTCATGTGCAAGCTGCTGAACCATGTGATAGTTGTTGTACTCATGAGCGATGAAAAATGTTCCACGAATCCTGCAACCATTTGGATTTTCTCGGCCATCCCTCAGGAAGACTTTTTGGTACAAATCAAAGTTGTTGTGGTTGATAGCACCATCAAATGTCAGGAGTATCATCTGGGGAGTCTGGAAAAAGATAACATTATTGGCTGTGGAGAAGCGTGGACTTTGTCAATCAAGAATGTATCAATTAGTATTGCATAATTTTTTGTATATGTATATATATATATATACAAACACAAAAACCAGCCATATGAGGAACATATGTATACACATTAACATGGAAATAGAATTAGGAAAATATTATTTCTATATACACGAGTATATATATATATGCATAAATATATACTTACATACATATAAATGCAAAGTTTTTGTTACTGGGCGACTGACAACCCTAGCGAACTTCACCCAAGATCTCTTTTAAGCCCCAAAATGACAGTTTGGTGCGCTGTGTCCTCCATAGACATTATTGGGCCTCACATTTTGAATCTCGAGGTTCAAATGTTACTGTGAACTCTGCGTGCTTTTGTATTTTAAGATACAGGAGAACTTTATGCTCCCCAAAATGGAAGAGTATGGCAAGAAATATGACACATGGAAGCCTTTTGGTTTCAACAGGATGGTGCCACGGCTCATACCGTTGGTCGTTCATGCCAAATCCTGCAAGAAAAATTTCCCGGCCGCCTGATCTCCTTACGAGGAGGGGATGTTCCGTGGCCCCCTCGCTCCCTGGATTTGAGCCAAAGTGATTTAATTCTTTGGGGATATCTCAAAGCTGAGGTGTATGAAGTTCGACCAAGGACCTTGGAAGCTCTTACAAGGAGGCAATTACAGATGTCATCGCGGGAATAATGCAAGATACGCCGAGAAGAGTTCTGGAAAACGTTTTTGAATGACTAAACATGCCTCATCAAGGTCGTCACCTAGATGAAATAATGTTCAAAACCTAATGAAATAAAAATGATATTGAATTTCGTTTTCAGAAATAAAAATATTTTTCAAATATCTTGGTTCATTTTTCTACAAGTCACCCATCAAATTGGAGAGTCCATTCTGCCTCACCCTGTTTGTATTATGTAGAAATGAGGTAGTAGGGGGAGCTATTGTGTTGAGCATAGCACAATCCGCGGGGGGTTGTGTATGCAGCAGAAGGAATTTGGACCCCTGATGTGGGGAGGGGGAGGAAGCTGCACCCCCCTCTCCTTAACAACCACCAATACCTCCGCTCCTCCCCACCCCTCCTCTCTATCCTCTGTATTGAATCAATTCCTGTACCCGAAGATGTCACATATGTTATAAAAGGAGTCGTACTGTGATAAGGTTTGGTGAAATCAACAGTTTTTCATAATTCCTCATTTGTCTTTCTCCCTTAAAAAAACCTCACTCATCCAATCCTAAAAGAAATGGACACCTCAAAAGCCTCAATTATATATTCTTCCCATTCAGCCATGAACATGTAGAGTAAGAGGAGGAGAATGTACATATATATGTATAAATAGAAATACACTATGGTTTCCTATAAACAGATAAAATTTTCTCTCTCTTCTCATTGTCTCTGCAATCTATTTCTACTTCATTGGAATGATCTGGTGAAGCAACTCTTTAAATGATTATTCCAATGTTTCACGGAATATCCTCTCCAAATAGGCAAATTATTCAATGTTCTCTCCATGTATATCCAACTGCCACGATACATAGTTGATTTTGCGTCTTAAGAACCTCACAGACTTTACATCTTTTGCCCAAGAGCTAGTATTTTTCATAGTTTATGTATTGATGATTTCTACTAGTTGAAATGTTTTTACATTTTTATAGTTTTTCTACACATTACGTAAATTACATGAGTGATTGTAAATAATTCTCCATGACTTTATTAATTCTAGGTAGGGCAGCTTTAATTATATGATGCCTCTAAAATCTTCACAGTTTCAAATTCAGTATGTAGCACGGATTTATTTGATGGAGTGTGAATGCACTCGAATTTGAAGCTGAAATGCTATTGGTAACAACCAAAATAAACCTCGAGTCAAATAACCTGGGGTAAAATCAAATTATTTTTCACCTTTAAAAGTAATACCTCTTATTTATTTTCCAGGAGATTAAATTTTACCAAATATTTAGATGCAGTGATGAAGCTCAATGAAAAGCTTACAATGCTAAAGAAGCATTGGGAAGGCCTTAAAAATAGAAAATTTGGCACGCATTTGAATGAAAATTATAGCATGGCCTTTGGAATTTCAAAGCAATATATATACTTGTTACACCAATTACTCACTTGTGTAAGTACACTGTATACTGATACGTGAAACAACATGTATAATCACAGAGCAAGAATTCATTGCATGAAAAATTGAAAAAATACGTATTAAAGAAGTATAATGGTACTCACATCTTCTGGATGAAGTCCACCTGGAATTTTTGTTCCATCTTTGGAGCAGAAACAATATGGAAGGCTACAAGCTGCTGTATCACATTTTTTTGCTAAGTCCAGAGGAGGTTCTGTTGATGGGGCTGGAGCTATGGGGTGAAGAGAAAATTTTTTATGAGATTTTTTTCGAACCTTCTGTCATATCTAAGTTGCATTTATTTTCTATAAAATTTTCATGAAAGCCATTAATTAGTTATGCATAATATTTACAGGAAATAATATATTCATATTCTTCTACGGTCAAAACATGGACAAATCAAATTAATATTAACAAATCAATAGGAACAAAAGAAATTGCATGGCACACTGAAATGTATAATGAACATGAATAGATAGTCTTGTAAAGCATTTAAGTTTTACTCCAGGAGTTTTGCCCCTTTAATTATCTATTTTTAAAGATGGGTGCAGTGGAAAAGAGAGGATTTCACAAAGGATGGATGTTTGTCCCGAGTTGCTGAGATGGTATTGTACACTCCCTTCAGATGATTATTTAGTCTGTAATCCAATCTGTGTAAACCCGATCTGATCTGTGAAATCTTCAACTCTTGTTGAAGCATGTACAAAATGCATCTGGATAGAAGAGAGCATTGAATTTATTCTTGATCATTTGGATCTGGGTTCAATGACTATCTTGTCGCCAAAGAGGACATTATCTGAGCTTACTTTATGCTTAACAGAGTTAGCGTTGTTGATAATCACTTCCCAAATTGATCTCACTGTGTTGGATGAGTCATTTTAATTCAGTCACCCTATTCTTGTAATGTCTACTGCTTTCCTTTATTGCCGCTTTTAATAATACCTATGTTGCGAATCTATGTTGTTGCAAATTACAAAGATGTACTTGTCTTGTCATTTAAAAAAATCTAACCCTGTAACGATTTTTTTAATATTATTTCCTGGTTTTAAAACTTGTTGCAATGAATTATGGGTAATATTTACAAAATATACCGTTTTAATTATGAAAATTCAAAGAGACTAAACATTTTTCAATGTTTTTATTGGTCAAGGCATTTAAAATTTCAGGTATAAAGCAGTAAGACATACTAAATTTTATTCATAACCAATTAATTCTATCCTGCAATTTAAGCCATAATTCAGTTGGCAATTTTTTGTGGAATATCCACAAAGTTTACATGGTGGAGAAATCACCTGCTTAATATGGTAAGAACTATTTACATCACAATATGTAAGAAACATGCTCCAATAAGGGTAAGTATTGACGTTTTTGCCTGTAGTTATATATTCAGTATATTGTGGTTTCAGTGATTGTGGCCTTGAGGAATTTCAGACTCTGGATATGGAAGTTCATAGGTTTTAGAGCCCATTAAGGAAGGAGGTTTCAGGGTAGTTAGAGTCTGTCCAATTATAGGATAAGTGTGATAGCAAGTAAGCTGGCTCAATATTACATAGTGCATTGATTTAGTTGACAGAAAAAAGTGGAAGGGAAGAAAGAAACCCAGCTCAAATATTAGACTATTTTTAATGAAAGACATGAAGGATTTTGGATTTCTCTCTATGGGACCCTCCTGCAGTGATGGGAATATATGTAAATGGATACAATCGCAAGCTGGTTTTAACTTTGACCACCAGGATGAGGGGAAGACGGCAATACCATCATGATCCAATTTTCATTTTGAATAAAATTATGAGTTCCTACTAACATGTCCAAGCAAAATGCTAATAACTGTACAAAGGCTAGAGGTAATGTACCCACAAGAGTATAAGCAGCAGTATGTTGTTGATGCATCCACCTCACACCTGTCTTGTTTCTATGAACTCACCCACACAGTTCAAAAGAAGAATTATACGGCTTTGAATGATGATAAGTTGACCATACTCACTTGTATTAATTGGCCCACACCTTGCTTCATTTTTGAAGGTACACAGCTTACTTATGTCATCAAAATAAAGTCCTGAAGGGCATCGGTTCAAGTATGGATAGCCATCAACACACTGAAAAATAAATAGCAAATTATGGTGACGGATGTAATTTTTGTAAATATATGCAAATTGAACAAAAAGCATACTTAAGTAATATACTAAAAATAGAAATGTACCCATTGGAATGAGACATTTAGGAATGCGTTGTAGATGAGGGAATAATCTGATTTGGATAGCACTGGGGAAGGTTGACAACTGTAACTCCCGGGAAATAATTAACTGTTAATAATAATATATCTTGATAATATTCATTTCTTTGGGTATTTCCACCACATGGTTTCAAAATGACAATGTCTTGTCAATGGCAATGCTTGTTGATGGCATTTTAATGTTGATGCCAGGTTTTTAAAATAAAGTATATTTGCATAAATGAATTGTACATATCCAGATTTACAAAATCACAAAAGTAAATTATTGGTCCAAAATTTATTTGGTATTAAGCCCTCTTCTTATCATATTTAACCTACCCAATTGTTGGTTTCATCCTTTCCATTTCTCAAAATTTAATATTAAAGTAGAATACATTTTAAATAGATACTTAGGAACCGTTCAGGTCATTAAAAAAATGTTTTAGGTACATGATGGGTATGGAAGAGCTGTGGTGGTGGATGGTACTGATGCACAGATGATTCGATTTTATTCAACTGGCATTCTATCTTCAGAGTGTCTTCAGTATTATAAAGTGCCTGATCACACTTGGTATCTCAAACAATCAACATCTCTGATAACTCTGAGGAAGTTCTAGACACCTTGCTACAGTGGTTACTTATGTTTTTTTTTATTTTGGCCTAGGGAGCCAAGAGATCATTAAGAAATCAATAGAATATATCGTGTTTTATTGTTCTTACCTATCATAAGCCACACTTAACATCAATTTTTCTTTTTCCGTTGCCTCTCTTCTCCTAATTTCCACCCTAGCCATTCCTCTTTCTTCCCGCTTCTGCTGTTACTATGTGTGCATTATAAGAATGCCCCCTTTTTATACGTTCATAAAAGAGTGATTCACCTCTCCTGGTCAGGTTATTATGCTCATAAAAGTTTATAGGTCTGATTTCATAATTCTAATTGTCTGTCAATTGGCAGTAACAAGGTCATTCATATTTCATTTGGTTAAGCCATTTCTCATCAAGTCTTTAAAACTTTACAAACTTATGTACACAATAATTAAATTAAAATTTAACCACTTGGCTTTCCCAAATAGAAATGGTGTTTTAAATTAAGCCCAGTGTTTTAAGTTTAAGTTCAATATGAAGAATTTCCACCAAGTAACGGCAGAAACTGTTTTATTTAAAGAAGAGTCTCGCAAAACTAAATTGGTCTGCGAGCATGCCTTTCTAATTGCATTCCATTTTATACAGATCTGCTACTTTTGCAATTATTTAATGTCATAAATCCATGATAAAATCAAGAAACATACAATTTCTATACTTCATTAATTCTATCACGTGTTACTTCTTTATTCTAATACTACACATAACGCCCTAATAATACGGGATAGGATAGTTAACTCACTCCAATCCAAGAAATTCTTCTCCTGAATCACAATTAAATGAACAAAGTACTTTTGTTATCTCCTCAGGCATATCACCGAGTTCACTCTCCTAATTTAACTCTTCCTCATCTTCTAGCACTGGCGTTGAAATATTGCCTGTAGCTTTTTCGAATCCATTTTTTACACTAGTCACTCTGACTTCCTGCAAAACTGCCGAGATCCACCGGCTCATTTCCTCATCAGACACTCTTTTAATCCTCCCCGATACTGTGTAGTCTTTCATACCAGGCATTATCCACTTTTCCCAACTAAAACATAATTTGATTAAAAAGATTTACTAATGGATAAATCCTGGCAGCCTCGCGATTTCCTTTTTCTTTCGAGAAATTGATGGCTTCTAGCTTAAACATCGCTGTATAAGAATTTCTTCTCCATGGTTAATTTTCTTGAGGAAATTCTAAATTACAAAAGCTTATCACAGTTGAGGTTTGAAACAATCACCGTGCAGGCGGCACTTTCATAGAACTTGGAGGGTGTCTAGAACAGCTGGGCGCCAATCCTAACAAAGCCAAGTGAAGGAAACATAACAAGTATATTCTATTTCATTCACTCTCTTATTTTTTATATTTGATTTGCTGAAAGTTAATTAATATAGCACATGAAAGGGCACACAAACCTATGTCTCGTTTCGACTTACGAATCATAGCGATAAAGCAATAAGGCGGCGTATTGTGTAGGCTTGTAAATATTGTTTATTTTTTTTATCCTTCAGTTATTTGGAATGTATAAATCACCTGGCTCTAATCTCCTGTATACTTACGGTAGATATAGCCACAGGCAGTTATGATTTCATGTATTCATTGGTTGTTACCATCTATTAGTATATGGATATAGACCTATTTTTACACCCAATATATATAATTTTTAAGCGCATAAATAATATTTACGCGCATATATATTTACAGATGCGTGGAATCTATACACGTTCTTGATAACCATAAAACCCTGGGCGCGCGGTATCAATACAAATTCATGATAACTACAAAGTTCTGGGTGCGCGTTATACATGAGATGCGCGTTATCAATGGGAAAATACGGTAACTTTTATTATTATCGCTTAAAAATAAAATGGAGGACTCATTTCATCCTTAAGGTTCCACTGCACTCGTTATATTTAAAGATCTTCATTTTAAGCGATTTAATACTTACAAATGTAAGAGATTCTTGAATAACTCAGTTAAAGTCGTAATGGACTACAAGCACTGCCAGTAGGAGACCAACGCACAAAGCTAGGAAAACATCATATGAAGGGATTCTTATTTATCAATGTTAGGATTTCAATTTTATAATATAAAATTAGTTTTTTTTCCCATAAATCTACATTGTCATTACTAATCCTACAGTTCACTGGTCTGAAATATTATGAAAATTCCTTTTAATAATGTGCAACATATCCCTCAATGAAATGGATATCACAGATTTTTAAATTCCACGAATATCATTTTCTTATGCATTCACGTTATATCATTTTTCAGATGAGTTACCAAACTGACTTAATATTCAAATTGTAGTTTTCCTTTGTATTTAAAAAGTATTCCAAGCCCTTGTAGATAAAACCTATTACTTCATCGTGATATATGCAAGTAATGGGATATCCTTAGGTACAAAATCCATAAAAAATATTTTGGCTTCAAGTATTCATTCAAAATATTGTTCAACCAATCGAAATAATCACATAATTTCATGTTCATTGATTGTCTTATAAAAAACTACCATTGGCCCAGTAGGAAAAAAGTGACTTTTTCCTGAATGCATTCTATCTGTATGAGATGCACACCTGATAAAATCTTCGGCAGGTAACTGGATCTGCATAGTTTCCATTGCCTGCATCCTCAGGGCAAGTGTATTCCTCCTCTGGTTTTCCTTTGTTGGTCCCAGATTGTCCATGAACTAAAAACAAGCCAAAAATAAATTTATGAGAAAGTATTTTCAAACCTCTATGAGAAGTGGGTGAAGAGGATCATTTTAGGAGAAAGTTTGGCCATTGTTCTGGAAATAGAAGTAATTTAAAGTAGTTTCCCAGGAAAAAGAGTGGTCCTTTACATCAAAGCCCTGCTATTTCAACTGATAAGCCACATTTGGCATTGATCAAATTGTGGCATCACTACTCAAAATTAGAACTACTGCTAAAATATCCTTTGTAGCAAAAAAATCTTGCGAAACATATTGACCCATAAATACACATCAAGAGCTTAATATGAAACCCACTTTCCATGGTCATAGAGAAACATGATGAACAATTTGTGAATTTTTCTCGTAAGAAAAACCAAAGATCATAACACTCCATTAAGTTCATCAAAAATTTGTAAGTTTTGCATTGGTCATCTGTTTAATCCCATTTTTAATTTTTGTCTTGATCAGACTATTGATTTGAGTATTTTAGGCCATGTTCAACTAAAATTAGCCCTGATGACAAAAAATCATGCCTGTAAACATTCAGGAGATTCATTCCACAGTCAATTGATCAGATTTAAACTTTTTCAAGAATTTCTGGCCTAGCAAATGTTCAATCAATTTTCATATCTGGTGTGATTTATTTTTTTACAAACAAACTACTCTGTGTCAGATGTCAGCTCTCAGAAGAGGTGTGTAAAATAAAGTCAATTGCTTCTTTCAACTCAAGAGTTTTTATATTAGGAAACTGAAAACAGATAACTGTAAAAATACAAGATTTAGTTGCTCTAAATTAGTCTCATCACAAAACAAGGAAGAACAGGGCATAGGTTTTGCATCTAGTCTGGTGGTTTTAGGCACTGGGAACCCTCGTGACAAGCTAGGAGTGACTCGTTGGGATGATAGATGCAGATAAGAAACCAGATGGCAGATAAGACACCAGAGACATTCAGAAAACAAGGAAAAAGATTAATTTGTCATGTCATACTAGTGGAACATCAGTTTTCAAGTTGCAAGAGTTTTATTCAACAAGCCATGAAATTAGATTTAAATTGTAAGTAGACTGTTCACAATATACATCCACGGAAGACTTCATAGATTGTGTAAGAATCACATCTAACAGCAAAAATTGTGATGTATTGTGGTACACAGTATCTTATATCGCCCTTTCTTTTACTGATTCCTGATACAGCACAAGTAAGGACAAAGGATAAATGTGGTCATTTATCTTTCAAAATACAATCAAGTGGCCTGCCTCTTCATTAGCACACAATTTAAAATAGATTAGAAATTGGAATTTTCTAACTATTGAGAGAAAACTTTCAATCCTAAAATAAAACACTTTCTCCTGCTGCTCCTCCCTGATATTTGGCAGATGTTAATAACTATCTATTTAAGAAAACTTCTCCCTCCATAAACTCTGTTAGTGTTACGCATCTATGGCCATTTTCAATCCAGAGTGGTCCTATAAATTTGAATAAATCAAATTTTATATTTTGTTTGTGTACACATTTTAAACTGTTGTTAGTGTTCCAAATAATATTCCAAGTGAAATACACTTTTACGTAGAAGAATGTTAACAACCAATGTGATTAAGTTCTCTTGTTGAAAAAAAACACATTTCGATGAGCTTATTGTTGCAACATGATGAATGGTAAAAGATAATTATTTCTGACATGGTCCATCGTTCTCCTTTCGATGCATGTTTTAATTATAACTAACATAATAGTTTCATATTTGTGGTATAATAGATTCTTTCTCAACACATTTTCTTCTGTTCCATATCTAATATATTGAATGTACTTCATTATTTCCCTTAGAATGTGGACAAGGGAGGATGCTTGATGGGAATCAATGGAAAAATGTTACTACAGGTTGTAATTTTTGCAGTTAGAGTTTCACAAAGTCATGCAGTGATTATTTATAAATAATTCTAATGTGCTGACAATAGGAATGTCCATAATTTAAACTTTTAAAAAGAGTAAATGAGGATACAAGAGACACATAGGTTGAGAAATATATTTTTCTACAAAGGAGACATGAAATCAATGGCGACATGTCATTTACGGTGAACCATTTGGTAGAAGAGGGAGGTGAAAATCACGTAAAAACACTGACTCAATTGGCCGTCACTGACTCCTCGACTTTGTTTTAGGAGTTTTGCATCAATTAAGATTAATTTAAGCATTGATTCCCTATACTTAAGGATTATATAGCTTGGTACGTAATTATTGGGAAAGGCACTGTTCTCCCATCCATAGGGTGTGTCTCCACTTCTTGAACTCATTTTTGCACTCAACTAGAAAAAGAAGTTAGATAGTGGGAAGAGATTGATTGAGAACAGATTAGAAGTACCCACATGATCACCGACATAATTACGTATGATGTCAGAGAAAGGAAATATTGAAATTATAAAAGCCAGCATATTAAAATGATACTGAAAATTTCTTAGGAATAAATAGAAGTGGCTGGGGTTGACATAAGTGCTTAGTTTTTGTCAGAAACATGTTTTAGGATTCAGCAACAGCAACTCGAACTGGCCTTTGGATCTTTTGAAGTATCAACTTGGGATGAAATAATTAGTTCATTTAAATAATGACAGCATATTCATTTTTTTCTCAATTTTTTAGCCATTCATGGAAGTTAATGAAAATCTTTGTGAAAAGTTGAATCAACCATTTAAGTTTACTTCTTAGGGAAAAAGGTAAAGCTTGCCTCTTTTTGTTGAGTTGATTGTATTATCTTTCATGGGTTTTAATTTGCATTTTGCCCATTCTCTCCTCTCCCTTGTGTTGGCCACATAGCTTGTGTACCAGTGATAAGTATGGGAGAAAGATGGGGGACTTATTTTATGGAAGGAAAGGGTCACTCCAGACATGTATATGCACACTAAATTTTGGCAGTTTACTCGCCACTGGTGACATCTGCTTTGTATAAGGGTTAGTTGCTATCAATCTAGTTCATGATCCTACTATGCCTTTCATTGATGTATATTGCCTCGTAATACAGTCCTTATATGATTCCACACAGGGGACTTGCACCTCTTATTTTCTTATTTCAGTCTACTATTGCACCATATCCTCATGTTGGGACAAAAAGGAAATAACCGAGTAAATATTTATACTTTTAAAACATATAAATATGATGTATGAGTTGTAGGTACCTGCGCGGGGCATCAAGTACTTTATATTGCTCCAGAATTAAATTATGCATATTTTTCACTCATTTCCAAAGCGAATATTATTTAAAATGGTATTTTTGCTGATGACTGTAAACCTATTTTTATCTTACTTTTATGTTAAGTTCAACTTCATTCGCAATTTAATTTCAGAAAAGTTGGCCATAAAGCGAAATTACTGTTGAATTTTGAATGTAATTGCTGTCGGTCATTACATATAAACAGTTGCCAAAACGTCGGTAGAATATATTACTAAGCTGAACTTCAGCGGGAGTATTTCCCTCGTTCGCTTTAGGTTATTCTGGAGACCGTTCCGTTGGCTTCCTGTGTCGTTCCTCTTTTGGTAATGCCCTTTCTGATTTCTCCTTAAATAAGCCTTGTGATTTTTATTCGAGATTTTCGTCTCGAGCGTCGTAAAATATTCCGACTTTTCCTTGTGTCGCCGCCGATATTTTGCCTGGCCAATTGGAAGAGAGGGCCCACGAGAAAAATGATTATTTCGTCGACCCCTCCTCTTCTCATCAAGGTCTAGATCATTCCGAGAATGAATTAGTGGCTCAGTCACGTGATAGGTCACTATCTCCATATTAAGAGTATATATTTGACGGAAAAAAGTAAAAAGAAATTTCGGAATCAAGTTTTCCTTTTTAATCTTCATCCTTCAGAGTTGGCGCGAAGGTTTCGCTTCGGATAGTTTCTCACGAATCCCTCTTAAATTTCCGTGATTTTCAATAAAAACAGCCGTTTCAATTTTCACTTTCTCCATCCTCGCGTCATCGCCGTGTTTAGTCTTACGAGACGCTAAGAATTGTCTTTTCCGGGACACGAGAAGCGGACTCGTTCGCTTCAGCTAAAATTAAATGCACGAACCTTTGAGCGAGTTAGGAATAGAGAGCATATTCGACGGACGGTGCGATCTTTTACCCAGTCATTGAAGAGGATCTGCGCAGGGGCGAACTGGCGGACATGAACTCCATTCTGAGGAAATTTATGAATGAAAAATCTTGCAGTTGGGACTTTCTTCAAATTAATATTTTTAACACTAAAAGGAAAATTATAAAAAATAGCGAGAAGCATTAGTTATCATCAGAACTAAATTAATGATGAAAAGAAATTAACGAGTTGCTGGGACAACAGAAGGGATATTCTCGCCACATTTTGGTAACGTG
The DNA here is from genome assembly GCF_022747635.1 of Hetaerina americana. Classification (NCBI taxonomy): domain Eukaryota; kingdom Metazoa; phylum Arthropoda; class Insecta; order Odonata; family Calopterygidae; genus Hetaerina; species Hetaerina americana. The sequence goes on from NW_027286070.1 coordinate 72,428,466, forward strand.
TTCAATTTTTATCCTGGAAGATCTTTGTGCTCTTAAATATATTTTATAGAATTTTACGCATTAAAGGAGAATATATGCAGTATGTACTGTATTCCATGTAATATTCAATGAATTGAAAGTTTCTAAATCATGATTTTTCAACTCTCTCGACATAAGGGACAAGATAACAATTTTATGCTTTTGGTCTAGATATCAAAAGGCGGGTCCCTTTTTCGCCCGTTCAATTCCCGACCATTCACGTGCTCTCGTGAGCTCTGATTCGCTGCATCGGTGCCAATTGATATAAAGGTCGCACCGTCCGTGCCAGCGCACTCCTTGTCTTTTTATGTACATATATATGTATATTTTTTTCGTTTGCCTCCGACGACCGAAAACCCGCCGACCTCCCGCGTCGAGGATTGTCCGAAAAAATCTTTCTCCTTCATCGAAAAGAGTTGGGCTCTCCAGACATGCACCCAATGCTGCCCCACTGACCGACCGGCCCTCCCCCCCTCCGCCCCTCTCAACCCTTTCCCCTCCCCCTCAGCCGCGGCGTCTGCTTCTCCCGCATTCCGCCGTGCCTTCCTCACCTGCGCCCTCATTCCCACTCTCCCGTCTCCTTCCTCCCCTCCCACTCCCTCACCCCCCACCCTACCTCCTCGCTTTCCCTCCCTCTTTCGCGAGAGCGTACGTCACTTCCCCCTTTTGCTTCCGATCTCTACCTCGGCCCTCTAGATCCCTTGTGTTTGTTTCGCTAGAATCTCCATCTGTTCTAGCGTCGTTTTTTCCCGATAGAGAGAACATTAACACTCCTCGTCGTTCGAGCAATCGGTTCTACTTAAAAAAAAACAAAGAGAAGGTTTGCTTCTTTTTCACTTGACATCTCCGTGCATCGAAGGCTTTCTTCGATGCTCGTCACGAATCAACCCCCATCCGGCTCATCCTTCCCCGCGTTATTCTCAGAGATCGGTCACGATGTTCGATGCAGTCGTTGAAGTCCCCGGGGCGATTATCTCCCGAGATATATCGCGTCAGGCAAGGTTATCGAGAAATCATTCTTTAAATCGAAAACTTTCCGGACAATGCTCTTAACCTCACCCCCTTGTGAATATTCTGCATTGGGAATTTCCTTCAATTTCGACCTCCTGAAATTATCGAGAAAAAAGATCTCCTTACTTGGTCACCTTCGCGTTTAAATACCAAGGTGACAGTCCCCGTTACATGAAATCAAATTATCCTTTTTAGAAAGTAACATTTATGCTTTCCAGGAAGGAAGCTGCGAGATTTGCCATCGAGAATCGTCGGCGAAAGCTAAAACATTTACATTCGAGTTCCTCGAAAAATTGCTAAAAATCGTACCATGGAAAAATATGAAAAAAAGAAAGCAGAATTTAAGTCCCTTTAGTCAAGAGCAAGTTCCACATCTTCGAGGGAGAGAGAGATAGAGAGAGAGAGAGAGAAAATATGGCAATGAACTACTTCGAAAACTTTCACTTAATAAAAACAGGCCAGCACCGGTTCTCATCTCAAAATGCCTTTTTAATTGGGGGACTCCACCTCGCCACAGACATCGCCTTGATCGGTTTTCGAACGGGGACGTTCTATCTGGCTCCCGAATTCGCCCCTCGACGCATGATCACGCAATGCACCGCAACGCACTCGCCAAATCTCGCCAGCAATTTCTCTCCTCCGCCGAATGCCACCTCGCAACATATGTACCAAGCCGCAGCGGCGGGCGGCCTCGCAGGGCTCTCGCGTTCAGATCCCGAGCTAACCACACTGAATCTCCGAATCGAACCATTCAGCGGGAGTATCCCAGGGGGATCAAAGCGGCGGAGTGTCGGTCCTTGAGGTTTAAATGCGGAATAGAAAATGTTTTGTGAGAAAACCTACCAGCACTGAAGACACTGAAGAACTCCAACAGATGCACCAGCAGCACCAAGAGTTTGCGATTTTTCATGATATCCCTCTGGCTGTGGAATCCTTCAGGAGTCCCAACACGATGTTGAACTTTTAAGAAGACTGCCGATCCTCTGTTGGAGAACGAAAAACCTTGAGGCACGCGCTGTCTTCCAGACTCCTTCCTCCCTTTGATAAAACAACTCTGCAGTGGTCGTGCTGTCCGACGTCCGCGCCACTACCTTCTCTCTCTCTCCGCCCCCTCCGCATCTCCCTCTTTCTCTCTCAATCTCTCTCCTCCCCGCCCTCTCCTCCCCCCCTCTTTGTCCCCCTCCCTCGCACGCGCGACCCGACCGAAACGCCACCCGGCTTCGGTAGTTCTCGCCTCCCCATTCAGGTGGCGTTTCCCGCAATGCTTCTGCGGTGTCGCGGGAGGACGCTTTTTGAAGTGGTGCCTTCCGTAGGGGGGGGGGAGGGCAAAACCACTCATAATCCGCAAGCTTTCACCCCGCCCTTATGTAAAATATCCGACGCTCGCTCCTTCTGAGGTATATTTTTACCCTCCGCGAATTCCCTCCCCCAACGGCGGTGTAATGCAGCGAATGTCGCCCACACTCGCGGGGCAACGAGCTACGGCGGTGGCGGTCGTGATGCATGCTCCGAATGGTAAGCGTCGTTCCCTCCACGACCTCCGAGGGGATGCGAGACTTACTCAGCGGTACTTCTCTCAACCGAGAACTAACTTATGCATAAACTCGCGGACAAAACTGTTTATTTCGGATCGATGGGGACATTGGGCATGGACGACGATATCGGACATCACAATCGGATATGCAGATTGATGATCGTCTGTGTTGGGGAGAATTTGAGGCTCTGACATCTATTACACGCGAGTCATTTGTGGAATTCTGAAATTGAGGAATTTTCAAGTCGCAACTTCAATTTTAGGGGGGGGGGGGACGAAGGGATCTGAGTGATATTTCGAACCAGTGGTACAGACCTATTTATACGTAATTGCAATGTTCGCTTTACACATTAGTGATGGTTTCTGACTGCTTTGCGGCCAAGAAGCACAGGAAAATAAATCTACATCGAATTATGTCAATGCAACAATTTCAGAGTGTAAAAATCATTCGCCTTGACTGGGATTCGAACCCAGATCCCTCAATATCCGGTCGAGTGCTTTAGCCACTTAAGCTACCGAGGCGTCCTCTTAAGCCCTGAAATTTTGGGGCTTTTAAAGGAACAAGATGTTGTGACGAAATGCCGTACATACAATGTCACAGGCATTCGTAGTCGTGCGAGAAGCGCCACAGTCCACGAGGTTAAAGCCAACTTTTAAATACTTGGGCCGTTTATAATTTGACAAATTCCAAAGAAACTGCGAGAGATGCCGCAACAGTAACTTTTAACGGAGTCATCCGCTAATGTGCATTTCAATGCAACAATTTCAGAGTAGCCCCAAAATTTCAGAGTTTAAGAGGACGCCTCGGTAGCTTAAATGGCTAAAGCACTCGACCAGATACTGAGGAATCTGGGTTCGAATCCCAGTCAAGGCGAATGATTTTTACCCTCTGAAATTGTTGCATTGAAATGCACATTAGCGGATGACTCCGTTAAAAGTTACTGTTGCGGCATCTCCCGCAGTTTCTTTGAAATCGAATTATGTGTTTATCAATACCTGACTCTATTGTTTATTCGATATTTCTGGAGTGGTTCCAATTTTAGTGAGGGTCAAATGCACTCCAATGCTACTGTCTTCTTATGACACTGTCCCGGACCGAATTTGAGTCCCCTCCTCCTAAGACCTCCCGGGCCGGCGTTCACAGTCGACTCCCATTACCTTACCGCCGTGGCCCGAATGAGTTTACTTTAGCATAAGGAGATATCACATTCGCGCCGAATAAATTTAAATAGTCGCGATGCATAAATGTGGGGAGATAAATATGAACCTACGAGATGACCAGAAGGGCCGAAAGGAGAAAGAAATGCAGATGGCATGTTTTGTGGTCGACCAGATATTTCTGTAGGTTGGGCCCAGCCGTCGGCAAATTGAGACCATGGAGACAGGTCCGCGAATACGAACGACCTAAGACGCAGTTCTCCCGCAGCCTTTTGTTCATAGAAATCCTAACGCAGTCGTGTTTCGCTCCTCCTACTCTCTTCCCTTTACTTCCTTTTTCACTGTATCGTAATCGCGGACTGTCATGAACGGGATCGAACTGACTTGTGGCTCAGCAAATTCGCTTTTCATTCCCATTGTGTCTCAACAATGGCTACAGCTGAAACTTAACTATTGGCTTCATTTTTTTCGTGAATGGGACGTTTGGCATTAATGGAGATTTTGTTTATTAAGGGGTGAATTGTGCTAGGGATATAATTACATGATGGAAGTCGTGTAGCCACGAGTTAATAACCTCTACTTCTGCTTTCGACAGATGCTCCACGACATAATTTCAGATTCATTAACATTATGAATTCAACGAATTTTGCAATTCCATTGGCCCAAAATATTAAGGTCTATAACACTTGTAACTGATGTTCTTCGTTGATTCTCGTTGAATTCATTCGCTTAATCGGCTGATCAGATAATGGAGTACCCTCTAACATCTCTGATGTGTAGTTCGTAATCAGTGCTCGACCTCGTGAGTATCTTTTTTATTTCACATTAATCTGCAAACAGCACTTAGACCTTTACATCGGTCTTTTAACAATAACATATGTTTAACAATAGACACAATTACAAACAACCGAGCCCTAGATGGAGAAAAACCTAGGCGGGGATCGAACCCGCGACCTCTTTGAGTTGGCAGGCGAGGACGTTTTCTGTATTGACTGCCCCGCCGCCATCGGGTCAATGCAATTGGTTTGATATTAGAATTCGGTGAATATTCTCTCTTCGTCTCCTACCATCTGATCTAGTAAACCATAGCCTAACGTCATACTCCAGATCATTTGATCGCGCCCAACGCCATGTTCCGGTTGGACCAAGTCAGGCAGCCATGCTCCTCACGTGCGTGATCTAGGCATTTTTGGCCAGTTATTGATGTGGTTGAAGAACGAGCGTGCACGTGTGTGTAGAAATGTAGTTGAGGTTATGAGAAGTCCTGAGGCAGGTTGGTGAGGACCCTGTTGCCATCGCCATGAGCGGCAAATCGACCATGAAAGTGTGGCGAATTTGAGTTCGTTATATTGCTATTGCCCAAAAATAAAATTTCACATGACTTTTTTCAAGGCATAGCGAATTTCACTTCTCATTCGCCATGCTTGTGGCCACATTGAAAAATAGGTTGCCCACGTCTGTCCTGAGGCACAACCACATCACAAAACCACATAACTTTGCTGACTATTTATCATTAATTTCGCAGTTTCAAACATTTAACTTTCACATGACGTGTATTCCACTCTAGGATTATTTTTAACTTTCAAAGTATTTAAGAGGGCTTATTTTGACTAAAACACGTAACTAAATTCTAGCCATTATCTGCGAACCACATAATCAGCACAAAGCAAATTCTTATTGAATTATAAAAATATGTTTTAAAGAGTTTGAGAGTTAAGTATACAATTATATATCTGAGATATAAACAGTATTTGTATGCAAATGAATGGTTTTTATAGATTTTTATGTCTGCCTACCTAAGGTAATAACGCCAAAATGATTGACTTGACAATGATTTATCGATCAATGAGAATTCAATTGATTTTATTGAATGTATCATGTAATTTTTCTGATGAAGAATATTGGTGGTTTTGGCTTTCTTAAGTGAAACAGCGTTCCCTGAGCTCCTTTGGGTTTAACCGATTCTCGTCCCAGATTCAGTCTGACAATATAGAAAGCGCATTTTCAAAAGTGGCGCGCTCCAAAACCTTTTTCTAACTTGGACTTGATGATTTACCATTATTCTAGTCAATGGATACCTGAGGAGGTACTAATGGGATCAGTACAACACGTACAGGAAATCTTGTATGAAATAATCATTTTTGGGGACGAGTTGCCTCCTTTGTATAAAAAATCGTCTTCATCGGCACGTTACCTAATTTTCAATAATAAACTCAATTTTTTCATTTGAATCACATTTTCGCCCCGAATTCCGGAATTTTCCTAACTGCCATCATTCTATGGTTTTGGCATAGAAAGGATGTGGGTAGCTTAGGTACGTTATAAAAAGTATTAAACATTGCTTGGGAAAACTTATATAATTGGAACTATACGGCCATGACTTCGTATTGTTCCGTATTCGCCAGATATCCCACTAAAAATTGTTGATAAGAAAGTGATACTCCAGTGAACTACGAAGTGAGTGGTTTAACTGGACGGTTACACCATTCACTTTGTAGTTTTAGTTTAGGTCACGTTTGAACATTTAATAAACTCCGCTGAACTGATAGTTACTTAAATTTTAATGATAAAAGGTATGCGTATTCATTGATTCTAATACGAAAAAATTAAAAAATATGCATTAATAATAACGACTGTTATTATTTCCGTCATCCCAAATTCGGTCAAATTAACTAAAGTGTAGAGTGATACTACTCCTTAAATAGAAATAAATTACTGAGCGCTTGCCAAACTATGACAGACAATGAAATTCTGATTTGATGAATGATAAGGTTCGTTTCCAATACATGAACTCGATAAAATATCTCGAGATTTTCACTGGAACAGGAATTTCATTTTGGCCGACGTTTCGATTTCATCCGTCATCAGGTAGTAGATGGATGAGTTTGACACCGAAAAGTTGGAGTTTTCTGACTCGGTGATATCTAGAATAGATTTCAACGAAATTGTTTTATAATCTATTCTGGTTTGATGTAAAATTCATTAACTTAAAATATATATATTCATAGTAGTTTCTGACTTAAACTTAATACTGAATTGAACACACTTAAAATTATGCATCATAAAAACTTCGAACCTAATAAGTCGTTGAATCTTATTTAGATTCTTTGACCGAGGATGCTCAAGATGCTGATCGGGGACTTGTTCGCACCTTTCAGTTCGCAGATTCGAAAGAAATTTGAATTTTCTCAAAAATACCTGTCTTCCCCGCCGATAGAAACTACTCTGAACTAAATCTCAGAGTACACACCCTACATCCATTATCCGCTTAATGCTTCCCACTCATCAGAAAAATCAAAAATGACGACCTAACCAGTACACAACTTTCTCCCTCAGGATTAAAATGTATAATGACATTCTAAATGACCTTTTCCCATTTATAACATAAAACAAATGTACAGCGTCTAAATACACGCGTCCTTCCACGCGCTACAAACTCCCGTACAACGTGCGCAGCGTTCTCAGCCCGATTACATGGAGAAATGCCACCGATACCTCACCTGCAGCAACTTACCTGTCCTTGGTGTTAATTGATTTGAATGAGATGGAAAGCTTGTCCAATTTTTTGTCTTATGCTCAATTTCTGTAGCCCAAACGCTTCATATAAGTACATCCATTATGATGCTTCTCGTGCGATGCAGCGAGTGCCCTGCATTTTGGTGAATACAGTCATGCATTCTCTACCCGCTAAGACGCCGCTCAAATAAATCCACATTTTAGAACTGGCAACTGTACCTTAAAAAACCTTAAGCCACCCTGGTCTTAATGATTTTCATAGCATACCAATAGCAATGCGTCCGCCACTACAATTACATCACTGCCTTAAATCGTCGCGTTTCATTATTTCATTTACACATTCATTACGCAGCTCAACCATTAAATTCGCCTTCGTTTCTTTTTCCCCGCCCAACTTCCCTTCTTCACTCCGCCTTAACACCGAGGAAGGTTCGGGAGGAGTATTCCAGATGTTTATGCCCATTCTGTTTCCTCCCTCCACAACATTTTACAGCCCATTTAATGCGTTTTAAGAATTGAAATAGCTGTGTAAGGACTATTTGGAAATTTATTTGGTATTATTCTATTTAAGAACAAAATTTTAAATTAATTTGGCAAAAATTTACCCAAACAATGACAATATATATTTATACTGTTTGGATTTTACAAAAAGTGAATCTTTCGCCGACGGATTTAAAATCAGTTGTCATCATTTCGACATCAATATTCGATAGATCGCTGCGAGTTAGCTATCGTATCGATCTTTAGTGCAGACCGACTCTTCAAAACGTAGTTTGTGTCTAAGGATTTTGGGATCGGAATTTTAGCGCGGGCAGTTTTATTTATTGTGACGTATCAGCTCTCATCATTACAGTATAGATTATAATTTCGTTTAGGAATCAAATCAAATAATGGCTAGCAAAAATCACGATACTGTGCATGATCTGGCGTATTTAGGGAACATTGGCATCCTGAAGTTTAAAATAAGTCAAGATCAGGCAAATGCTAATAAGCGAGATGGAGTAAGTGTTTCATATCTTTGAATTTGTATCAATAGTGTTGAAATGGTTAAATGAAACTTTTATTTTCAGAACGAAAGAATGCTGATTCATTGGGCAGCTCTGGGAGGGCATCCAGAAATTGTTGAATATCTCCTAGAGTTGGGCTCTCCCGTTGATCCTCTGGACGATGTGAGTGTAGAGTGGTTGTAAGTTAATCCTTTATATGAATTAAATGATAATTATGGTATCTCCCTCTGCTAATCTTCCAAATTATCATGCCGTCAACATATTTATTACACACCTGGAACGTGCATGGGTCGTTTTACCATTTTTACCCGTGTCACATTTATTTTAGTCAAAATGAGACATTGCCTTGTAAATTTCCTTAGTTGAGTAACAAATATATTGGAAGTATTGTTCTAGTCAATGACATCAAATACCATATATTTTTATATTCTAAATGCTTTGGTTGGTGAGTGCCGGAGTCCATTTTTGAGTTTGAATCAATAATGTGAAGCATGAGATAAATATTTAGGAAAATGTGTGAATAGCGAATAATATTGCCTGAAATATAAACAGTTAATTTCAGTCCTTTGTCAGTTTCAATCCCATGCTTTACATATTCTGAACTTTTGTCAATTCGTATGTAGTCATATCTCCCATATTGAAATTATTGGACACCAACTTTCTTGCTCTCATCGTGTTTTGAGAAAAGCGGTAAAATACATAGTAGTGGTTTGTTCGTTTGTGTCACACAAAGTTACTGGCCATCTTGGTGAATGTACTATTGTCGTCAAGTCATGTAGTTATTGATTCCTTCACGAGCAATTCAAGTGTAAAGTTATAATAAAAATATTGCTTTATTCTTGCGTTTAATGAGTGCCGTGAGTTGTACTCTCATGTTTTATGAGAAGAATGTTAATTATGTCCACTCCCCCTGAGAAATTAAAGATTCCTGAGAGAGTTGTAAAGATAATTAACATTCAGTAAAGGTTTATTATGTCCATCGCATGATTTAATCAGCCTGCATCAATGAAATCAGACGCCTTAGATAGTTAGTAGTAGTGTTTAGGGGAGGCGACCGACAGCTGAGGTCATTTGTGCCATTAGGGATGATGGGTGGAGAGAAACCCGGCGTCGGCATTAGCCTACTCTTCACGAAAGGCGCCAAGGGGTCCACAGCTTAACGTCCCATCCGACGGATGGCGTACTCACTCAAAGTGTCCTCCACAAAGCACCTCAAGTAGGGATCGAGATACCACCGAAAAATATTCAACAGCGCCGGGAACTGAACCTGGGCCTTCTGGGTGGGAAGCCGATACGATAGCCACCGCACCATCTCGATCCCCCCTTGGATATCTCTATTACACATCAAATATTAATACATTCCTTTGCTTCCTTTAAGAAATTTTAGATGTTTTATAACCATCCAGCTCTTAATAGTATAACACGTTATCAATTGACTGGGCACTCAGCAATATCAGTTTAGGTGCAAACTACAAGGCAGGCTGCACACATTCAAGTAATTGTGGAAAAGTCAGATCTTATAAAATCACCTTCTTGTTTGGATTCATCACTTTCTATTATAGTCTGTAGAAAGACTTAAAAGTTAAAAATAATCTGTAATATACAACCTCTTAGGTTGTATTTCCCAATCAGTTATTTTCACTCTTTTGTTCTCTTCAAATTATTTACGAGCAATCAGACATTCGAAGAAATGACAATCACAATTTCAAGATCAATGTAATATTATGTTCATTTATGATATTCATATCATATGGTTCCTATTTAAGTCAAGCCTTGGCAGTCTGCATTTCAACGTGGAGGTGGTAGGGAGTAGTACCTCTAGGCCAGATATATGCATCACTTGGAACACCTCTTTGCTGGAAGAGTTAACCTTATATGTATTTGGAGCACAGGGAAAAATAAAAACATTCAGGGACTGAAGCTCTTCAGTTCTCATGGGTCCTTCATTCCTAGAGATTAAAATACATTACAAATCACTAAATTTATCCATCAAAGACTTACGTATTGAGTGTAATGGGTACTACTAATTGTGAGTTTCAGCAAATTACCAATGCATAGGAGGCTAAATGAGTTATAAATGCCAGAAAAACTCCCCAAGTAGTCACATTCTTAGTTAAGGCAAATTAGTTGCCTTTTATTTGGGGACTGTGGGTGCCAACGATTTTATTTGAGGAGGGCTTTAAAAGCTAAGGACCATGGACTTTGCTGTAAGTATCTTTTCATAGTTTAATACTTTAAGATGATTTTTATGGTGGGCTTGTTCTTAACTTTCCAATATGTATTTTCCCTAATGTCCCAAGTTTGATCTGGAGTGTGACATCATTCATTCATAATGGTAATTTATTCTTCAGTATAATTCTACATGCCAATCTAATATTTTGTTTGAGTGCAATCTTTATAAATAATGTGAAATCATTTGCACTCACCCAATGGTTTTGATTAAGAACCTTGTAGTTGGTCTTTATTCTGGACTTCATTTTTTGTTAGGAATACAAAGATTCTGGCTATAATACAATTTCAGAACTAAATGCAAGAACCTAATGAATAAAGGTTTGTTTTAATAAATGAAAAAGAAACACTTTGTTCCAATCCACCACTTTATTACAGGTACGACTAGTTTCGACGCTACGGCGTCATCCTCAGGTACAAAGTTTAAACAGACTTTAATCTTTGTACCTGAGGATGACGCCGTAGCGTCGAAACTAGTCGTACCTGAAATAAAGTGGTGGATTGGAACAAAGTGTTTCTTTTTCATTTATTAAAATGAACTTCCACAAAGTTGAGGCTGAAACTATTGAACTAAAGGTTTGTTTTATGATATGTGCCCTTTAGCAATGCTGCGAAGCACCCATCTGTCTCTATCGTCAATGAGTACGTTTTCAGCCAAAATTCACCCCTGCTGATGTCTATCTGCCTGCATCCACTCCTCCCCTGCCCATCCCTCTCACGGCCCACCCTCCGTCATCTCCTAGTGCGTAACTTGTGCAAGACAAAGCCCTGTCATACCTATCTTGTAGCTCCCTCGTATCGCCCCCAGCTCTCGCCTACTTCATAGCTGTCCTCTCCCAACCACTCCGGCTCCACCTCTTCACCACACCCCACGTTGACCCATGCCCATCATTTACCATGCATGGACTTGGACCGTGTTTTGAAAGTGCTCCGCACTTGATGTTTTAAATGTTGAAACTTGTGATGTGTTGATAAATGAAAATATTATGAAGTTTCCATGATTTTTAAGGAAATACACTTAAGTTGTTACCAGTGTTGAAACAGATACTGGGCCCTTAGTTTTTGGCCAAATTTTACTATCATCATCCCAATTGCCAAATCACAATTCTACTGGAATGAAAGGTGAATTATTGGAATGGTTTTTTACAGAATGGTGCAACACCTTTGTTGCTGGCATCTTCGGCAGGGAAAGTTGCCGTAGTTCGCATACTTCTCTCGCGAGGTGCCAATCCGTCTGCCAGCAACAGTGGGAAACACTCTGCACTTCAATATGCTTCGTCCAAAGGCTGGCTAGAGGTAAGATTTTATTTTGGCAGCTGTGTTGGCGTCCCAACACTATAACGAAAAAGAGTTAGTTGTAATTCAGGATATAAATATACTGCGGTTGTCATATTTTCCAAAGATGTCAAATGTTCATTTGAAGTTGTTTGACCAACTCCACGCATTCTACATCTGGTAGTTAGTGGAGTGAAAGATCTTGCAATATGATGTAAAGGTTAGCATTTATCTTGTAATAGTATTACTGATCAGAACGTTTAGTTGAAGTCATGAATGGTTATTTACTTGCTGATGTTACCATATTTTCCCTTCGATAACTCATGCGTTATTGATACATGGATGTTTATAAGATCGCAAAAAGTGGTGATGAATGTTATGCACAATGAAAATTGAAAAATCCAAACATTTACACACCGATGTGCACAGTAATTTTGTTGAATTATTTATGAGAAGAGCCTCTCATCAGGTCATTCATATTTCATTTGGTTAAGCCATTTCACATCAAGTCTTTAAAGCTTTACAAACTTATGTACCCAATAATTAAATTAAAATTTAACCACTTGGCTTTCCCAAATAGAAATGGTGTTTAAAATTAAGCCCAGTGGTTTAAGTTTAAGTTCAATATGAAGAATTTCCACCAAGTAACGGCAGAAACTGTTTTATTTAAAGAAGAGTCTCGCAAAACTAAATTGGTCTGCGAGCATGCCTTTCTAATTGCATTCCAGTTTATACAGATCTGATACTTTTGCAATTATTTAATGTCATAAATCCATGAGAAAAACAATAAACATACAATTTCTATACTTCATTAATTCTATCACGAGTTACTTCTTTATTCTAATACTCCACATAACGCCTTATTAATACGGGATACGATAGTTAATTCGCTCCAATCCAAGAAATTCTTCTCCTGAATCACAATTAAATGAACAAAGTACTTTTGTTATCTCCTCAGGCATATCACCGAGTTCACTCTCCTAATTTAACTCTTCCTCATCTTCTAGCACTGGCGTTGAAATATTGCCTGTAGCTTTTTCGAATCCATTTTTTACACTAGTCACTCTGACACCCTGCAAAATTGCCGGGATCCACCGGCTCATTTCTTCATCAGACACTCTTTTAATCCTCCCCGATACCGTATAGTCTTTCATACCAGGCATTATCCACTTTTCCCAACTAAAACGTAAATTTGATTAAAAAGATTTATTAATGGATAAATCCTGGCAGCCTCGCGATTTCCTTTTTCTTTCGAGAAATTGATGGCTTCTAGCTTAAACATTGCTGTATAAGAATTTCTTCTCCATGGTTAATTTTCTTGAGGAAATTCTAAATTACAAAAGCTTATCACAGTTCAGGTTTGAAACAATCCCCGTGCAGGCGGCACTTTCATAGAACTTGGAGGGTGTCTAGAACAGCTGAGCGCCAATTTCCTGTATACTTACGTTAGATATAGGCACAGGCAATAATGATTTCATGTATTCGTTGGTGGTTACCATCTATTAGCATATGGATATGCACAATATTTATAATTTTTATGCGCATGTACAGAGGTGCAGCATTTATACTTGTTCAAGGTAACTATGAAGCCCTGGGCGCATGGTGTCTATACAAATTCATGATAACTACAAAGTTCTGGGTGCACGTTATACATAAGGTGCGCATTATCAATGAAAAAATTTGGTATTTCTATGAATCTATACTATGTGAGGCATTCATTAAATGCAAATTGTTAAGTTAATAATTATGTGAATGGGAATGACTATAGTACATCATGACTATGGTGCACCAATGATTAAGTTTGGAAAATATTGCCTTTGACAAAAAATAATTGAAACATGTTGATATTATCAGGTTGAAATTCTAACGGCAGTCGTAGTGCGAAAGAAGATAAAAATGGTATTCTTCGAATTGGAATTTTACATTTAATTGCAGAAATAGGAGCAATTTATTGAAAATTATGTATGATCTGACGGCCAGTTCAGGTTAAAGTTCCTGGATAAAATGCCATTTCTAGGAAGCAAGTATGTAAAGGTGGTTGAAGATGTGCAAGCAAATTTCCCAGATGCAATGACATTCATGCATCAGTGCCACCCTTGGACTTTCTAATTCAAACTGAATGAAACTAGCTTGTTACATTGCCTAACACTACTCCCAGTAGACCTATTATAAAAATTCAAATTATTAGCTATTTGCTCAACATTTTGCTGTGGCCTGGTTCAGTTCGGTGTATTGTATTACTGTCGTGATTGTAAAATATGTGTAGAGATACTCAAGTCATAAAAGATCCGTGTACAAATTATTATCTCCTGTGGTAACCTGTCTTGCATAAAAACTTCCTGCTCCCTTTTCTCTCTGCTTTCTTTTTGGTGCTGGTCTCAGTTTATTGCACTTTGAGTATCTCTTGAATTGTGATGTTGGCTGGGTTCGGCTATACTGCCGTGTGTTGCTTTTGTTTTTCTCCAGTATGGTCCTTAACCTTGATTAGAGGTCATTTGTACTCACGTATCAGTTGTTTCTGGCCCAGCACCGTGCCCTTCCCCCCTCTCTCTCTCTCTCTCTACTCCGTCATTCTCTGCCTGAGTTACTTTGCGTCAACCATTGTTTCACTTACTTTGTATGCTTTATTTATTCGTGATGCATGCTGTGTTTCATTTTTTAAGTTGAGCTGCACTAAATTTTTCACAATTCAATATAAAATTGAAGAAAAAAAAATATTCTAATTTTTAGGATTTTTTCCCCCTCGTGCGATGCTTGTATTTTGTTATCTGTGAAACTGCTCTGTAAATGTGTGTCATTTTTGTGTGTGGGACTTCATTTTCAAGGATGATTCTACACTAATGTATTGATATTGTTCACTGTGAATGATGGGCAGCCTAAACTCTTGGATACAGTACTGTTTGACTATACCTAATTTTTAACATTTTAGTTTGGTTATAATTCTTAAACTTGGTAATAAAGTTCCCTGATTGGCCCACTTTTTTATATCTGATATTCCCTGGAATTGGCATTAATAGGCTAATTAGAAGCCCTACTAATCATTACAAATGATAATTTATCTTAAAAAAGAAACACCATTTCAGTTAGAAGCGGATAATCCCTGCTTTTTTGTTATATTGTAGTTTCTCATATATATTGTATGTTTTTCATGTAAAAAATTTAAATGAAATGAGAAATAACGTTGAACAATGATGAACAAAAAATCCCAATTAATCAAAATATGCAAATAAGAATACCTATGAGTTTCAAGCATTATATTGTATAAATGAATTAGTTCAAAATCGTGATTTCATTGTCTCATTTCTTTTTATATTTTTGTGAAGTCGTACAAAAAATATGAGGTCTTGCCTGAAAAGGATCCAAATATTGAGAAAATTGATCCAATATTTTCAAAAAACTAACCCACCTAGGACAATGAGGCCTTGGATGTCCCCTTTGAATTACTCCCCTTGAGACCTCACACACTCATCCCAGCATCTCTTCCAATTTTCAAAACAATTGTCGGAGCCCAAATTTGGAATTTGACGTTTTGCAACTGACTTTTGGGAAGATTGGGCTTTTGTTTCAGGGTCATAGCCGTCATGGACCCGTGGCTCATCTCCAGTTATGAACTTTCTTAGAAAACCTTGGTCATTGTTTGCAGCTTGGAGCAAGCCTTCTGCAACTGCAGTACGAAATTCTAGATGTTGATGCTGCCTCAGTATTCTATCTTCCTTAAGTTAAACTAATGGCTTCCAGGCTAAATAACGCTATATAAGATATTCTCTGCTTGGTGATTTTGTTCTCCATTGGTAATTTCTTCAGAGGAGTCTGTGTCCAAAATTAAATGCTAGAAGAATTCACGTGCTTACAGGCCGGAAGATGGTAACCATGATTGATTCCTTTTCTTTTGCAATTGATAAGGTCATATTCAATCATGTAATTTAATGAAAAAATAAGAGAAAGAAATAAGAATTAACCCTTTGCACTCGGGTGCTTTTTTCTCGATTGCCATAGTCTACTCGGGATTCAATTTTTTAAATACCCCAAATTAGCTAAGCATGGTACTAGAATGAAAAACTGGAGTTTCTTTTCATACAAACTTATTTATTTGGATTTTTTGACATAATTATTGATAAATTTATTGATAAACCATAATTTAAACTATAATTTTTCATGGTATGATATTTTTGGAAGCATTCGCCAACATGAAGACCTGGTTTACATTCACACGTCTCACAAATATATATCGTCTCTCTTCTTCCTCCTTTGATTTTTCCATCAGAGCAAACCGTGCAATCTGTATGTTTTTTGTTGGGGTGAAGCGTGATTATATGGAGTTTTCCATCTAAACGTTGCTCTATGCTTGTGGATGGTAATATAACCTTGGAAGTTTGTGTACCATCTCAGAATTCTCCGACGAGATCGTGTACTAGTTTCCTAACATTTCATTTCACAACTCACTTTTGTCACTATTATATTTGTTAATAAATTCGTCAGTTTCAATGTAAAATTCTTCGTCGCTGCTTTCTAATTCTTTGGAATACTTATCCATCGTGAGGAGGTGAAATTCTTCTGGAATGAGCAACTACTAGCGGGCAAAGCATTTGTCCAACTAAAGGGAAAGCATCTGTTGTAAGAGAACCCTCTGTCATCAGGGAAAACACCTACGTTATGCTTCTAGAAACGTAAGTAAACCTTGGAGACTAAGATTAGGAAGGTTTTTTACCACAGGAGGATGATGCAACCTCAAAAAAGCACGACAAAGGAAAAGTACTAGGGTTTGAGTTACTGTGAATCAATGACTCATGTCTCGGACACTCCTCAAACAACGATGATGCAACCTCAAAAAAGGTAGACTCCAGGAAAAGGCCTAAGGTTTGTGTTTTACTATAAATACAATAGATAATATCTTGGACCCTCCTACTCAAGATTCCTGACTATGCAATAGATAGAAAAAGAGCTGGCAGAATGTTTGATGAGACAGCGGAAACTAGGAAGAAAAGGAAAATAAAGAGTCAAAACTAGAAAGCAATGAACTAAGGATCAGCTGACTGAGGTAACTTAACATTCTGGCGATCTTTTTTCGGATGCCGATAATCTCTAAAAGACATTGCTCTACATTTAGCTGACTTCCAAGTAAAGAAAAGCAAACAATGCAAATGAAAAGGAACTTACGACACAGTAAATAGATAACAAAAAAACATCTGCGCAGGTGGTGGCATCCTTCGGGAGACGGCATTTATGTCGACGACGACATCATGGGTCGATACCATTCATTTATAAAACAAGCCATGCCATTAATTAAGCTTTAAGTTTCCTTTTCCTTTCATGCAGATGATTACAAGAAAAGTTATTGGAAAAATAGACAAAAATCCCAATTCCCCTCGTGGTGAAACTCCGTGTCGAGTGTGGCTCGACATACGAGCTGCTGCCGTTGCTAACCGTGTCGAGTCACACTCAACATCCGAGTGCAAAAGGTTAAAACACAAAGAATAATAAATGAAAACATATAGCTTTACTTGGGATCAAATATTGATAGTAACTATTAATGGCACGTACTTAAACACTCGTCTGTTTCTTATGACCATTCATTTATCTGATAACTACCTTCTATTAAACTAGAAGTGCACTAGTGGCTATCAATACATTTCAATGAGTGTTGATCATTAAAAGGCACCTTGTACCTAATAGGCGTGTGCTGACATTGCATTTTCTCTAGTGTTAAAAAATATTAGGTGTGCACTATCTATGGGATATTGTGGTAACAAAAATTACATGCATGTAGTCCTTCAAATGTTTCCATTCATCAGCAAGCCCTGGTTGGTCTCACTGGTTTTCCATTTGACCCACAGCAGTCATGAAAATGCTATCCATGGGTATAAAAAATGCCCCTTCCAAGTAAAACTGTTAAAGTAAGTGAATGCATTTTCTGTTTGACAAACGCTGCTCTCGGATAAAGGACTTTCCATAAGTCTTCCAAAACAGCCAACTACCCTATGTTCATTTTTTTTGTCTCATGTTGGAATTTGGTTTGTTTTGTAATTTACTGCTGTGAAATCCTTGGGCCAGTACATTATAATTGTGATACTCATAGAAGATATAATAATGTCCAGATGCAGTCATTTTTCTATCTCCGAGAGATAGGCTAATGGTTGTCAGATTGACTTATATTTGACTAGCGTGATGAAATAATTACGCAAGGAAGATGGCATACTTGTTGCTCATTGTGTAATTTGTTTGAAGATTGTGGACTTGTTGCTGAACCAAGGTGCCGATGCCAACGCCCGAGATGAGAGAGGGGCTACACCTCTCCACCGAGCTGCATCAAAGGGAATCATCTCAGTGATGGAGTCCTTGGTGCTCAAAGGCGATGCCAACATAAACGTTGCTGATTCATATGGAAACACACCTTTGTAAGTGTATTCAAATGATATTGATTAATTTCAAAGTTCATTATCCTTCTTTTGTGTTGCATAATAGAATTTATAAGTTGAATCAAGTCGAAGTTTATGAGGATATGATTATTAATAGCACAGCTTTTCAATTGCTCATCTTAAATAGTTTGCCCTGATGGTATAAAATTGCGACATATTAATGGCTAGCATTGAACGAGAAATTAAATTCATAAAATTTGCTCAAATGAACATTGTATTGATCCTCTTACTAAATCTAATATTGGATTCATCCTAAATTAAAGACATTTATTGACAGATTTGTATTGCCTTCTAAAGTGAGTTTCAAATGCCTTAAGCTATCCATTTTCCCATTCCTCTTAATGTGGTTTGCAGAACATATTTTTTCTCTTTTGATTGGGAGAACCTTAGCCTTTGTATTACTTAAGGGTTTCAGGTTATATCATTAGATACAGAAGTTATGCATGTCCTAATATTGCTTTCATTAACATGTTGGCTAACATTTGATGAAATTTGCGCCTGGAATCGAGACTTGTATTAATAATAATAATACATTTTATTTGTCCAGTGATCAAGTAGTTATATCTGTTACACTTGATATATGATACGTCAGGGGAAAGTGACAAAATACAATTTTATCGAGGATACAAGACATATCAGGCATTATCAAGAAATTCAGCAATTGAATGAAACATTTTTAATTTTAAGAACCTAAGTAGATTGACTTCAAATGCAGCCACACTTTTTTGGGCCTTAATCTCAGCTGGGAGTTCATTATGAAGTTGAAGGCCCATATAATTTGGCACATATAAAACATGCAGCTGCTCATTCTGCCTCGTAGAATATTTGTGGATATCACAATGTTTCACATACTCGGATAGATTTCTTTTTGTATGTACTAATCCATGAAAAATATAAATACATGGCAGTGGCAGTACATCCAATTTTTTGAACAGGGGATGGCAGGGGGCACTGTGTTTTGCAAAACTCATTAGCCAAAAGGCTCTTTTTTGGACACTGAAAATAGGCAAGGCCTTAGATGATGAACCCACCAGTAAAGGATACTATAGGCTATGTGAGAATAAAATTCACCATAGTATAGTGCACAGAGAACAGCCACTGAAACGGTGGATCAAATGGACCTTATTAAAAGGCAGGCCGAGCTTAACTTACTGGTTAAAGTACTTATGTGTTCATCCGAAGAGATTTGAGAATTTATGTGGAAACCCAAAAATTTGGTATTTTGTACTTGTGGGATCACCTTCCCATCAACTTCAATAGAAAGTACTTTGCTTGCTTTATTTTTATTTGCAAAATATATTGGGTGAGACTTTTCTATATTCAAATCTAGGAAATTATTATGGCACCAAGAGAGTAAGGTGTGACTAACCTGTTTACACTTAACTATCAATTCATCAAAAGTAGGCAATACAAGAATAATGTTGGTGTCATCAGCATATAACAAGGGGGTAGCACCGTTTTATATGTTGAAAAATATCAACAAGGTCATTTATATAAGAAAGAAACAAGACAGGCCCTAGAACAGAGCCTTGAGGAACACCTCGATTAACCCTCTTAGTGCGGTGGGGATTCCAGGGGTACTAGTGAGAAGTGCGAAGGGTAATTTAAGAAAATGTATCACCTTAGGAAAAAAATACATTATGAAGTTATTTGTTTAGATATCCATATGCAGTTTTTTTATTTTAAAATAAAATATTGTAGTTAATAATGATGTAATACATTTACATCATCTGAAAAATAAATGTAATTATTACAGTATTATAAATTTAAAGAATATTTTTTTAGCAATAATATTTCGATTTTTAGACTCAATACTGATATTTTTTTTCAAACATTTTTCAATAAAACTACGATATTTAAATAAAATATCGAGTCAAAAAGACATGTAGAAAATATTATAAATAAATAAAGAAAAACCAGTGAATTGCAAAATTTTTTGTCAGCCTCTGCATAGTTCGATTTGGTTGAAAAAGGCTGATCTCACCTTAGTCAAATTGGGACTTTTCCTCTTTCCTTGAGACTGCGGCAATGTGCTTACAATCTAAAGGCAAAAAAAAACAAGTTCTAACTCACAGAGAACTGCTGGCAATGTAATCCAATACACAGGGCGCAAATGATTAGATAGGATGGACGGAAAGAGAAACCAAAATGATTACAAAGCAGTGCTCTCATTTCCATCGTATCAACAAAGTCTAAATAAGCGGTGATATATTAACACCAAGATACCATAACACATTCAAGAGATTACAGATGAAAACAGATTAGTAGCCTTTCAGTGGCTTTTCATTATGGAAAGACCACTCAGAAAAAAAACGAGCAAACTATTAGGCTGAGCTTCCCGACATGTACAAAACTGAACGAAAAATTATAGTAAGAATTATACTTTTTGAAAAGCATTTAAAATTGCTAATAAGAAATTAAAAAATTATTTATGTAATTGTATGGAATTCAGCCTATCGATAGCACAAAAACCATAAATTATTAAAGAAAAAACCATAAATTACAGCAATTTAAACTATAGCTTACGCAAGAGCCGATATATCGGCCCGCCGCCCTAAGAGGGTTAAGGACCTTACTTGGGGAAACAAAAGATGTACCATTTTGAGAAACAACCACGTGTTGTATTCTATCAAATAGGTAGGATTTAATCCAAGCACGAGGTATGCCACGAATACCCATCCTTTGGAGTTTCTTGAGAAGTAACTGGTGGTCAACACAATGGAAAGCTTTCGAGAAATAAAAAAACATTGCAGGGACTTCCATTTTTTTATCTTGAGCATTTAAAGTCTGGGTTATTGACTGATAGTTGGCAGAAGATGTAGATTTATGCTCCCTAAAACCATGCTTAGATGGTGTAAGGAGATTGGAAATCTCTTGGTAAGAAATTAACCTAACGTAGAAAGCCTTCTGAAATATTTTGCTGAATCGGTGCAGCAGAGAAATTGGATGGTAGGAGTTAATGTCATGTCTATCGCCCTTGTTTCTATAAAGTGGGATGACTTTGGACACCTTCAGAGGAGATGGAAACACTCCTAATCGGAAAGATTGATTCAAGAGAAAATGAAGAGGCTGCATGATGAAGTCGATAGATTGCATGATAATGTAACTGGGAATTCCATCAAAACCAGAGCTTCGTTTTGTACCTAGATTCTTCACTATATTTTTTAGTTCAGATTTTGTGAGGGGATAGAGAAATAGGGACTTCGAGTGGGTAGCAGCAATGGCTTCTAAATTAGGAGAGTTGCTCTGCTTAGCAATAGAGGGTTGAAAGTGATCAGCAAAGTTACAGTCGAGAGATAATTGATTATGAATTGTGTTTTATTATAAAACGCTATTTACATTTTCACTTATTTTATGTTTTCATGAACCATTTCATTTAAAAAATCCTAGTATTTATAAATTATTTATCATATCTTTTTTCCATAAATGGTTGAATTATATTAGTATCAATTTGGTCAGCAAGTTTCTGTGAATGCATACAATCTTATTTCGAAATAATCAATTAATGGGGGATATTTTTATATTGTAAGTGTAATTATTCCTTTGAGGTAGTAGTATTATTTCATTTCCGTTCATGAATACAGCTATTCACTAACTTAGAAGGTATATTTATTTTATGTTTTTCCAAATCGAACTCTTTCCAGCCCTGTCTAATTCATTGGAGTAGTTTACTTGGGGTTTGATGCTCAATTTATCAGTTATATTTGAAAATGTTGTCTAGATCACCTTGATTGGAGTAAGTGAATAAAAAATAGCTGATTGTTGCATTGTTAAATGCATGCTTAAGTTGAATGGGCCACAAAATCATAATAAATAAAAGCTAATTTACAATCTTTTGTTTTTCAATATGTCGTTATGTACTACAGCTCATCTGGAATATACTAAGCCCTGCTTTATGTATTTTTTAGAGCAGCATTTATTCTCATGTTAACCAGCTGTGACTTCGAGACAGCATATTGTATTTGCCCAGGAATCGACTTGATCGAATTATTATTATTATTGGATACTTTTTCATTGATGAAATGATGGATCTCTGTTGGAAACTGGAAGAAATACAATTAACTTTCACTTTGCAATAGTTTGATTGTGGTGGAAAATATCTCCTTGGTATATACAGGGTTCGTCCAGAAAATAAGTGTACTGAGCTCAGGAAAAAAAATTTATTACACTCACATATCTTAAGCTAATATTCCTCAAAATAGGACCCTTGTGAGTCGATACACTTGTTCCAGCGGCGTTCCCATTCCTGGAACGCTCCCGCGAAGGCATCATCGGGAACCTCTCGAAGACTCGTCGTCGACCTCTTCTCTGCCCTCCACGAACATCTTGTGCCACCGAAAGATCATGTTTCTGGACATGGCTGACTCCCCGTAAGCCTGGTTAATCATACCGACAGTTTCGGTAGACGATTTCCCAAGCTTTACCGCAAATTTGATGGAATAACGCTGCTCCAAAAACTTCGGCATCGCGTTCCGTGATGTGGGTCGAAGCGTGGAGGTTCGCGTTAACAGAGCTCCTCACTACACCACAGAGCTCAGAGCCGACTGCCTTTTTCAGCGTCGCTTGCCAACATACCCCCCTCCAATCGCAGCCCGTCAGAGCGGTGCTGGGTGCGCCTGGAGCGGCGTGCCCAGCCCAGGAGTCAGTACACTTATTTTCCGGACGAACCCTGTACTCTATAATATTTGTCATAATACTTCATAGCAATGTCCTGCGTTGGAAATCATTGGCTTGGTGTCCAGCGCACCCAACTTCTAAGTCAGACTGGGCCAGATTCAAAATTTCAAGTCTTGTCATGCCTTAGCTGCTAAGTATGACTCTTCAAGGCTTCAAGTGGCTTGCCATATCCACCATTTGAACCGACCTGGCATAAGAAAAGTTTAGTCTAGTGCCATATGCATATGTATTTTCAGGTAAAGCAAACCTTTTCCGAAATGCAATCATGATTTTCTTCAGACTTGTATAATAGTGGTGCCATTCTTTCAATTCTGAGTTAGTATTATATGCCTAAGTTTTTATGCTTTTTTTCCTCGAAACTCTTCAGTTAATTTTATGTACACCTGTCACATTTTTCGTTCTATATGTGGTTACATATTCAAGAGTATTGGAATACTATGAGCATGTCAAGGTATATATCTCACACATGCAAAACTGGTTTCTGAGAAAATTAGTGAGAAAAACTTTATGCTCAGAAATTCTCAGCCCTACACAGCACGTCCTGCTTCACGCAGGTTCCAAGTTCCCTTTTTCATTCATTTCTCCAATGATATAGCATTTGTCTTAAGGTCTATCAGCATGACTAAGCTGATTTTTCCAATGCCCTAATTCCCTTCAAATATTCATGGTATTCTCAAATTCTGAGACCATTGATGGATTCAGCGTTCACGTCATATTTTTGCGGGTTGATTATCAATGAGCTTCATAACTATAAGAAATAGGATTATTACATTCTCACCAGCTCAACAGGAATCCTTGTGGTCAAATTTCAGCAAATAAACTTCAAAGAACTCGAGGTTGCAATCAACTCTGGTTGAAAGTTAACTGTTATTATGTGAGAGAAATGAAATAACTGGTTCGATCGTTCCCTTGAATCGATGAGTGTACCAAGATAACGGTTGTTTCTCTGTCTTGTCCAAATCAAAGCAATCCGACGTGTGCTTGGGTGTAATTAATGCAATTTTGGTCCATTTGTCTTCATATCTGGTGCACATATGAACGTAGGGCTGGAATATTTTGTACTCTCTCCCTATGAGAAAAATCGAATATTGCTCACAAGCAATACAGTAGAAGTTTTAGACAATAGAAGTTTTACACTAGAAGTTTTAAACCTGTAAATCGGGTAGAGGACCCTTCTATGGTACACTCTAATGGAGCATGCTTTGGTTATCAAGGCCTTTCAAGAGAAGGTGTTTTAGATGCGAGAAAATGTGTCTGGACTGGAAACTAATGACATAATTTCCATTAGAAATATCCTTCACGCCTTTCTTAAATTCAAATTCACTTTTGTTGTAAAACACATGGCGTATAACAATTAGTGTCATCTGTTCCACTTCACATGATTGGCTTAAGGCAAATAGTGAATTCTTTCTGATACTGACGGTCACATATTAGGATAGGTTTCTCTGTCATGAAAATTGTGCGTTTGAAATATTGCACTGTACCATTCTGCTAATGTCCTATCCCAGGAGCGGCACCCTTATACGGCATGGCACTAATGTAATGGTTGCGTGCCAATACCTTGATTTATAACTTGTGAATGGGTTTAAAGTTGATTTCCCCCAAGACTACGTTTAATCTTTGCATTGTTTCTATGTCTTGAATCCGCAAAAGGCACCTTGCTTGCGAGGAAGATCGCACTGAGGCAGCGCTTTTCCTTGTTTCGCACGGTGCTGTCGTTGATGCTGTCAACAAAGAGAAGCTGACGCCCCTGCAGCTAGCAAGTCGCCCCTTGGCCAAGAGATTGAAGGAGGCGATCGAGTCCAGGCAGCCGTTGTTCTCATCCGGGTGACTTTCCCGAAACCCTCTGTCAATCCTGATTTTTCTAGGAAAGGAATGGAAATTTAGCCATCAGTCTTTCAAACAGCGCATGTTTCTTATATTTATATTGTTCAAATAGTCTTGAGAAATTAAAAAATATCTTTTTCCATACCACATTAATTATTCACAAAGAGAGTAAAAAATTGTTGTGTGCATTTGAGAATAAACCTTAAGTAAGCATGCCTTGATGTATTTGGCCAATATGAGTACGTCTAGGCTGTCTTGGTAACCGTATTTGAATCAGTTATTTAATATTCAGCTAGACCACAAAGTTTGACAGTCGTGCTTTTTAGACAGACTTGTTAAAAAAAATGGCTGTGGCGTAGAATGGCTATCTACATTTTTTTCTTTAACTGCAGTTATCTTAGTCAGCATTCCTCCATAGATTCGGTTGACGTCACACCTAGCATATGTTACTTTGTGAATTCTCACCCTGTTGATGCAAAATTTAAAAGCCCTTACTTGAGAGAGAGAGAGAGCCGGTGGCACACCTCTTATGCTAATTCGAGTGATTGCTGACTCGGCTTTCGTCCCACCTATATACCGACCCGGTCGCTGACAAATGAGAGGCCAAGCTGGCAAAGGGAGGGAGAACGGTCCAGGAGGGATGGATTCAGGGAGGAAGAGATGTACCACCACCAGGTTGCATTGTGGGACATATCCCTTAGTATATCAAGATACAGGCGTTTTTACATCAGGAAAATGAAATGAAGGTTTTTTGACAAAGAGTGTACACTGCTTATCACAAAATACCATTAACTCAGTGTATTCCAGAGGCACTGCCAGTGCAGGTGTCCCTACTGTCAAAGCTGCCAACGCTTCTGTCCTAAAGATGTGCTTCTCCTCGTGTAATCCCCATATTTCCATAATATCCATTGCTGGAATTACCCACGCTACCTGGAGCGGTGTTTCATTAGAGTAGACATCTATGGTGAAGGAGAATCCTAGGGCCGTGCCTCAATTACTCATCGCACAATTCGTGGGCCCATTTCACTTGGCGCTGAGCAAGATCTCTCTGCTGACAAAATAAGGTAAGGCCATGATGAGTACACACCACGAGATGAATCCGATAGCCTTGGGAATGCCCTGCTGTCAAATTTGCGTAATGACTGAGATGATGTAATGCACATTCTTGAGGGAGTACTATGATCTAACTCCACAAGAATTGTGTTAATCTTAACACCTAAGTAATGCATTTGCCTAGTCTGTACTAAAATGTTTTTCTTTTCATTACTTGTAATACCCAAGTCCTGTCCATTTTATCAATGAAATGGTTTCTCTCTTAATAAATTAAGAAAGAAACAATACATACATACACTGTCTAATATGAAGACAATGCAAGCAACCAATCACCTAAATAAGCAATAATTTGGACATTGAATAATTGCAGACTTGGTCACGCACAGCTTTGGCCCACCTTTGCATGATGGTAGTAGCCAGAACCATTCCCCCGTGGGCAACCGATTCCAACTTTAATGATTGTATTTATGTATGTGCGCAAGATACCATAGAATTTTCTATGAAGCATTTGAATGGGAATCGGCCGAAAGGCATCCTGTAAATCAACCTTTTACCCAAATATGATCCTGGGGGGATTGTTTTTAAAGCCCTGCCACATTCTTTAAGTAAAATTGTGGGTTTGCAAAAGAATTTGGTCCAGGAAGACAAATCCTAAATATTACATTGACCACCAATGGTTTTTGGGATAGCTGCCAAGGGAAATGCACAAACTGGTGTGGCCATGGCAAGTACGTGGCCCTGCAGTGGATAATCCACCCATTTTTTATCAGTAGGGGAATCGATCTTGGAGGTGGCAAGGTATGTAGAACTTTCGGAAGCTTGGTTATATTGGCTCCATCCTGAAAGACCTCTGTAACTGACACGCTTGTATACACACATCTGGCTGCCGGTGACAATACCATGTACAAGCGTAAGGTGAAGAGTTCTCGGCCTGACACAGAAGATAGTGTTCCAATCAGCGAAAATTTATGATTCCTGCCCGGATGTACGCGTCATCAGTTCGTAAGACTGGGTTTCAACTTTTTCTCTCAAGTAGTTTGTGTACATGTATTGTTGCGGTAGACGTCTTTCGTGTTTTTCGTTAAACTGGAAAAAGTTGAATTTCGTACGGTCTTCGTTTTGGATGGAAATTCATCCGGTGTTGACAAAAGTGTACGGGGAGTCTGCTGCTTGAATATCAACCGTTAAAAAGTGGGCAGCGGAATGAATGAGCGTAGTCGCACATCCCTCGAAGATGATCCATGTGAAGAAGGATGGCCAAAAACCGGAAGCCATCGAAAAGGTGCACGATATCGCGTCGGACGATAGGCAAGTGAAGTTGATTGGGGACATGGCCAAGACCGTGGGGGGATATCGGAAGAAAGGAAGCGAAACATCTTGCACAAAGAATTAGGAATGCGCAAGGTGAATGCCCATTTGCTGAATGCCGATTAAAAGCATATGCAAGAACGATTTTAGCAACAATGTTTGAATCGATACGACCGATTTTGTGCGTCGATTTATCACCATGGATAAGACATGGCATGACCTCTACACGGCAGAAACGAAACAGCAGTCAAAGCAAGTGGGTGGAAGCTGGTGGTTCAGCGTCAAAAAAAGCGAAGTCGATCGCATATGCCGGAAAGATCATGGCCAGTGTTTTTCGGGATGCGAAAGGCATCCTGTTAACTGAATACCTTGAATAAGGTAGAACAAATAGAGTTATTATTACCGTATTTTTCCATCGATAACGCGCGCGTTATCGATTGAAAAAAGTTCATATGATGGAAAAAAATGACGATGCGCGTAAAATGAAACTTGAAAACTCCAAACATTCACACGCCTATGCACAAAATGCTTTAAAGAGGATTCTCACAAAAATAAATTAGCCTGGGAGCGTGCCTTCCTAATTTTATTCTATTTTATATAGATCTGCTACTGCTACAGTTATTTCATCTCATAAATCCATGAGAAAAAGAAGGCACGTATAATTTATGTACTTCATTTTTTCTAACACACAGTAATTCACGTACTAGACGTATAAATATATGTATGATAGCACAGGTAGATCACTCGAATTGAGCGCCGATACTAGCAAAGCGAAGTGAAGGAAACAAGACAAATCTATTTCATTCATTCACTTATGTTTTATATTTGATTTGCTGAAAGTTAATTTATGTAGCAATGAAAGGGCGTGCAAACCTATGTCTCGTTTCGACTTACGAAAGCAAACAAGCGATAAGGTGGTATATTGTGTTGGCTTGTAAATATTGTATATTTTTTATCCTTCTGTAGTTTGCAGTTAATTACAATCACCTGGCTCTAATCTTCTGTGTACCTACGGTAGATATAGCCGCAGGCAATGATGATTCCATGCATTCATTGGTTGTTACCATTTATTAGTACGTGGATATAGATGTATTTTTGCACACAATAAACATACATGTGCAGTTTCGCGGCATCTAAACACGTTCAAGCTAACTATGAAGCCCTTGCCGTGCGGAATCTACCCAAATTCATGATAACTACCAAGTTCTGGATGCGCGTTATACATAAGATGAGTGTTATCGATGGGGAAATACGGTACTCCAACCTTCTTGACCGGCTGGATGCCAAACTTCGCGAGAAGAGACCTGGCTTGAAGAAGAAAAAAAAATCACCTTTCACCAGGACAGCCTGGTGTCACCTGCTCACGAAGGTGCGTTGTGGCGATGGGAAAACTACGGGATTTAGGGTGCGATTTGCTCGGCTATCCCCCCTTTTCTCCCCTTTAGCACCCTTAGACTTCCATCTGATCCCAAACTGGAATACATTTCTGGGAAGCGCTTTGCGTCCAATGAATAAGTTAAGACAGGGGAGAGGATAAGGATATTTCTACAGCCTTCCAGACTCTCACTTCTGGGAAAGAACTTATGTTTGAGAAACACTGGACCAAGTGTGTCGAAGTCAAGGGAGATTATATAGAAAAAAGATGAGTTCGATGTGTTGCCATGGCGTCCGCCGCTTGCTGGGAACCGCTGCTGGGACTAGTTTTGAATAATGATCATGGGTGCGTGAGCCGGTATTACATTGGGAGAGAGACAAAGGGGTTGGTCTCCCTAAGCGTCCGATCAACGCAAGGCCACTTACCAACCATGGGACTCCACTGTTGACAATTCTCGAAGACGGTTGTACACAATATGGTCGACACTCGTCAGCCAATCCGTGGAATCGCGAGAATCCCTAGCCAATTCTTGTACATCACGTCGCATTAATTGAGCCCTATTTCTATCATTCTTAAATGAATGAAACAATCGCAATCAATCATCGTCTTCGGGAACCTTGGTGTATTGTGCCGGAGCCTTGGACGTAAGAAAGCGAAGGTTCGTAGTTCCGGGGGCACTGGGGAGGCCTGTCCGGGCTGTATTTCCTGCTGCACTTGCTGAGAGAGCTGAGTGATTTGGTCTCGGTGTGATTGATTCCCAAATTAACTACCGTACATATAACAGGGTCCGTACAATAAGTATCGGGACTGGTTCCAAAAATCTAAATTTATTGCAGTTATCATCACAATTACTTAATAATCTCCAAAATACATTCCTCCTGCATCGATACATGCTTAGTTCGGTGCGTCTGCCACTCGTCAAAATCCCGCTGGAAGTCGGTTTCCGGAATATTGTTGAGAGCTTTTGCCGTCGCCGCTTGAACCGCCTCGATGGAGTCGAACCGATATCCTTTGAGCTCCTTTTGAGATATCCTTTGAGGTAATGACGTTGTCGAGAAAATCTTCATCTTCCTGGACGCAGTCCAAAATTTCTTGCGAAATTTCCACCCGCGACAGTTTTTGTTCCTCGCTCAAGACTTTCGGCGCCAGCCTCGCGCGCACTTTCCTCATCGCAGGATCCTCTGTTACAATGATGTGGACGGTTCCGACTGAAAGGCCGGTCTCCTCACTGACAAGGGCGATGGTTAAACGCCAGTCAAAGTCCAAAACATATTTCACTTTGGCTACCTGAGCATCGGTTCGAGCGGTCGTCGGGCGTCCGACGCCTCGTCTTCGACGAACTCCCGGCTTTCCTTAAACATTTTGTACCACTCAAAAACTCTTGTGCGGCTTAAGGCATCATCCCCACAAGCCGGTTAAATGAGTTCAAAGGTCTACGACGCGGATTTCCCGAGTTTAACGCAAAACTTCACAGCGTAGCGTTGCTCGACGGTGCGCTCCATGCTGGCGCGACGACACTACAAACAATCACACGAGTTCACGAGTTAACCCCATATTTTCACTGAGACAAAATTTTCGAATCACCGTAAACAACACAAGTTATGATCAAAGAGAAAAATGTTCTGTGGAAAGTTAGCGCTAAAAGGGTCAAACTTTTAGTTGGAAACGTCAGATGGCGCCTAAAGCACTTGGTGTTGTCAAGACTCAAAATATAAATTGCAAAACATACTATGATAATTTGCATTTTTGGCATGAGATTCCCAGTTTTGGATGGGGTTTATATCCTGGGCCATTCCCTCCTGTTAATTACCATACTAGCACTCTAATTGGTATTTTGCTTTCTGTTTGAAAGTACTGTATTGTGTGATAATTAGCAATGGTTGAATTTGTTTCCCATTCATGTGACTCACGCGGTCATTAACATTAAAATAATGAAAAAAAGTCAAGTGGCAAGGGCTGCTCATTCAAATCAGTATTTAAACCTCTGGCACCCATATTACTGTTTGGAAAAGTCTTTCGAATTTCTCATTTTTTGTCGAGCTGTTAATTTATCATTGGGATGCCTCAAAATTGGAGATAGTTCCTGTTTTTTTGTGTTCCTCTGGGGAGATTGACATTTCAAAGAGCCATCATTTCGGAATGAATAGCAAACTAACCCTAACATGCCATTTCGTCTCATCCTGAATATGGAACTTGACTTGCCAAGTATTAGCAGTTTTTAGGGGAGGCCATTGACAGCTGAGGTCATTTGTGCCATTAGGGATGGATAGGGAAAGGATTAAGGATAGAGAGGAACCCGCCATCGGCATTAGCCTACTCTTAATGAAAGGCGCCAAGGGGTCTGCAGGGTAACGTCCCATCCGACGGACGGCGTACTCTCTCTATGTGCTCTCCACAAAGAATTTCAAGTAGGGATTGGGATACCACTGAAAAACATCTGCAGCTGTCGGGATTCAAAGCTGAGTCCTCTGGGTGTGAAGCTAGTACGTTAGCTACATCACCATCCCAATACTCGTTGACTCGCAAAGCATGGCCCTTATCACTCTGTGGCTACTCACCTTTGCCACATTACGTTGTAAAATATGGCTGAAGCTCTGTCTTCCCCATTCACCATCAAGTGCAGCAGTGGAAAAATCAAGAGAATTTTCAAGGTTAGAGTAGGATCATTTCCACAATACCTTGACAGGTCTTTCTCATATTAACTCGTATGATATTAGTTCCTGATCGGTGGGCCCTTTTCAACACTATTGAACTGTAGATTAGACCACTGCAGCCAGTGTCTTTCATTTCATTTAGTCCAAGTTTACAGGTTTTTTCAAGATTTGGTAATTTTATCGAAATGAGAGCTAAGGTCTCCCATTTTGGTTTTAAACCAATTTTTTAGAAATATATATTTTTCAATCTGATTAATGAAACAAAATTAAATTTAGATGATGTTTCATTGCAACAATTTCAGAGCGTAAAAATCATTCGCCTTGACTGGGATGATTTTTATGCTCTGAAATTGTTGCATTGAAATGCACATTAGCGGATGACTCCGTTAAAAGTTACTGTTGCGGCATCTCCCGCAGTTTCTTTGGAATGATGTTTCATGTTTAATGTGGTTTCCCTGAAAAGTCAAGTGCAAAGAAATGAACCACTGCCCTCAACTATCCATTTAGAAGGCATCACATGGGCTGCCCTTGCCCGCTCCTGATTTCTTTGGGTTCAGTGCCCACCTTTAGTAGGCAGTTTGGCATTTTTTGATTGTGCAAGCAAAGGGCCTGCCCTCTAATTGTTCTTTTGGGCAGTCTTTAAATAAAGTAAACTTGGAAATTGTAGAAAATTGAAGAGACATCTTGCGGGAGGACATGTTAGTTGAATCACAAATATTTACCTTCCAAGATCATCAACTGAAAACACCGCTACTCCTCTACCTCATCAAAGAATCCTTCCTCCAAACCACATTGTTTTTGATTAGATACATTAGGCCTTTGTAAAAAAGTTACCTAAATAAAAAGTATTTTTTTAAATTCTTTCTCTAACAAGTTAACTGAAGAATGAGTTTGAAAATATTTGCATGTCCTCAAGAAATGTTTACATTGAACAGTCACCAAAGTTAGTTAAAAATCGCGCTATTAAGTGGCTCCAAAATTATTTAAATATGACATAACACTTTTAGAGTTATATGAATCAAATGGTGACCATTTTAGAACTTTGTTTTACTCTGCATCAGGGAAATTTAATCAGCATTAAACTATTATTATTTCATGGGGAAAAGTATTTTGGATTTTTTAAACTCCAGTATTGTAATTTAAAGAAAACTTAAATTAGAAGAATGTTTATTTAAAAGCTAACGCAGGGAATAATTCAGAAGAAGCATATTAAAACACTGCGCACTAGATTGAAAACCAGGAATTTTTGTTTTACTAAATGCCAATGCAAGGGTTGTATAAATAGTACTGGAAAAGGTTTCTGAATTATAAATTTATTTCAGAAAAAGCTACCATGCATCAAAATTCTTCAAAGTCCATCTCTTGAGTGTTGACCCACTTTTGCCAGTAGCTTTTCCTCAACTCGAAGGGTCCCTGGTCGGTGAATTCATAGAGGTCCTCAAGGGTATGCGGTTCAAGCTTGGTGGTCCCATGGTGGTGTTCTTTGAAGTAGAATTACACTTTTTGGAATAGAAAATAGTCTGCTGGTGCCAAGTTGGGACTGATGAAAAAGTCCCCGCCGTCTTCTTCAACCCATTGCAGAAAGTCTTTGAAAGCCGACACTCCGCTCTGCTTTAGGTCATCTGTAAAGACCTTTGGGACAAGTTTTGCCCAGATATTTCGCATCAATAAATTTTCAGTGATAATGGTGTGCACTGTCATTTTGTCAGTGCCAATAAGATCTGAAATCATGCAAACACTCAAATGATGGTCTGAATTCAGCACTTCACGCCCATGTTGAATGTCGTTGTCCGTTCTGGACATCAATGGCCATACAGTGTGGGCCTCATCCTCCACAATCCCTCGGTCATCTTTGAAGAGCCTGTGCCAATTCAAAACTGTAGTTTGTGGTATGGTTTAATCCTTGAACTCTTGGGGAATCATGGTCAATGTCTCTGTACCTGATTTCCCCAGTCCAAAGCAAAATTTGAGGGCTTACCGCTGTTCAATCGTTCACTGCATTTTTCACTCGTACTTGTCAGGGGTCCACTAAACACATGATCTAACAAGAAGAAATGCTCGCAGGCAATTGGCGCTTGGGGTATGGTGAAAGTCAGACCCCCCACCACTGAGCCTGTGCAGTGCAAGAAACCTGGGGTGTATAATCAACAAGGAAAAAAATGTTCCCGATACTTAATATACAAACCTTGAATGAGGCTTTTGGACTGTGGTCTATCTGTGCATAGTCTGAAGATGGGGCTGTAAGATTCTATCATCAGATTTGCTTTCTGAACATTCTGAGGTAAATGCAGGAGATGTTTTTGTGCATTTGTCCGTCATCTTTCAATATCCACCACAAGAGGAATATTAGGATGATTTCATGGATTGGTTTCTCTTTTCTATAGGTTGGAGAACCATTAGTTTTTGTCCAGGATTTTGGGACTCATATGCATGCCAAAGAGGACTGGTATGTTCATATGGGTGTTAGTATTAACTGTTCATGTTGAAATAGCAGGATGACTGGTGTAATCAAACAAATATAGATTGAGGAAATATGTAAAAGAAGAAAATTACATAGTTTCATGATGTAATGATACTGAAATGCAATCATCACTGTTCAATCGGAGGAAATCTTTCCATGAAGATGACAATTTTGACTCATTGAGCATGAAAGTGCCTCCTGAGCTTTTGATTTAGTGGTTCCTTGTAAGAAGACATTAC
This sequence comes from Hetaerina americana, assembly GCF_022747635.1. NCBI lineage: Eukaryota > Metazoa > Arthropoda > Insecta > Odonata > Calopterygidae > Hetaerina > Hetaerina americana. The sequence goes on from NW_027286070.1 coordinate 72,462,224, forward strand.
ACTTGAGGGATCAGGAAGGATCCTAGATTTGATACCCAAGTCATTTTAAAGGTATTGTGAAATGTGGGGTTGCTGGAAATTATATTAGGGCGGCCGGTGCTAGGAAATACTAATAAATCACATTTAAAGCGTTTGAATGAACAGCAGATTTATTTTGTGTGCTGTGCATAACAGACCAAGATGAACGCAGTAAGATATATGTCATGGGCACATCGTGCACACGAGGGATGAACGCTCGGCTGGTTGTTGACAGGTCACTGGTTCCGCGTGGGTCAAGATGCCTCCTCGAGGGTCGTGCCTAGGCTGACACCTCACGGCACACCCCCGAATCGCACAAACAAATGAACCACCACATGAAACTTAGCTATGTCCTGGATACTTTAACATGTTCCCTTGAGAATTCATTACAAAGTATCTAATTTGGGGCATTTTATAAATACTTGCTAAGTCATTCCTAGCCTTTAGTTCTTCATGTTTTTTTAGTATTGTATTACAATTTACTAAATAATCTTCAGAGCCTCTCTAATTGAGTCTCCAGTCATGGGGGAGTTGGTATTAATCTTCTGGTTGCAATGGTGTAGCATTTTTTTTCAGTGATGGGATGACAGGATTATGTTCATTGTCAGAATCACAGTTTTTATACCTGAATATTGAGTATGATTGCAATATTTATACGCCAGATTGGATATAGGTTTGAGTGTGAGTCTTGGCCGTAGTGAGATTAGGCCAACAGGGCCGTGTGTCACACCTGGTAGCAGTAGAAGCAAGGCTTCTGTCGTCATCATCTCATGAAAACCTCTGTACTGTTGGTTGTCAGGTTGTGTTTTGTTTGGAAGAGTAAAGAAATTGATCATTTATCTGTCTGTGTGTCTAAAACCTACCTTAAATGACAGAAGGTCAATGAAAAATAAGGTTAAGGGTTTGCCATCATAGACTTATTCTTTTCAAATTATTCTGAATTATTTCTTATTTTTTTTTAGAATTATTCTGAGTTATTGCTTATTTTTTAGGATTATTCTGTTGAACTGTTTTTTTGGACTGACTGACCTTGACTGGTTTTGAAATTTAGGTACTTCCCCTGCCATATGGTGAGAATTATGCAGTTAGAGAACGCTATATAGAGGGAAGCCACAGGTGGGGCTCCCCTCTTTGTATAGCGTTCTATTTAATTGCCACAGCTCTTTTTAAATTCTAAGTTCTGTGGAGTAATATGTAATTTATCAACACCATTCATCCTAGTGGAACTGAAGGGAGGAGGTGTATTCTAATGCTCAGAGACTACTGCTCAGAGAAATTTCAGGGGTTGGATTGTATTTTAGCACCTTATCTTTAAGAAGAAGGCAAACGTTGAGGTGATCCAGATAATTGTTATGCTTGGTTGAATGCTTTGAAGTTGTCTTTAGGAGATAAGGTGATTTCCAACTTTTACCATGTATTTAAAATAATTGATGAAATTTCCACCATCTTCCAGTGGTCTCTTAAAAAGTGTCTTTCTAAAACATTTGGCCAGGAGTTGCTTATAGAATTAGTCTTTCACAACTCTAAAATGGCCTGATGTTTGTAACTGGTACCTTCATATTTATATTTTATCACTTCAAATTCTTATAATATATTTTTAAAGTATAATTTTGGTGTTCCTGATACAGTAGGCATCCAGGAGGGCATTGCTCTTTTTCCAAAAAGTATCACTAGGTATTTTTTTAAGTTATATTCTAATATGCCAAGTGTTACACCAGCAATGTATAGCATTAAGGTGATCTAATAAAGCTTCTGTGTCATCAGGATCAAGGATATCATGGTAAACCACTGTGTCGTCAGCAAATAAATGTATCTTAATATTGACTACAGAGTCAATGTCGTTGACGTAAAGTAGGAATAAAAGAGGTCCAATAACACTTCCCTGGGAATCACTCATGGAGCGAAGGTTAAATTACAGATCAAACCTCTGTCATAAATTAGAAGAATGTCTCTGTAGTAATGATGTTGAAAATGTCATATAACCCCCATGGTACTGCGGTTGGTGAGACCATACAAATAAAATGAGAGAGATTAAGTGTAAAACAGATAGATTTAAGGATTCAATTTTTCATTGAACGATAAGGGATCAGAATTACATTGTCCAACCATGGTGGGGATAAAAATATTCAGGTCAAAATTAGTCTGGTGTATATTGTATAGTATACTCACCCCCTGCCTCACACCCTATCGGTGGCTTTCAGGGTACCAAGAAGTACAAAAATTAATGCAAAATACCATTATTAAAAAGCTGAAAATACCAAATGGAAATGATTAAAATATTGCTGAACCCTGTAGTCAAATAATCATTTTGAACTGAGGTAGTGATACTTGCAATGATAATCACCAAAACCAAATAATCCAAGGTAATATTTAAAGTAGTTTTCACAAACTAAATTACTGCATTATTTTTTATTATTCTTGAGAGATTCATCAGAGTATGTTTATTGAAAAACAGTTAAACTTTCCTAGCATCATAATGTTGTCACTAACATAGCTGATAAATATTATTACATTTGGCAATAGTCTATCCAAATGATTTGAACCAGGACAACCTCCACCCAGAACTTATACATGCAATATTTTTCTAGTACTAGGGCACAAATGGTTTGTGCTTTAGATAATGTGTCTTAGCTTATGACATTTTAAGTCCTTAATCTGCCTAATTTTATCGAATTATGTTCATCAAATATGGAATTCGTTATAATGAAATTGATAAATGCCTCTTTCCTGTGTGAATTTCTTTAATGGTAATTCTCAAAATTTCCCTGCTCTTTTGCCAATGTGGTTTTGACCGTAATGTAAGCAAAATACCCATAATGCATAGATAAGTGGTAGAATAGACGATATTCTTAAGTTTGAAATTTATTTTAAATTTTGCCCTCTGCCCTTTAACCTCTGATTTTGCCAGGTTGTAATACATAATTGGAACAGGTTAACGGTTGCCACCTCTCCTCATAGAGGTGGTCCAGCATATTGCATGTATTTGCCATAACATTACTTTAGTCCATATACATTAATGGAAATTCCTTCCCTCCTCTTAAGCAGTTTTCTCAAAAAACTACTCTTACTGATTGAACAATACTGCTCACCCTCTTTCAGAACTGTTGCTGCAAGAAGTGTGCCATTCAAATTAAATGGATTTTTAAATTCTATGGCCGATGCTAATCAAGGTCAACACAATGCCAGTGTCGTTGTCAACTATTACCTTGAGACCATGATTCTTTTTCCTGACTTGGGAAAGCTGTAGTCTGCAATTATAATTGTGTAATTGCAATATGTGGTGCTGCAATGGTGCTTGCTGATCGTTCCGAAAGGATGGATTGCCGTTCCATAAAACCTATATCTCCTCGCTTGGAGAGGACGTCTATAATATGCGATTAAAAAAAGTCTTAAACATTCTCCGTTAGTATTCTCGTTTGACTGAGTTGTATACACTAGTAACTATTAGTTTCTGCAATTAAGTAAAGGGTTTTAGAAAAATGTAACCAAGTTGAATTTTTCTCTCTTTCAAGACCGAAACAGCGATGGGTCAAGTCCTCTTTCGTAGTATCTCCTGACCTTGACACGGGAGGGACCCGGATTCCTACGGAGTCGATTCGCGCTTTGTCGTCAGACCGGTCGGTCAGAATTTGTCCGCCACCATACCGGAAGGCGTTCGTCGGCCGAGTTAAACCTTCCATCCGCGGGTGATCGTCGTGTCGCGCTTCGATCCTTTGGCCTATCGTCCCTTTCGTTGAAATACGGAGATTGAAACCATGACCCAAATTCAACAGAGCACATTGCACGTTTTATTCGCGGTTAAAAAATCTTTTAAGTAGCCTCTAATTATAACTCTTGAAAATTAGCAAGTTCTGTCATCCCCTTATTTTCCCGGAATAATGGCGAGAAATATTGCTGTGGGAAATTAATGTTGGAGGGAAAATGCGATTGAGAAGAGAGGTGGGCACTATCAGTTTCATATGTCGATGCACAGGCATGAAATTGTGTGCTAGACAACGGTAACCCATATGGGTCATATTATTAACGTGAATCGGGACTGCAAATCAGGGTGGGTTTGACTGACCGACGGTGGGAGGAAGTGGAGTATTACTTACCACTAAAGGGACTTTTTTCAGAATCTTATTTTAGAAAATATTAACCTTCTGCGAGTTGGATTTTGCATGGCAAATGACTACAATATGAACGGCGGCACCTGCTAAAAACTGCCGGTTTTTGCATTGTGACGCAGAATGCTTTCTATCCTAGGATTGGTGTTGGGCGTTGTTGCTTTCCCCGCGGGAAACCCCTTGCGATGGAAATCTTCTGTTTCTTGGGGGGACACCCGACATAAGTGCCGCGGAAGAAAAATGCGTCCAAGACACCCTCCTCCTCCGATTGAGATTTCCGCTGTTTTCGCGTTTGAAAGTGCGATTGAAACGAAGTCATAACGAATTGATTACGATCCTGGATTAGTTTCTGTAGAACCTCTTCCTAGAGGGTTGCACGCAAGCGGAAATAACTTAGGTAAAATAAGCAAAATGGAAGTGAAAGAAAGAGGTAGAGGGAGCTAATTGGTGAGATACTTCCTTCGATAATTTTTGGATGAAGGCTGAGGCACTATTAAGAGTCCATGATCTTGACCACGCCAACGCTTCTCGTAAAATATGAGCTGCTAATAGAGTGACCGAAAATGCAAACAGGTTATTTTTGTTGCCGAGGAGACGAAGATTCTCAAAACTTAATCCCGGAAATCACGCACAATAACCAAGCGTCCATGAAGTACAAATAAGTGACTACCCAATTGGCGAAACAAAAATTCGAATTCCTTTCTTTCGTAATGGATATGACAAGAGGCTTAGTGCGTAGAGTAATTATTTAATAATATGATGGAGGAATTACGGAAATAATCTCCGGTTATGTTCCAAAATATAAAAATTTTCATCTAAACACTCTTAAGAATCGTTATGCAGTGGCCAAAACCCTGTAGTACCGTTTAAAAATGTTGTATTATATGCCACAAAGTATTAACTTCTGAGTTGATATTTTTGCCCAAAGATTCAGCATTCTCCTCTTCCAACCTTCAATCAGTTACATATACTGCTGGTGTTTTCTGTGAACAAAAAGTGTTAAACTGCTGCGGAAGATTTTCCTCAAGGGTTTTTCATGTATTCTTTTAATCTCGGAGATGGGGAAAGGAAGTTAAGTAAGGTTTTGACATTGGGGATGTGTAAATCAGAGCTAGATTGGCTTCTCACGGATCGCACCTGCTTTCTTTTGAAAAGGGTAGAAGATAAGATTACTTCCTTTCGCATATCTCCATCTATCGATTAAAATAGTTACGATTTTGGTTTAGGTCAGTAAGCAAGCGCAAGAAAAGACATGAGAGGGCTGTGATGTCATTACAAAGGTGTGGTGTGGGAAGCGGAAGTCAAAATCGGCCAAAAAGTGGGTAGTTTGACAGTTGACGCATTTTCCTGAATGTTAGCATTCAGCGCTCTCGCTGTCTCAACGTTATTATGTTATTGTGCCACCTGTCCAGAGTTTTTGACCCTGGCAAAAATATTTTAGCATTCTCATGCACTTTTAGTGAATTATTGTCTTTTTGAGGTCAATCTCTGTTGAATTACAAGACAAAACTCGGCATTCGCGCACTGAGGTTTTATAAAAGGTGCTGGAAAATGCCGAGGAGCTTCGTGGCTTAAGTTAATTGAAGATTCTAACTCTTCCATATTCCACCATTCGATGACACCAGGGGGTAGCCACCAGCACCGACGTATTCAGGACACAGGGAGAAGATGAGCAACTCTATGCAGAGTGTTTCCTTCATCCTAATGAGGACACCCGCAATTTATCTGAGTGTTTTTGGCATTCCTGTAAAGTACGGAGGAATCGTCGGGAATGAATGGGCTATCGAAAGTATCGAATTAGTTCGCCAATGAGGTGGAGTACAAAGGAACGGATTAAAATCCATGGAATTTTATTCAGTAGACCGAAGAAAATGGTTCAAGAAGTTCGAAATTTTTGGCTGAATATTTTTCATGACTTGTAAAAAATGTTAGTGTTTAGCGCTCTTTGCCCTTCATGTTTCTCGGAGGATTTTTTACAAAAAAATTTTAAACGGTTACAATAGTTAATCGTGAAATTTCTCATTCGTATATTTCTGTGCCCAAGCACACCCAGAGTTAAGGGTACTCACTACTTCCCCTTAATTTATTTGAATGTAATTATTCGTGTAAGACACGGTAAACATTAGCAATGTGTTAAAGTTATCTTCTTAGGATACCAGAAAAATTTCATAGGCCATCTCGGTGGCGTACAGAAGATGTGTGCGTCGCCATACTTTATCTGCCGAATGAAGCTAGCCAAAAGACTTCTACGCTTAACACCTTCCAAAGCAAAGTGTTATCTTGCGTTCCGGATGTCTTCAGGTAGGAACGTTCAAATTGTTCTCTCAGCATATATACTTGTAATACTGACAGAATTGTGCTCGAGAAGTTTTCAAATTGTGAGGTTCATACTTGCACCAGGGATGTTTTCTTCATGGAACCGAATTACGTGGATCCACTGTTACTTCTTTTTTCCGCCGTGCAGATTTATAGCTGCCCTAATTTTAAGAAGTAAAAAATAATTCTGTCAATCGAAAGAAAATACTTTATTGTCTTTGTTGCGCACGTCGCCCCATTCAATTATTTTATCTCTTTCAAGGTGTTCTATTATTTTTGGATGGTCCATAACGACTTTTATCTTCCCCTTTTCACGGGAGCTTCTCTTGTTTGCCCTCTATGTCTCCTTCTTCACTTCATCGTAACTTCCACCTGCCTTTTTGCTCTCCACGAAGCCGATCCTCTTCCTTCATCCACTCAGCCCACCCGATATCTTCCTTTCTAACCCGACCTTCAACATCTCACTCACTCACTGCCTTCTTTCAAATATGTCTGATGTTTTCGTATTTTCCCCTGGTAACTTCCTTCTTCCTCCACCGCATTGAAGAGACTTCAGCGTTTGTCTTCCTTTCTGTCCAACCCATATCCTCCATTCTTTGCCCCTCCCACATGCCTCACGAAAGTCTCCAATCTACGGCGACTAATTTGGCGTTTAAACACATTAAAAACATTCAAACGTTCATTTGGCGATGAAGTCGCATTGCATGACTGAGAATATCGTTCAGAAGTTGTAGCAATCATCACTTTTCTGGTGCTGACACATTATTTACCCATTCATGAAAATTTCTAAGGTTATATTCTATTATCTTTGTAAATTACATTTACAACTTTGTAATTTCATGGTCTCTGAGGCCTCTGAGTGTTGATAGTAAATCTCTCTGTATTTGAAGTATTAAAAGGTTAGTAAGGTATGCCCTAAATTATCCGTTATCGTATTCAACTGTGAAACCCATACCTTATGGCACCGCATGGCACACTATTCCCATCTGGCTTGTGTGGGTTTTCTTTTGAGTGATAATACGTGCCTTTAGTGAATGTGAAGTCATGCTTTGCTCCGTTTCACACAGCCCACAGTTTTACCTCTCAAAAGAAACATCATGGCATGTTTGAAGTCTGCCAGGGAAAGGTTCAATTTTTGGAAAACCTGGCTTCTCTCATTGAAAGCATTTCGTTGGTACTTGTGAAGTTTCTTGAGGGTTATCTCACAATGCGAAAGCGCGCGTGAATTGAGGGGATGGAAATCTCTCCACTGTACAATAGATTCATTATTGATAAAGAGGATTTTTTTACTTTAAGCCCTGCTGCAGCAAAAATACACCCCGTGAGGGTTGATACATTAAGCCACCCCTCCACAGCCAGCATGTGTACTTACCACGGAGCGCCCGCACCCTCCGAAAATCACTCTAATTACTGAGTTCATGTACGTACTCTCGGCATAGAATTATATTATCATAGGAACTCAGTCAAACGTTCATATCAGACATACGTTATGGATGGACTCTATAACACAATGTGGCGGTTTTCTATGAAATGAAACGTTTATTTAAGCATGGTGCCAAGTAAATACCTGTTCGATTTCACTAATTATTATTTTGTTTTTCTCTCCTTTCTAGATCCCCATGCACGCTATTTTATTACGTCATTTAAACTCCTATTTCCTCGTAATATGCCATCCATCCACTTTTTCTACTTTATTTACCCAATTCCTCCAGCTCTTCCTTCATAATGCCCCACACTTTTATCCTTCCCCTCCGTCATCTTATTTTCTCCATCCAATGTCAAACTTAGTATCATCCAGTCTATGCTCAGACTCCTCCTCCTCGTAAGACCAAGTTTTAAACCGTACTATGTCACATTATAGTAATGTGTGCATTTTGTTTCTTCATGTTTGCATTGAACCCAAGTTAATACCCTTCTTTTTTAAGTGTCCTTTATTTCTACGTTTCTCCCTCGTGTGCCCACACTACTCGTATCGCTTTCATCCATTATACTTGTCTAATGCGTTAACTTTCCCTTTGCTATGTTTTATTCCGTCCTACTTCGATGTTCCACTTAGCCTTCCTTGGCTCTAGATTACCCCATTGCATTGTGAATTAACTATTACCTGAAATAAACCGAGTGCGTACATACTTGCGTGGCGTTAGTACAATTACTGTACAAGCGCCCCACAATCTAGGCCACTAAGGAAGCTCGTAAATATAGGGCTAGTTGCGGCGTATTCACATGCATTTTTACTGAGTGATATTCAAGTGTTGTTTCCGTCGAATTTGAGATGAGATGGCAGAATTAAACGCTGCATATGACTGCATGTTTGAATAGTTGGTGCATATTTCACAAGTGCTTTTGAATAAATTGAGTTCAGATCATTACATGGGTTTCTCCTTCACTCCCACGGACTGATGATCATGTTCCCCCTCTCTGAACTCCACCACGATTGCCGGAAGCTGGCCGTTGCTTCGAGTGCCCACAGGGAAAGATAATTGTTGCGCCCGCCAATCCCCGTTCGTCTTTGCATCTTCCATCCGCGAATAAATAGATCTCTTCAATTTCCTCGCCCGAACGTAGAGGTTTCCTGTACCCATATCCTTTGGACGCCTTCATATTATTGTTCACAGTATAAGTTTTGAACTGCTCTCTCTCTTCAACTTCAGGATACCAATTCGATCCACCCGCACCCACTCCCTACTCCATCTGACCACTATTCCTGGGATAGTTCTCCCCGAGCGCTCACCTTTATTTCGCCTCTCCTCCCTTCTAAATTAACTCCCTCACACTGTCCATCCTTTTTCTTTATCATGCAACAATTTCATCACCCAGTCTTTATCCCACCTCTCAACAAATTAAATTTTTTCCCCTGTCCATGTTCGGTTCTCGTTGTTTATTGTTATGTTGTCATTGCATTTAGTCCTCTTGGCATGTCTGTTATATTTTTCACTGTAAATTGGCACTACTGCTCTATGTGAATAATGTTTTCAAATAGATAAATAAATAAATAAATAAATAAAGAGTTTTGGTTGGCTTGAAAGAACGGCTGATGCCACTTTCTTATGCATAATATTTGTTTTAAGCGTGAAAAATTTAAAATCTCGAGTTCGTTTCGGTTGGATGGCTTCATATAGCTTTGAAATGATATCACCCTGGTACTAATACTTTTGCAAATTACTAGTACTTATTACAGTCGTGAGGGAAGAATTATTCCAGAGGATTCCTGGTTACCCTCTAAATAAAATTTCCTTCAGCAAATCCGTTCCATGCATTTTTCGGGCGTCCAAAAAATATCTCTCTTAGCAGAAAGATTTAAAAATTCATTCGCTACTTTTTTTTTACTTCCGGCTATGCTGTGGCTGAAAAATTCAAAGAACTTTTATTTCTTTAAATATTCCTCATGGACTTGAAAGTATGCACAGGCGTGCAAAAAACCTTACAACCAACGCACACATGCAAACACACAAACTACCAACTAACATACACATGCACCTACAAGTATACCTGGTATCTTTGCAATGTTTAATTTTGTTCCGACTTGTAAATTCACGGTTTTTAATATCTCTGAAGTGTTTCGGTTTCTTGTTATTATGATTTCTGATTATTCGGGGAAAGAATGAGTATTTTATTTATCTCTACTGGAATCTACGCGCACAATCTCGTATCTCCCTTATTTTATCTTTGTGGTCTGATCTAACCACACTCTGATTTTGTTGTATGGTAATTGGAAAGTTATCTAAGATTAATACTGGAAAGGCGTACTTGTATATCTAAAAGTCTGGGGTAGGGTAACATGTTAGCACTTGAAGGCTCAGGACTAAAATAGGAATTCGTATTATAAAGGTACTTCAAGGAAAGAGTAAGCTCTTCTACATCTACATCTACATAATACCCCGCAAGCCGCCGCAAGGGCGTGTGGCGGGGGGTGTTAGGTCACCAACCGTAAAAAAGAAAAATACCACATGCAAAAAAAAAACACGGAAAATTACACCCACAGCAGCGCACACACTCATGCAAAAATCCCTTCATCCAATACTCATGCAAACACATACCGCAAAACCACTAAAAAACTGCACCCCATGATGCAGCACGAAAGACATCCTACAACACGCAAGCCAGGACACAACAAGCAAGAAATTGAAACACCACATGAAAATGCACCACGAAACACTCTACCCCCCGAGGAGATTCTAAAAGGCAGGGAATGCGACCCAACGTTGCAGGTAGCAGGAATTTCCCCCCGCGGAGAGGGACAAGGGATTAAAAGGGAAACTTAAAAACAGATGAACAGAACATGAATGAGGTCATTCGGAAAGAATGGGTTATTATAGCAAACCACATAAGGTTAGTGGAAGAGCATGCATTTAAATACAACTAATTAATTTTTAGACGCTGAGGGTGGCAAGTGGAATTTTTGCTATCTATAACCCTGCAGTTGCTATCCCATATTTTCCGTGGGAAGAAGGAGTCCTTGAGTCGCCTAGTTCTGGCATCTATTTCCCGAATTTTATATGCATGATCCAAGCGACTAATGTATGTAGGAGTACGAATAATTTGCGAGACCTCGGTGCTGAAACATGCGGATCTAAATTTATTTAATAATTTCAATCTTGCATTGAATCGTCTCTCAGCCAATGATTCCCACCCCAAATCCATGAGCATTTCGGTGACGCTTTGCGTTTTATCGTAGGAATTTTTTACAAAACGGGCTGCCCGGCGTTGAACCTTCTCAATTTCCCGAATGAGACCTTTTTCACTCGGATCCCACACGCTGCATGCGTATTCTAAATGAGGCCTTACAAGAGCGTGGTAACAACGTTCCTTGACCTTCGAGTCACTTTTTCCGACAACGCGTCGAATGAATCCCAATTTTTTATATGCTTGACCGCAGACTTTACGTATGTGAGTTCCCCAAGTCAAGTCTTTTGTGAATGTGACACCTAGGTATTTTACCGTATCAACTACTGCTAGGTCACCTCCAGCTAATTTGTAAGCAAATCCCGTTGATCTTTTAAAGAAATTTACCACTGAACATTTATTATAATTTAGAGTCAATCCCCAGTTAGAACACCATTTAGTAATGCAATCTAAATCCTGCTCTAGAATAAAACGATCCTCATCCCCAGATATCTCCCGATAGATCACCGTGTCATCCGCGAACATCCTAATTTTACTTTTCACTTCGCGGTTCAAATCGTTAACAAAAATCAAGAAAAGCAACGGCCCGATCACACTTCCCTGAGGTACCCCCGACGTGACTCGAACGCTGTCGGAACTAGCGCCATCAAGGACTACCCTCTGTTCCCGCTCTGAAGAAAAAAACCCTCTGTTCCCGCTCTCAAAAACAGTCGAAAAAAATACGGGGTAATGGAGAGAGTGTTTACCGTGAAATGGCAGAAGAATGAGCTCCTATGCTGGAGTAAATGCTACCATATAAAGTAATGCAGTCTTCCATCGCGTCTACCGTAGATAGGAGTTTCCATGTGCAATTATGTAAAAGTTTAAATGATGATTCAGGATCATTGAACAAAAGGATGACATGGGGCAACGAATGCAGTGAAGTGAGGTACGAGGTCAGCGGTAAATGGAGAGTATCTGAGGCCGAGGAAAAAGAAATGTAGGGAAAGGGAGGGTTTTCGAAATTGAATCATAATCTTCGAGTCCGTGAACAAAACAAGATGTTGGCTCAACTCAGCAGACAGGTCCAATTGGGTCGTCGGGGGAACCCGGAGGTTAATGTCAACTTCAAACCGTGGGTACTCTGTATGTGTCGTCAAAATACTTTCGGGTTATGGAAATTTTAAAACTTAATGAAATCATCAATTGGATCACCACCAACTCCAAACGGGGAATACATACTTCCACTGATTGTAAAACATAACTAAACTAAAAAGGAAGTCATACGAAACTAGTTGGCCTTGTACAGTTGCCCCCTTCCCAAGTGACCACGTTTTTCCACTTCAGCCCACTGCCCTTGGCTGACGACCTTTTGATTCTCCGAAGACGCGTGGGTATTTTCCCTCATGGTTCTCTCCATCTTCCCCCAATAGAACCGTAACGGAAATCATTTTCGGCGCCGTGAACGATACGTGCACGAAGAATTCGCAGCCGTGAATTCGGGAATCTCAATGTTAATGAAAGTCGCTTTGGTGCTTCCAAGGTCGTCTTTGCCTGTCACACTACCTGAAGCTGTTCACGAGTGCCATGCCGGAAGTGGAAATGGAGTTTTTGAGGTGGGTGTCCATCTCTCTTATAGTCACGCCTTCAGAATAAGAGGAGAAACGTGGACACCAGCGAGGTGCGAAACCGGATCTGTGGACTCTGGGTGGCCTTTAGCTTGACGGTCGCCACGCCAGTGATAGCGCCAGGTGGAATTACATTACGGGTCCTCAGACTGAAAGTAACGACTAATATCCTGTACTGCAGGGCGTGTTCGGAATGTAACACAGGACCGAAAATCCATTCCCATGTGTGTGCTCAACGATGGCCCATGCTGTGAATGAAATTACATACGCGTACTGATCGATCGGATTCACACCTGATGCAAAAATGTAAAATATTCGGTAAAAACAATTAAAACAAGATTTAAACAAAAAAATTGCGTTGAAGGTAGAAAATACGGAGTAAAAAAAGTGTGATGATTCTAAATAAAACCCGTACTTTTTCGCTTCTCGTAAATATGTACCAATATATAAAAGGAGACTTCAGTAAAAAAATTACGCAACGTCAATAATTTTAATCAAGATTTTATAAAGTTAATAATCCATTTGAAATATGCCATTTGCAACTGTTTAGAAAAATCAATTCAAATTAAATTTTCAAACCATTTTTGCTATATCAAACGCACTGACATACAGCAATCAGTATGTTCAAAATGGTCCAAAGGACAGCCGTTGGCGCTATGCTGAAGTCGATCAAATCAGCGATAGTTGTACCACAGTAGTAGTGGTGCTGACATAGTGTACGTGACAGCTTAGGTCATTTGTGCCATTAGGGATGGACAGGAAAGGATGAAGGGTGGAGAGAAACCCGGCGTCGGCATTAGCCTACTCTTTACGAAAGGCGCCAAGGGGTCAACGTCCCATCCGACGGACGTCGGACTTACTCAAAGTGCTCTCCACAAAGCACCTCAAGTCGGAATCGGGACACCACTGAAAAATATTCAACACCACCGGGATTCGAACCCGGGCCCTCTAGGTGGGAAGCCAATACGATAGCCACTGCAGCATCTCGATCCCCCTTGTTGTAGCACATATGCATTACAAATGAAGCTAAAAATACGACATAAAATTTCATTTTTGCGCAAAAAATTATTCGAATAAAATTTTTATGATCACCCGTCATTGAGCAGCCCTCGTGGTTGGGGATGGGGTTCATCGAATGCGGAGATTGGTCACGTAATTATTTTTGGAAAACAATGTCCTTCTGCCATTTGTCGTTTACTCATAAATCGAATATGGAAACTAGCACAATTTATCGCTTTTTTTTCGCAGTTGGAGAATTAAAGAAGAGTCAATCATGATCTTACGACAGGCAGACGAAAAGTTGCGGCGTCAGTTTCGGAGGCAGGGTGATTGGCGATGCCATGGCACCGAAGAACATCAGTGATGAACTAACGGCCCTCATTCAAGTGTGTGCAAACCACAATCATTTCGTGTTCAATGGCACCTTTTATCAACAAAAGGACGGCTTGGCCATGGGATCCCCGCTGTCACCCCCATTGTCCGAAATGTCCTTTAATAGTTTAGAAACAGGATTATTCAAGAGTGAAAACCCCCTCTTAAAAACGTGTCCTATTGGTTCCGAAATTTAGACGACATATTATGCCTATGGTCAGGAACGAAAAGACAAATAAACAATTTTTCAACTCTAATCAACACACTACACAAAAATATTAAGTTAACAGCGAAACTCAAGAAAATGAAACTCAACATTTTCTGGACCTAAAAATCTCCATAAAAAACGGACAACACAATTTCGCCATCTACCGTAAACACACATGCAAGGGTCAGGTCATTCACGCCACTTCCAAGCACGCCATAACCCAAAAAAAGCAGCTTTCCACGGTATGATTCATCGGGCTGTACCCTTAACACCCATAGCGCTTGAGGAAGAAATAGCCACCATAAAAAATGACAGTGGCTAACGGTTACACAGAACAAAACATAGAGGATCTGCTGACAAGAAAACAAAGAAAATTAGCCCCGAGAGAGATCGATACATCTCACTCCACAGAACAGCAGTGTTCGCGACGCATTTAACACACAGGGGAGGCCTCCATCGGAATTAACTAACTCCGCAAAGACTTTTAACATAAAAACAGCTTTTTTGAACAAAAATATCTTGAAAGCCTACTGCCATCAGTAAAAGGTCGCGTGGAGACATTTCAACAGATTGGAGTTCACCATCCAAAATGTGGAAATTGCTAGGCGTCATATATTGGGCAGATGGGAAAGAAGCCTTTGGGGTACGAGCAGAGGAACATCGCCGTGACTTCAACAAAGGAATGGGAGTGCCACCGTTAGCAACCCATCTCCTCCACGAGGGTCATCATTCGGACTTCACGACACAAATTATGTGCAAGGAGAGGAAGGGGAACACCCAAGAGCAATCGGCCATTCTGACAAATTTACGGAGAAAGGGAACCACTTTTTACCTCTCCACTCCCCCCTCCTACGCATTCCACAATTTTTACCAAGTACAACTACATCTACATAGCACCCCGCAAGCCTCCGCTAGGGCGTGTGGCGGGGGGTGTTAGGTAACCACCCGTAAAAGGGAACAAATCCACATTCAAAATCAACGCACACATGCAAACCCATAACCACAGTGGGGTATACATGCAAAAATCCTTTCATGTTACACGCAAGCAAATATATATATATACTATCATCTAACAAATAATTGCACCTCAGGATGGCAGTAAGAAATGGATCCAATAACGTGCAATTTGAAAAGTAGGAAGGGGAAATTCCACTACCCCATGGACATGCAACGGTCTCCTCCCCCAAGTACACAGGTAGGGAATGTGACCCAACGCCGCAGGTAGTGGGAGGGCCCCCCACAGAGAGAGAGAGACGAGGGATGGAAGAGGAATCTTAAAAACAGAAAAGGCAGAGCAAGCAAATACTGTAAAGAGCACTGTATTATTTAAAGGCATTTAACTAATGACCTCTACCCCCCCCCCCCACATCGAACTAACCACCTTACACCAATCCTCCCCCCCCACCACCAATAAGGGGAGTTAGGTGGAAATGCGTCACTAGTGGAAATGCGTCATGCCTGCACAATTTAAAAGAAATATCGTTTATTCAAGGTCATTTGCTGCCACCACGCAACTGCCTCGTTCCGTTGGACATAATATGTTATAATGGACATTTTTTTCATCACATGATTGCACTCCCATTAAAATTATCAAGCTCTTTCATTATTGCTTTCATTATCCCTCGCCCACTTCCTCCTTGTAGTGTTTTGTATCGGATTTGCAACATGAGAAAGCTCTTAGTGAGACGTGGTTGGGGCCATCGTCTCTTTGCATACGAAATGCAGATTATTGACAATCATATCATTTTTTTATAAGTGTTGTTTTACCTTATAAGATAGGTTTCGGCCGTACGCACAAGATAACAACCGGTTCATTTCTTAGGCTTCAATCGGAGGAAAGTGACGCATGCGCAATGCAACGAACCCTTCTTCGACTCCGCATACGTTCTGTCTTCATTCATTCCGTCCAGCAATGACTTTATTTTCCTTCCCGTACCTCGCCCAACATTCTCCCTTCTACAATTTGCCTTATTGCTCTCCTAAGGTATCCCAAGTCTTTTCTTGAAATCGGGATTAGAAGGAAGGAAGATTTGGTCAAGCTTAAAAGACGCCCCGAGCACTCTTACTGAACACAAAACTTTGACGATTGCACCATACAGTGAACAGTTCGTATAGCTGCCGTTAGGGTGAGTTAGGGCGATTATCAACACTCAACATGTTGTATTTAGTGTACCAGAACTGAGTGTAATTCTTTTTTTTTATTCCGCTTGCATCGTTTTACACCCGTCAAAATTTATCGTCGATTAAGTGAGACACATTCGTTCAAATCTCTATGCATGGCGATGGTTTTATGGATGAGAATAATATGCGTTCGCGGATGCGACGGTTGAAAAAGGGCCGATGGTCGGGTGAACACAACGGACACGAGGAGCCTCGGACCTGCTCTCAGCACTACTCGCATGTGCGATGATGCACGTGCGCCGTGCCTGTGCTTCAGGAACCGGGGAATGCAGTGGAGGAATAGAATCGGCCCGCTGCTCTTTGGCATTTCATTTGAAGGCCCAATGTGTCGTACTTTATTCTAGTTGAGCATTAATCAAGGATCGTGTTTCTGGAAAACCACATGCACCGTGCGTATCCACTTGAAAAAGAGGTCGGAGGCTGACGTCCGAAAATCAAAACTCATTAAAATAAAAAATAATACTCTGTTCGCAGAAGAATGCCACTGCTGATCGGCCCTTTTTACTTTTTCGCGAACCTCATTTTTTTTTAAAGTATCCTTTGCCATTTCAATGTATTATTATTTCATGCGAAGTTGAATTAGTAGAATTTGTCGTTTCCATTTTTTGACTGTCGTGGTCGACCCCAGAGAGTGATAGTATACTCACCGAGGATGTTGCAACCGCCAAATACCAATGGATGTATCGAAGGTTTTTCCGAGTCCAGCTTCCGCCATGGAGACCCATGGTCTCACTATGAATTTTGATTCATGGAGTCTGCGATGCAAAACCGCCTCAGCGATTGAAGGATCTTAAAAATCCCAGTTACTACTAACGTATTTGAATCATGGGATGGGATATAGTTAACTTTAGCCTTATTACTCCAATCAGCCTCATATGAATCCCGGCATGCTCGCCTATATTCTTGAAAAGCAATAGGACTAAATCATGTCCATGAGAAAATGTCAAAAAATAGTCTTTATTGTTTACTCGTGATTTATTCGTAGCCGTCGGTCGTGGTTGATTACTCCATGGGAACGTTTTTCCCTCTTTGTAGAAAGTGTATTCAGGTGAGGCGAGCGACAGCTGATGTCATTTGCGCCATTAGGGATGGGCAGGAAAGGATGAAGGATGAAGAGAGAAACCCGGCGTCGGCATTAGCCTACTCTTGTCGAAAGGCGCAAAGGGGTCAAACCGTTTAACGTCCCATCCGACGGACGTCGTACTCACTCAAAGTGCTCTCCACCAAACGCCTTCATCGAAGGGATCGGGATACCACTGCAAAATATTCTTTTGTAAATATTCGTTTGTAAATTTGTTCATTGGACCCATATATTAAAATTAATGTAAGGAAAAAAATAAATAGAAGAAGGTTATTCATAAATATTTGGATTCATTCAAAAGAACGCAATGAGTAGCCTGCAGGGCCGAATTTACGGGTTCCCCATTCCATGATTGGGAGAATGTACTTCGTCAGTGCGCACTTCTCTGGGATCTCAAATTGGGCACCATTCAATTACTATAGGGCATGAAATAACTTAGGTAAAATGTCACATCTAGAGTGAGGCATTCAGCAACACTTTCCCAAGAGTTCCCAAGTGCTCAAGCTAAGGAATCAACCAGTCCATTATTGCCCATGAGTGACGTACATAAGATTTTGATGTAACTTTTGATTTTGTGGGATATAGTAAAGTCGTCGTCGTTGTGGATAGACCAACGCAGGAAATAACATTTGCTTTGGTCGCTTGGTTGGGTATCAACTGAAAAGATGAGAGGTCTGTGACAGCCATACAGGGTCCGTAGCGGCTGTGCAACCATTAAATTGCTTTGCGGCTTATCGAGCGTGAAAGGAAGCCGTGAACCATACTTCCTTTTGAACTTTTCAGTTGGCGATGGACATTTTTGGAGGCCATCACCTGGATTGCACGAGACGACGAGAACTCCGAAGTGTCAGGCATTTATTTATACACAGCGATGACGGCTAATCTTGGAAACGGTGTGCAGATCACATGTTGATTCCCGCAGTGTTCCTCGCACGAGATTTCGAATTTTGACGATCCGTTTACAAATGATAAAGATTTCTCCGAGGATGATGAGTTCGGATCGCACCTCCATTAGGATCTAACGACATTATTTTCACTCAAGGATCGATTAGAATAAATGATTGCATAGTTTGAGCGCGAATAGTGATCCTAATTATGATTAAACCAAACCCAGAATTCATCAATGGGGTTAATTTACCGCCAAAAAGGAGCACATATTTTGTTTAATGCTTATTAATTCTGGTTAAGTATATGTATAAAATAGGTCTGATGTTATTTTATCTCCGTAATAAGGCTCAATTGTGCGAAAAAGAGCGCTTCATGAAGATAGGAAAGTTTTGATAGCCCAGAAAGGAGTATTTAAAGCCTTGATTGATGGAATTTTAGCGTCATCCGAGTTGGTTCGCTTTGTTTCGCACCAAGAGTTTTATGTTGCAGGCCATTTTATATATATATATATATATATATACATACATATGTATATACATACATATGTATATATATATACATATGTATACGTTTATTTATATTTTATTTATATATATATATATATATATAAACATATACATGTTTTTTATGTATATATATACATATACATATACACAGAAAAAACTTATGTGAAAGTCCTACGGGTGTGAATAATACGTAATGTGTATTAAGTTGCCACTAGAGACACTACGCAATATTAAATAAAAATGTACTATTCTGTCCGATAAATACGCGAAATGAGGCATTAAATACTTTATTTTGTAAAATGTTTTCTGCATAGAGTTTGTCCCATTCAAAGTACTCTCCATTCGTTGCTATGCACTTATTCCATATTTTACTTTCCACTGTTTAAATCCCCATTTGGAAGTCCTCTTGGCAGTTAGTCTTTTTAGTTTTCTCGTCGTTTCTTGCTTTATTGTGTCCTCCACATCTTCCCAGCGATGTCCCCTTATCGCATTTTTGCATTTTGGGAATAGGAATCGGAAGTCGCAGTGGGCGAGATCTGGCGAATTGGGCGGATGATTAAGGATCAAGGTGATTGAATTTTTCGGCAGAAACTGGCGAACAATCAATGCCGAATGTGCAGGTCCGTTGTCATGGTGAAGGATCCATCCATCATGTTCGGTTAAAATAGCGTGCACTGTTGATTTTCCTCAATTCAGTTCATCAGCTACCATTCGGACAGTTTCTCGACGATCGACGAAGGACAAGGGACCGCACACGGCCTTGCATCGTCATGTCGGCCATCTGTAAAACGCTTATTAATCCATTTGAAAACGGATGTTTTCTTCAGAGAATTATCACCGTAAAAAGCTGTGAACGACTTTTCAGTAATACCTTGATAACTTTTGCCACAATATACAAAAAACGTGATATTGATTCGTTCGTTGATCCTTGATTTCAATTTCCATTTTCGACGAAGAGTAAAAACAAGGGCAAGAGAAACGAACATAACTGACACCATACGTACAGCTCGACGATCCGCCAGGCACAGACGGCTCATTCGGTATCAGGCAACTAGCGCCACTAGTGGGCGGCAAGGCTATAGTCCGCGCCGTGGCCGCCAGATTGCACCAGTTCGCGCATTTATTGCACTGATAACGCAATGCCCCAAATATTATAATTAGAAAAAGATCTATTAACAAGTCATAGTCTTGCAAAATATGAACTTGTATTGGCTAAGGAAACTTTAATTGCGGCATAAATACCAGTATTCGCTGTATTCGCAGTGAATATTTAGCAACGGCATTGATTGATAATGTTAGTTAATCTGACTGGTATGCTAAATCATTTCATCGTACGATCTTCTTCATTGTTAGTACTTTATTCTTCCGGTGATCTGGAATCTCTGGGTCAAACCTCATTTCCGAAAGCATAAGAGAAACATGAATTGAATCCACCCTGAAATCTTTTAATCCCGTCTCGAAAGCACACTCAAATCAATGAGTCTCATTTTTCACTCTTTGAAGGCAAACGGAAAATGATTGCATGTTGAAAACTTTGGAAAACGCGACTCAAAGTTGGCCGTGAGAGAAGCTATGCCTGAAATTTCCATCGACTTTCCTTGAGGCATTAATTTTCATAACGGAAAGGCTCGTCCCCACTCTGGTCATTCAAAATTGTCACTTAATTGTGGTACCGAAGAACGGCTTAAACCTGTAATTACTGGCTGAATAAAAAACATTCACTGGAATAATGTCCTCCTTTCCGAAGGACGCCACTCTGTGGGGATTGAAGTGTTCGAGGATGGTGTGCATATTTTGTAGCATTAGCCCGATTGCTCGGTGGAGTTTAAACTTTCACCCACAACACCAAGAGCTTAGTTTGGAGCTCGTGAGATGAATATGCAAATAGCGGATCGGAAATGCAATAAACCAATCGAAGAGACAACCGTTTGTGAGAAACACCCATCTAACTACTTCGATAGTATTTTTTGGTCAACGCTGAGGAGTCGTAAATTCCATATTTTCAAATATCACCATGGAAAATATTACAGGTTTTCAATCAAGGGAATATTTCTTATCTTCCTCCATTTGGGCTGAATACATTAATAATTCATTGGCTGGTACCACCGCCGATGCCTGACGGAAACCATTGGGAATTAGACTGTTTGACCTGCCGTTGAATGGTTACTGTTTCTAGAGTCTTACATAGGTTTATCGAATTGTTCGGTTGTCTCCCTTGCCAGCGTCCACCTGTTATAAGGGAAAAAGACGTAATTTAAAAGGAACTGGGTCTTATTTCCAAGAAGAAAGAGAAAACTTGGGGTTGGATTAAAGACTTTTTGAATGGTCGGATAAAAGGAGTAGTCATAGAAGGAGTTGGCTCAAATGCAGTAGAAGTTACTTCAGGTGTTCCCCACGGATCTCTTGTTATCGGACCTATTTTATTCCTAGTTTACGTCAATGACATTCACTCCGTGATCACTAGTAAGATACGTTTATTCGCTGACGATACAGTGGTTTACCGTGATGTCCGTAATCCTGAAGACAAAGCGGCTGAATCAGATGACCTTAATGCTATAAAACGCTTGTGCGATAAATTATCAGTCGAAATAAACTTTAAAAAAAAGAGGCGCAGTCATACATTTTTTGGCAAAGAGCAATTCTCACCGAAACGCCTACTGCATCGGGAACACCGAAATGGAATATGTAGACTCGATAAAATACCTGGGCGTTACCCTCACCCACGATCTCTCCAGGGTGAAACACATACGGGGAATATGTGGAAAAGCTAACAAAAGATTAGGATTCATCAAAAGAGTACCAGGTAAATGTGGTTAAAAGGTCAAAGAGAAATGTTATCTGTCGCTGGTTAGGCCTCATTTAGAATATGCTGCACGTATATCATGGGATCCTCTTGAAGTTGGATTAATTGCCGAATTGGATCACGTGCAGCGTAGAAGAGAAAGATTTGGCAGCCTTTGTTATGATAAATATAGTAGTATATCCAAAATATTGGAGTATCTAGGCTGGGAATAACTCACGGAGGGAAGGTTAAACTACGGATTGAAGCTCTTGCATAAATTGAAAGGATGTCTCTTCAGCAGTGGCGTTGAAAATGTTTAATTACCCCATTGTAAGACGGTATTAGAGATCATGCCAATAATGTTAGAGATATTAAGTGCATAACAGATGGATTTAAGGAACCATTTTGAAGATGTAAGATGCCAGAATGAAGATTTTCCGCGAACCATAAGGGATCGGAAAAACATTATCCGACCGGTGTAGGGTCATATTCGGGTCCACTTTGGTCTGGTGTGTATTCGCCCCCTGCCACACTTCCTAGCGGTGGCTTGCAGGGGACTAAAATATACATCTACCTATTTTTTATTTGTAATAGAAACATTTTTTTTCTTCCTGATACACTCGTATTTCCGATTGTGCAATTTTAAATTGAGAATACAGAAATTTCAAAGCGTAAAAGCCATTCGTCTTGACCTTTTACACTTAGAAATACCTGCGTTTTAATGCGCATTTTTGGACGACTCCGTTAAAAGTTACTGTCACGCATCTTCCGCAGTTTTGTAAATTTAAATTCAGGATTTTCAATGCAGACTATTTCCCCTTCGTGAAGTAGAGTGACTGCTCTTCCAGACCAGGCAAAAGCCCTTGCCAATCGCTTCGGGAGCGCCTGTGCTTTTCTCATTAAACATATGCCGAAAAATACGGCCGTAGCATGGTGTCACAACAAGGGAAATTTATGAATGAGATCACGCAGGGTATCAGCTCTTTATAGGTGCCTCACGCAGGGTATCAGGTCATTATTGGTGCCTCTCTTATTTGTACTTATCCAACGACATTTCACCTTAGCTGTGCCATTACGAACTGGTGAGATGAGACGCTTTCCTATCTACTGCAGCCTGTTTTAACGCGTGCGATAACGCAATGAAGTTTCCTCAACGCTCGCATATGCGTGTTGAATCTTAAATCCATCCATTTAAAATATAATTTCCTCAACAATATTTTATGAGTCGTTCGGCGGATGGATAGAAAATCCGTCGACGTATTTCATCGATAATACGATCGACTATGAATCGTTGAATCTGGAAATAATTACTTCTGCTATGTGGAATTGCAAAACTAAGTGAAATCTATAGAGGTATCTGTCAAATAAATCATTTTCAACTACAGTTGATCGCCGTAGAGTACATTTTCAGTGGCTTTGCAGGAAAAATTCATATAAAATTCCATAAAAAAGAAATGTAGTGTCTGTACTGTAATTAACTGAATTGGAGGAAGTCCTTGATACTCGGGATGATTTTTGTAATTTTCCGAAAATGTACTATATTCCGTCGCGGCACGATGCGTTCTGCCGAACAAGCAACTTGACGTGCGAAGTTTAGCAAGCGTTCGCGATGTTTAAATAGCTGTTCATTTTGCACATGCGGATTCAACAGTGCTGCGCAGAAACGCTCCAAATGGAGTTGTTGAAAACTGCAAATTCATTTCTCAGGAAGAATTGTCGTATTCCGTTGATTCCTTGGCTGTGCACTTGATATTTAATGCTTGGTTGTCACATGGATAAAATAAGGGAAATAGATACAAATACTCATTATTTCCCCGAACAATCAGAAATCACAATAGTAAAAAACCGAAGTCACTTTAGAAATATTAAAATCATTTAATTTACAAGTCGGAACAAAATTATACATAGTAAAGATATTAGGTATATTTGTAGGTGCATGTATATGTTAGTTGGTAGTTTTTATGTTTGGATTTGTGTGGGGTACAAGGGTTTTTGCATACCAAGTTTTGTTTGTGGATTGCATAAATTTGTGGCTTTGGCATGCGGTTTCTTCTTATTTACGGGAGGTGCCCTAATACCCCGTAATGGCCACACGCCATTACGGCAGCTTACGGGGTTTTCCGTAGATGTAGATGTGCCTAGATATTTGATAAATATTTTTGAATTATAACACGTGCGTTTGTGAATATTGTTGCGTAAGCTGACATGAGATGGATGAAGAGCTTAAAAGGCTTTCCGGAAGAAAGGTTGTTGTCGTGTGTTGAGTACAATACAAATACCAAATTTTTTAACTGTGCAGCAAGAAAAATGCCTAAAAGACTGCTAATTTCCACATTATTATTTTACTGGCGTGAAACTTGTGTACACCAGAATATCGCGTGAATTTTCATTTCAGAAGTGTCTCCGATACAAGCAGGAGAGAGATATGTGGGGGAATTTGGAGAGTGTGCAGGGCGTGTGATTTACTGGTTTGGTTGTGCTGGGAGAGTGACGGATGAGAGTTGAATCACCGAAGACGAGAGAAGGGCAAACGGTTGAGAGGAAGGAACGCTCCGATGGATGGCGGAGAGACTCTGAACGGGAGCAACGTTTGAAGTTTCAGGAACAGTGGGACGAAAAACAACTTATGAATGTGACAGAAGAGAAATTATTATTGGCCCCGGCAGTATGTAATAAAGTAGTTAGTTGGAGTGAGTTATCTGAGAGGAGCCGAGAGCAGACTTTTCGAACTAGAGTGAAAGGAAACTACGTATAGGGGGTGATCAGATCCGGTGCGGCTTCCGACCAAAGGCCAGTTGCTCTATTCTACAAGTCAGTTAATAAGTCCTCTAAAAACAGCAATAAATATAATATAAAACTTTCAAATTCGCATGCTGTGCAAAGTAGTTAAAGCGACAAGAACTGCAGACTTTATTTTTCACAGCAGATTCCGTGTGTGCAAGTTACAAGGACATGTAGAACTGATTTTTAGCTCTGCGAAAAGAGTCTCTGGTCGTTAAAGTAACCACCACCACCTTCTCGCTATCGCATGTATACGTCTCGTATCAATTTACCCGTCGTCATATTTTAATTTCAATATTTCATAATTTTAGGTATTCACAAATGACCGCGCATTGACCCTAGGCGATGCTCCTTGCCGAGTTTTTTCATGCACCGGCTTTCGTCAGATGCGATATTCGTCGTTCTACGACGCAGTGAAATTGAGTCATTTAGACTGAGCGTGGGGCAGAGTACACCACCGCGCGTATGGATCCACGTGTACTCGTCTCAAGCATCCCAGGAATTTTGTTATTTTTTTTCCGAAAAAAATCCCTCCCCTCTTTCCTTCCATCCAACAAATCTCACGTTCTTCCAAGATTCCGCCTCGGCCACTTCTCCCGCCCACTCTGGCCACGAACCTGCTGCTTGGCCTAACGCCGACTGTAATAAAATCATGGTGTCGAAAAAAAAACGCTACATGAAGTGATTTTACTCTTTACAAGTTCAACACTGATGAAAACAAAGATATTTTTAGTTTTATTGCCATCTTTGCTAACGGCTATATAGATACAGTTACGCAGAATTTAATAAAAGTTAAAGAACTGGGGACCCATATATCCACGACTTAAGTGGAGAAAAATTCACCTTGACGGGGTTTAAACTCGCGACCTCCAGATTCGCAGACGAGGACCGCTATCACTGACATTGTGAAGTCAAGTGGGAAAGTATAGTTGAAAAAATGAAGTGGAGATGGTGGCCCTGTTGGCGATTTTCGATGTATTAACGCGATATTAGGCGACTGATAATTTTTAAGTTTAGCAGTACCGACTGAAAACACTGGCCAACCGTCCGGACTTGGTTTAATTTCGCATATTTCTTTTTATGCCGAAGGGATTCAACAACCGACACCAGGAAAGCAAGCAACCTTCTTTTCCTGAGTTAATGACTTTTACACTGACCATAAAAAATATACATATTTTCATGAGACGTAGAGTATATAACCCGTTACGGTTTAAGGAAATATTACTTAATATGTGGGTCGCGGTAGTCCAGGGGGTAGAGCGTTAGATTACTGACCGGAGGGTCCCGGGTTCGATTCCCGGGGAAGGCACTCTGGGCACCTGCAGCTCCACCCAAGCTATGTGATTTTTCGGGTACCAGATCTTCTTGGGAAACCATAACAGGCATAGGGAAAGGAACTACCCCCCCCTACCCTTTTCACACGCCGTCGGGCTTAGTACTGGATGAACTCTACCATCAACTATCAAACCGACCTTCGGGTTGATTACTGTGTTTATGGTTTTTATTATAGTCCGTCTTAGAAAAGGCTGCAAAGAGCTCAATTTGTCCTCTCCACATGAATGTCACACGAAGGAGGTCAGGCGAACCTTATCCTCACCTGTCAAATTAATCTTTAATTTGAAGCCATAAGAAAAACTTTCGGCGTGGACGCCGATGGAGAATCAACGAGACTTTTAGCGGATGATTTGTTTGGGTTTCAATCTAAATGAAATTGTCCAAAACACAGTCGAGGTGGAACATATCCACGACCTAACATTTAATTCAAGATTAATAGATGGCCATTGTCTTACAGGTGTAATTCCAAGATCTCATAAGATCAGAGAAGCTCATCTCCTTCTAAAAATAGGAGATGAAATGTTTCTTGCAGTTTCTTGATGATGTTGAGTTTTGTCCACTAATGCGAAGAAAATAGTATCCATCCGATTGCAAACAGTTTTGTTGCTGAACCCTTACCCAACCAATTTGATTGCTTGTGATGAGATGCGGAGACGGATCTAGTTTTGTTATTTCCGTACCGGGCAAATCGACCGACATGGCTGGAATGGGTACACGGAAGTCCGCCAGCATTGGTCCTTTTTGGAATTCATCGTGCTCATTGACTCATTTTTCAGAAAATTTATTGCATTTGTTCTCTTATTAAAGTGTCTGCAAACTTAAAGTGTGCTATGCAGTCTGACGACTGAAATCATTTTTGCTCAAAAATCTCTCTATACAAATGAGATTCTAATACGACAACGCAGAGTCAGAGATGTCATTCGGGTTCAAATAATTCGGAATTTGTTCGCAGGATTGCAGTAATGTGGAATTCTTTGAAAGGCATGAGGATTTCGCCTTTTTCTAAAGTTTTTACGTTTACATTTGTGATGCACAATATTTTATATTAAAATCGACTAAAATTCCTTCCAAAACAAAATTTACGAAGAAAGATATGAAAGGAGAAAGAATTATGTGTAAGAGAAACCGTTTAATGTTCATACCACGCTAACATCGCATGAATTACTGCCAATAGCTACAAGCAGACTCAGGAGCGAAGGAAAGTGTTCAAGGCGCTGGGACACGCCCGCAATCCTAACCGCAATATTGCGGGCGCAGGGTGGACCTGCCCACTCAACGACATTGGAAAGAACGAAAGAGAAAACTCCACAGTTTAAACTTGCCGGAAACCTCAGCAGGGTGAAATTTGTGGAACCATATCGTATCAAGTACAGACGTTAATATACAATCTAAAACGCGGTCGGAAAAATAGAAAATAATATCTGATACAGTACTTTCATCATCCACATTTACATAATTCACCGCAAGCCGGCACAAGGGCGTATGGCGGGGGATGTTAGGCCACTAACCGTAAACTAGAATAAAACCACATGCACAACCAAATGATGTCACCTCTACACATATATTAGTTTGTTCATGCATTCGACAAACCTTAATCATCACACGAAAGAGAGTACTTATGTACACCAATATTTAATAGCAGGGTACTTACATTCAAATTATACTGTAGCACTATTTAAAAGATGAGTCTATTGAATGAAAAGAGTAACATTCAGGAAGAAACATGCCGGATATGGACAAATCATGGACACTACCAATTCTAATTATCTCCTACGTGATTGCTGTCACATCTATTATGATCTCTGATGGTTCGAGGAAAAAACGAACTTTTAAATCTATCCGTTCTGCAATCCCTGATTTTGCTTTGGTGATCTGATCCACCCTATTAAAAGGGGGCCTGTGACTTGCCCCTAACATTCTCAGATAAGTAACCCGCCTCAAATTTGCGCCGAAGTTTACTTTGAGGTGTTTGGTTGCAAATGTTTATTTTTCACGGATATAGAGCCACTGACGTTTGATAATCAGTTCGAATTTGTTTTATTTAAGGCATTCCTTAAATGAAATTCTGAATAATGTATGAATAAAGTGTTCTTTAAAATCCATTGCTCATTACGCGAGACCCCTCTCACCACCGATTGCTATGATTCCCCAGTTCGACCGCGTAACGTACGTATATTCCCCATTTTCCGCTACGGCCATTGTTTATTGTTCACTCAGAAAATCATATTCCATCGACCCTGTGATCGTAGTCGTGGGCTCGATTGATTCGGTTGGGATTGCAAGGCGGCCATGCACCCGATTCAATCACCGTTCTCGCTTCGAGTTCCTTTTTTTTTAACATTAGTGGTGTTTTGGTTTTCACTCCCGTGCATCCAATTTAAAGATAGATTCGTGCTCCTCACATTTGACCTCTTCGCGTTCCGGAAAACCGAGGAGGACATTGCAGTTTTGACGCTAAACCCAGTGGTGTCCTTTAGGCACTCGAAATTATGTGGCACTTACTTAATTGTCCCGACTGATGACTAAACAGTGGAAGCCCGTCCGGTCGTGAGAAAAACAGAAACGAAGTTTGAAGAAATAACAGTTTCCTAGTTGTCGCAACGCTCATTAACTTGTTATTTTTCCAACTGATTGGCTATTAAGCCTAAAGGTTCAAGACTTGGTGGAGAAAAACAGTCATTTTTATCGCATTGGACATAATTTTAGTGGTTTTTGCAAACCGACCGCGGGAGTCCTCAAAGACGCTTGTTTTTCTCGTGATTGCCCTTGAGACGGCTCTAATCAAGAATGAAGGCCTCAAATGGTCGGCGTTAACTATGATGACACACAAATTATTCAAAACCACGTGTATTTACAATGGACTGCTTCTTAAACTGAAAACTCATTCGTGAAAAGCAAGGAGTATTTATATTTCCGATCCGATCTCTTGAGACCAGAATCTTCCGTGCGGATTTGTGTACGAGTCGGCATACTCATGTTGGAAATCGGCAGTGACGGCGAATTAAGCATCATGCTTGGCTTAGCTCATGCACAGTGGGAAGAATGTGTAACGTTACGTTTTTTTAAGTGTAATGGATCCTTCTCCTTCCCCGATAAATGCCTACGTACCCACTAAAAACGGCACCCTTGACACTGTGCGAACTAAAACCTCATGTATTAAATTTTGAGCTTGGATGTTAATCTATTTGTTGGTTATTATGTTCACATTACCAGACATCAAAAGGAAATATACGGAGAGAAATAAGGAATAATAATATCCTCATTTAACCCTCATTATGCAAGTACTTTGTCATGTAGGTGAACGAGAGATGTTAACTAAAGAAAAAATAATGTTATAAATATATTTATGAAAATATATAACTTTGCACTACGTAATTAAATATGGAAGTTCGGGACTAAGATATCCGATATGATATTTGCTGGATTTCCAATATGATAATTAATTAGATTCTAAGATGGTGGATGAAAATAAATCATTGGCATAATAACTAAGGGTCACTAATCAATAATCAAACGAGCTCTTGGCCGTAGTGTTTGACGGATCATGGATAACGGGGAGTTATCTTAACAATGTTATCTTCGGTATTAACGGCACTACCATATTAGAATTATTTTACACCCCGATGTTACCATTTTCGGAAGATGATAGAGATGGTTTTTCTCTCTGCCAAGGCATTCGCCGTTGATATCCCGTGTACATTAAAACGCCCCTGGATCGACTACTTCGCAAAACAGAATTTCGTTATTAGATAGGTTTCTACACCTTAATAGCTACGTGTATATACTTATCTAATGGCGCTGTTTCTGTGAGGTCTTCTCAGTTACATTTAAGGCTCCACATGGCGCAGTAACACGCTCGTGTTGGTCACACTGGGTCAAACATTACTTTCAGCAGGTCGTTTGGTTTCACCTGAGGTTGAAGGCTATGGGTCACACGTATTTGTCATGAACCCTTGAAATCAATCTATGAGCTGGGCAGTGTTGATTCTATTCACAGAATTAATTTATGGGAAAATACCTATCGCTCACAGAAATTTAAGTCCCGCTTAGACCTCTTATCGGGTTTACTGGATTTTTCATGCGCACTAATGTTCCTCACAGGTCCTGGTTGTTGCTCGATCGATATACTTAGAGTGTTTTCTCTGAATATTTAATGGCTTTGGAGTATATTCGTCCGCCTGGTTGACGATATTTGCGGACGTGTGGTTTCCATTCACCATAACTCTGTCGAGAGTAAAAATGTTGAATTCTATTGTGTCCCGATCTTATCTCTTTTCCATTGCGTCTTTTAGATAGACATTCACCATAATTAAGGAAAATTAATGGCCATCCTCACGAAAGCAGGGAAAGGAACGAGCGAATCAAATCCGCAGAAGTCTGAAGGATATCTCTGCCCA
This sequence comes from Hetaerina americana, assembly GCF_022747635.1. Lineage (NCBI taxonomy): Eukaryota > Metazoa > Arthropoda > Insecta > Odonata > Calopterygidae > Hetaerina > Hetaerina americana. Next base: position 72,492,424 of record NW_027286070.1, read on the forward strand.
GCTTGAAGTGAAAGGGTTTTGGTCGATCTGTTCTACAAATCTGCTCCTTAAGGATTTGGCGTGTTGTGGACCCTGGGCTGCGACAGAGGGATCTTCCGTCATCATGGCTCCATTGGGACCAGATCACTCTCTCCGACCAAATAGTCCCCTCCGCACGACGGAAAGGAAGGGAAGCTGCGTTACTGGGCATTCAAGCTGACCAGGAAGAAATGCTGGCCTCGGATTTCTTTTGTAATCAATAATAATGATGACCTCAATGACACCAGCAGCAATCCTAATGCGCTTGATATCTAAGAGACTTCCATTCTTCCATTAATGCTCTGCTTGCAAAATGTATGCCATCTTAGACCTCCCTAATGGTTCTTTGCCCACCCTCGCTCACCCTAAACGGTGACCCCCAGGGACCACCTATTTCTTCACTGCACTCCCGGCTCCTGCACCCTTCGTTTCATGCACAGCATTGTACTTCATTACCATTACCTGCTGCAACTGAGTAGGCTGCAGTTTCTTTCGTTGCGCAAGTAATGAAATGGAAATAGGCATTAATTGAAACTAAATTGATTATTATTACGAGGAAATAAACGATACGGATACGAAGATCTTTTACAGTCTCTTCGGGGGGTAGAGTGTTTTGTGGTGCATGTTCATGTGCTAGTGGTGTTTCACATTATTGCTTGTTGTGTCCTGGCTTGCGTGTTGTAGGAGGCTTTCGTGCTGCATCATGGGGTGCAGTTTTTTGTTGTTTTGCGGTATATGTGTTTGCATGAGTGTTGGATGAAGGGATTTTTGCATGAGTGTGTGCGCTGCTGTGGGTGTAATTTTACCGTGTTGTTTTTTTGCATGTGGTATTGTTCTTTTTTACGGTTGGTGACCTAACACCCCCCGCCACATGCCCTTGTGGCAGCTTGCGCGGTATTATGTAGATGTAGATGTAGATCTTTGAATTACTGGTCACATAACACAATTATCGTGCATAGCGCACTGCAATCTATGCATTGACCTGCGGGCTAAGTTGAAATTTCTACCATTTTAACGTATCACCACGCTATAAAAACGACATCAAGGTGATAACGGGTACAGGATGTAGCATTGCACTACAACTTTTACATCTCATCTATCTCGATTACAAAGAAACGAATTTGCCAATGAGAAAACGGCACAAAATTAGCCGACATACGTTTTAATTTGAAGTAGGAAATGTTAGAAGAGCAAAGACGGATGGGTTAAGGAGGAGGAGAAGGGAGAGAGATATTGCATAAGTATTCGTGATAGAGAATGGCAATGATAATTGATTTCAATCATGTAGTAACGAAAAAGTGCCCTTTTAACACAATATCGTACCATCGATGGTTGGTGCGTTGTGGCAGCATTCCAAAGGATAAAAAATGCTTCCCTTACTTTGTGCAAACATGACGTCTTATTGAAATTGGACGACAAAGAATAACAGCTGAGGAAATGTGAACTGTAATCACCTTCCAGCGGAGTAGAACGCGAAGAAATTCCATGATCGACCGTTCCCTCACGTTTTAGACATCATTGGGAATTATTTATCAATGCATTCGTCGATATTGCTCATTATTTTGAAAAGAATTTTCCTTATGAGACTTTTTTAAAACAAAAAAATGCTATTTACGCTTTACTTGCGATGCCTGGAAAATATCTATTGCATTTCCAGAACCTTTGCGCTTACTTCGTGGCATTACGATAGGAGTTCTGTCCGGAAAATAAGATCCGTTTTCGTGTAACGTGAGAAGCAGTGAATGGAGTCCAATGGTTATATACTGCATTGACGCACACAGTGGGTCAGTACGCCTCGAGCGGCAGTGGTTGGAAAGTCGCACCGCTTGTGTTTTGTTTACAATAGCGAGTCGAATTGGGCAATACAATTGAAATTCCCACCAAGTGTTAAATTCGCTCAATGATAAAGTTTTCACTGATCAAAATAAATCAAAGGTGCTGACAGTCATGGCTAAATCTGTGCTCTGTATGGACCAAATGTGAAGAGTGGCAAAGAGCCTCACCTTTGTCGTTCGTTTAAGTGTGAACGGACAAATGCCCATGATGATCATAGAAATGGCCGCCCCCCGTCTTTGTTGAACGATGAAATGCACCGGATAATTGGCGAAAAAGTTAGTGAAAACCAGGCGTTTTGCGATATCTGAAATCTTTAGAAAGTGTTCCCAAGATTTCTACCACTCTGCTGCTTGGAAACACGACTGAAGAGTCAAGCTACCGCGCATTTTTCGTGCTCGTCGCTCGTCGAGGAACTTCAAGATGCAAGCGCCATTGGTTGGCTGCGATCTCAGGCGGCAGGGGTTTACGGTTAAGGCATTCGTTTACAAGTTCAGAGATATTGCAAATGCTTAAATCTGTTTTGAGAATAGGCATAAAAATAGTAGACATATGTAGTTTTGAGATGAAAATAATAAATTCTTTGCAACTATTCCGGTGTATTTTTTATAGCTAAACAAAGTCTCATTTCTGGAAAGCCCTCGTATAATCACGACTTGAAGGGAATGTAACGTTTTTAGATGATCATATTCCTGATCCTTTTTAGCAAATGACATTTTATATAAAGGAGATTATACAGGCGGTTATCTCCAGAAAAATTTCAATTTGAACTTCCCGCCATGTCGTAGTTCTACTGGAGGTCGCGATTGGCGTTCTTGAAAGCTATAGGCATCTAGTCATAAACTCAAAATGGCCGAGATGTTACGTACAAGTGTGGATTACAAACAGAAGAGCCCGAATCTATTATCGGAAGTGTTCGCACTGGGCGTTCACCCAGTGAAACAGTGCGATTCTTCGGGTATCCCAGATCAACTGTTTACGATATTGCGACTAAGTATCATTATAACAAGTCTGGGAAAGGTTTCGCTAACCCGGCGAGGAAACCTCATTTGAGGAAACGCATGTCACGAATTGCGGCAGTCTTTGAGAAGGCTCAGGTGCTGATTTCAGAGGACCCGGGGCGATCGCTGAGGAAATTGGCATCAGAATTGAATATTAGCGAGCGAAAAATACGTCAGATGGCAGAGGAGGACCTACGATACAAGTCGTTCACAATAAAGATGCGACGAATGCTGTCTGAGGCTGTCAGAACAAAGCGGATTGCTCCCTGCAACCTGCTATTGTGCTCTCTAAAAAATGAAGCTGTGGGACAGATCAGATTCTTTTCTGGTGAAGAAATTTTCACCGTTGGCGAGAAGATCAATCGAAGAAGTGATCCCTGGCTCGCCCACGACCCCGAGGACGTCCCGATTGTTGCTCGGAAACGTGTCGCATTCAATATATTGGTCCGTTTAAAGACTTTTTTCGTAGTCAACGGACAATTTTTTCAGTTTGAATTCTAGCGTACGTTACACGCGTATTATTTTCCAAAATTCTCCGTAAATCAGTAAAAATATAATTTGAAATTTTAGCCTTAACACCACTTTACGCTCCATGGAAATTAATACATCCAGCACACTTGTCGCTGGCGTTAACCTAATAATATTTGTCCATTTCTTAACTCATGTCGCGTCAACCTGAATTTTTGTGCATGCTCACCGTTATTTGACGGGGATATTTTGACAAAGGGGAACACGATATTCCCATAGGCCCCTGCCAGCTATTCGTGGTTACTCGATTTCTTGAGAACGTATGGTGACAAGCAAGACGCTTAGCACGGGTAAGTTTATGACGCTTAGGCGTGAGTACTGAATCACGTGTAAAGTCAAGGGTTTTAGGTGAGGCTGTAATAACCGCTTCAGTGATTGGGATGATAGTGTTACTTGAGCCTTAAAGCTCTTCCTTGAAGTTTTTTCCAAGAATTTCAATGAGAGAGTGATGATATACTATATGAAGGGCCTTGTGAGTCTGGGTGAATAATTCTTATTGAGCCGCTCACTTCACCAAACATTCCTCGACTCCTTAATGGTTTGTTGGTTTTCTCTTAAACAAATAGTTTCGGGCCAAACAAAACCAAGTGTTCAGTAAATTAGCATTCATCCAAGCGGCTAGATGACGGAGCTTGAGGTAGGGCACATGGGGCTCTGTCGTTGAAAGACATTGTTTCCATTCATTTATGCAAATGTAGAGTGATCTCCAACGTTCATGTCATCAGCATGTTGCCTCAGGATATCCAGTCTCTTCTATTTAACCTGTCATTTCCGCCTCAAGTTGCCTGCTGATGACCAAATGACCTTCTGAATAGTCGCGTGCCTAAGGAATTATTTTCTCTAGTTTGCATTGGCATGTATCAAAGCCTACTCATAACACTCCGAAGGAAATGATATTTCCTCTCTTTCTCTCTCCGTTTCATGAGGGTGTTTAAATCGAAAATGACCTTATATTTTAATCCTTATTGGCATATTTTGACTTGATGCTTCTGTCCTTATTAACCTTGTTTTTACATTCAGACTAATTTGCCAAATCCTCATTAATGCATACACATATATATATATATATATATATATATATATATATATATATATATATATATATATATATATATATATATATATCAGGGAGCCGTATATGTATAAATATATTCGATTTTTTTGTGACATTTTTTTTGTGAAGAAACAGCCCTGTCTAACTGCTTTATATGTACGATATATACCCTCCCTGGACTACAATCTTGACGTGGTGAAAGGGCTCGTGCGTTCCGATGACCCCTCTAGCTGTGCTGGCGGGAGTAATAATTATTGCTCCTGGTAGGGTCACCCATGCCAGATAGGTCGAAGGTTAGGAGCCAGACGAAAGGTAGTCCACCCTGCGTCTGTTCCCCACTGAGGCGGCTGCAATGGCGTCTGACCCCAGTGGAGAGGCCAGTAAGTGATGGTGTCACGTTAAAAACACTATTAAGGAAGACAACGGGAAACCACATCAATTATCATTCCCAAGATAGATACTGTATGATGGACAATACAGAGATTTTGAGTCCTGGCAACTACGGGGCTCGGCCCAATCGGCCGTGTGTCGTGCCCGGCAGCGGGGGAGGCAAGGTTTCCGCGGTCGTCACCCCACGAAACCCTTGCAGGGGAAACCAGCAGCAGCAGGACAGAAGACGCAGGAGAAGAAGACCACATTAGTTAGAATAGTAACGTGGAATGTTAGGACAATGATGAGGGCAAGGAAATTGGAGAATGTTAAGCGACGGATGGAAAGGGGAAATATAGATATTTTAGGTCTATGCGAGGTGAGATGAAAGGATAGCGGGGATTACTGGAGTAATACATATAGCATAATATACAGAGGCGGGGACGAGAGCCAACGAGGGGTTGCCGTAGTATTAAATGAAGAGGTAGGAAGAAGCGTAGTCAACATAGAGAAGGTAACGGATAGGTAATTACTAGTAGAGATAAAAGCAGAACAGACGAACTTGGTTAATATTCAGGTTTACATGCCACCGAGCAACCATAAGGAAGAAGTAGTCGATAGGATATACGATCAGTTAGAGGACATAATCGCGTGTGTTCCTCCAGTGAAACATTTGATAGTGATGGGGGATTGGAGAGATTGAATGCGAGGATAGGCGAAGGAAGAGATGGTGATGAGGTGGGGGACTACGGTTTAGGCACGAGGAATGACCGCGGGGAGAAAGCAGTTGACTTCTGCAGGAGACAGGGGTTAGTCATCACCAACACTTGGTTTAGACACCACAAAAAACGCGGGTATACATGGAAAATGCCAGGTGACACAGAAAGGTATCAGCTAGATTATATTCTGGTTAGACACAGGTTTAGGAACAGTGTGAAAAATACGCACAGCTTCCCGGGAGCGGATGCGGACTCAGCCCAAAATTTAGGTGTTATGAAATGTAGAGTCCGTTTCAAAAAGATGAGGCAGGGGCGGCGAGTTAGAAATTGTAATGTAGAAGCATTAAATGGTTTGAAAAGGAAGGAATACAAACAAGCGGTAGAGGAAATCATGGAGGGTGGTAAAGAGCTAAGTACTATCGAAGAAAAATGGGAAAGTATCAAGAAAGGGTTGTCTAAAGCCGCAAAAGACCCTATTGGAACCGTTAACGCTAAAAGGACTAGGAAACCATGGATCACGGATGAGATGATTACAAAGATGGATGAGCGTGATGTGCGCCTACTGTGGCCAAAGCCTGCTCCGCAGAGCGAAGACAATTCAAATCTCCCGGCAGCGGAGAATCTTCCCCTCCACCCGCGCTCCGATGCAAAAGGGGGAGAGTCTGCCACGTGGCGAGCGCGACGTCACAATGTCACGTGGTCTCCCCTCCCCCGGAGTCCCCTCAGCGCTCGCCCATTGGCTACCGCCAGGGCATGTGAGCGAAACGTCACAATTTCACATGGTCTCCCCTCCCCCGGAATCCCCTCAGCGCTCGCCCATTGGCTACCGCCCGGGCCAGGGCAGGTATATAAGGAGGGGCCTGAGACTCGACCAGACAGAGTCGGAGGTGGGAGTCCATCAGGGAGAGTCCGCAGCGAGTACATCCTCGGTCAACTCCGCTCCCCTCTCGAGGAAGCGACCGCAGAGAGCACATCCTCGGTCAACTCTGCTCCCCTCTCGAGGAAGCGACCGCAGAGAGCACATCCTCGGTCAACTCCGCTCCCCTCAAGAGGAATTCGAGGCAACCAGGACCAAAGCAACCGGACGGATGCCGCGTCCACCGCGCCGCCTCCCAGCGCCAACCGAGCTCGACGCCGCACGGAGGACCGACCCGCCGCGACGCCGCCCCGCCGCTCCGACACTCTGCCACCAGCACCTCCGACGACCACCCCGGGATCATCGCCGACCCTCGAGGACTACCGGACCTGGTTGGCCGAGGCCGCCCTTCCTACGTGGCCGGTGCTGAGTCTCCTGACGCCGCCCACCCCGCAGTACCGCCTCCGGCCCCTGGACTCTCCAAGGACGCCCTACGCAGAGGTGCCGAGGCTGCCCCTATTTGGCTCGCCGGACCGTCGGGCTCCCGCGACCAGCCAGAAGCCGGACAGGACCCCGGCCGCCATCCAGCTGCTGTAGCTGCACCGGACTCCACGCGCCCTTCAGGCAAACGGCACTCGACCTTCTCCCTGGGAGAAGGTCCCCTTTACTGTAATCCTGTACTGGACGGAATAAACGCCCTTCGGGGTAATCAACGGAACGGCAGGGAGGTTTATTTTCTCCAGCAACCCCAGCCCTTGCCTGGACAGAATGCTCACTCGCTCTCGCGTTTCGGGGCGGGTCGCACAGCCAACCCCGGACGCCAGCGACACGACAAGCGGCGAAAATGGAAGAATGTAAATACAGAATTAGGCAAAATGAAGTACAAAGAACTAAACAATAAATTTAGGCGGGCAACAAATAAAGCAAAAGAAGCATGGTAGAAGACGCTGTGCGAGGATATGGAAAGTCTGCAGAGGAAGGGTGAAATCGGTGCGCTGTACAGCAAAGTTAAATCGTTATCGGGAAATAAGAAAGGAAGAGCTATGCTAACAGTTAGAGATAAGGCAGGTAAGGTAATAGTTGACACAGGAATGATCCAAGAGAAATGGAAGGAATATATAGAAGAACTGTATAGTAAAGAGCTTAGACCAACAAAGTTAGACATTGAAAAGGAACATGACGAAGAGGAAGATAGCCTAGTTCCAGGCATGCTCGACAATGAGATAGAAAGGGCATTAAAGGAGATGAAACTAAATAAGGCCGTGGGGGTAGATAACATTCCCGTGGAATTTTTAAAATGCTTAGGAAAATGTGGGAGGAAGAGGCTATATGGGCTGATCTGTAGTATTTATGAGGAGGGAATCTGGCCGGAAGACTTTGTGAGATCAGTTTTAGTTCCTATTTCGAAAAAGGTAAAGGCCACGTCATGTGAGGACTATAGGACAATTAGTTTGATATCCCACGCAGCTAAAGTTGTTCTCAGGATCATAAACAAAAGAATAGAGAGTAGGGCAAATGTTTACTTAGGGGATGATCAGTTTGGGTTTAGGAAAGGGAGAGGTACGCGTGATGCCATTGCAGTAGTGAGATTATTAATCGAGAGGAATATAGAATACAACCAGGAGGTATTTGCATGTGTCGTAGATTTCGAAAAAGCGTTTGATAGAGTGAATTGGGAAAAACTAATGAGTATATTGAAGAAAATAGGAATAGATTGGAGGGAAAGGAGGCTAATCCGCAACCTGTACATGTCTCAGACTGCTCAGGTGCGGGTGGGGAACGGGGAGTCCGGATGGGCAGTGTTAGGAAGAGGTGTAAGGCAGGGTTGCCCATTATCACCGTTGCTGTTCAACCTGTATGCAGAGGAAATGATTAAAGAGGCATGGGATGAACTCGAGGTAGGAATGTAAGTGGGCGGGGAATTCGTAAAATCAGTTAGGTTTGCTGATGACCAAGCTTTAGTTTGTCAGTCAGCCAAGGTGTTGCAAGCATTGCTTGGTGCATTACAAATTCAGTGCGACCGGTATGGGATGAGAATCAATATTAATAAAACAAGGGTTATGCGATTTTCTAGAAAGAAAAAGGCTAAGCTAAATATTAAAATAGTAGGGCAAAAAGTAGTACTGGTAGAACACTACGTATCTCGGTAGTGTTTTGGAGCAACACGGTCAAAGTAGTAGGGACGTAAGGAGAAGAATTGCGCTAGGCAAAGAGGTTTTCACAAGGAAGAGGGAGTTGATGACAGGGACGTTGAGTAAGGATGTTAAAAAATACTCGTAAAACCTTTGACATCGAGCGTAGCTATGTACGGCGCGGAAACGTGGTCACTGAAACAGGAGGATAGACGTAGACTGGAGGCTTTTGAAATGTGGTTGTGGAGAACATTGGAGAAGGTGAAATGGACAGAGAGGAAAACAAATGAGGAAGTACTTAGTATGGTGGGCGAAGAGAGGGGTTTGTTGGGATAAATCCTATGGAGGCAGGAAAAGTGGATGAAGGGGGAGTTGACCGGCAGTGGGATGTTGAAGACTGTAATAGAGGGGAGAATGTTAGGCAAACGAGGAAAGGGAAGGAACAGGATGGGGATGTTGGACGGGATGAAGGGAGGAAGAAGGTATTCAGAGCTGAAGAGGGACCTGATGTAGAGTACGATGTTGTGTTTTTCTAGAAGTCACAAATTATTTATTTAGTAATTATGTCCATCCAAAAACCTACCTTAACCGGTAGAGTACCTAATAATAATAATAATAATATATATATATATATATATATATATATATATATATATATATAATAAACAGTAACACACAATATAGAAACACAAAAAAGGAACACTCACACGTATTTTCTTGATATTTCGACGGAAACAATCCGTCTTCCTCTGAAGATATAGAAGTAATGTAATTAATGTGATGAAGAAGTAATGCATTACTTCTATATCTTCAGAGGAAGACGGTTTGTTTCCGTCGCAATATCAAGAAAATACGTGTGAGTGTTCCATTTTTTGTGTTTCTATATTGTGTGTTACTGTTTATTGTACTATTCGGCACTTCCGTGTTACGTCTACGAAAGCATATATATAATATATATATATATATATATATATATATATATATATATATATATATATATATATATATATATATATATATATAAAACCATAAACACAGTAATCAACCCGAAGGTCGGTTTACTAGGTGATGGTAGAGTTCACCCAGTACTAAGCCCTATACGGCATGTGAAAATTCACACATCAGGGTAGGGGGGCCATCTCCTTTCCCTGTGCCGGTTATGGTTTCCCAGGAAGACCTGGTACCCGAAAATCACATAGCTTGGGTGGAGCTGCAGGTGCCCAGAGTGCCTTGCCCGGACTTTCTTGGTCCCTCACAGAGACCAAGAAAGTTGTATCGGCCATAAGTTAAATAGTTTTTTGGGAGGATAACTCCGTTTTATGTTAACTTACTCCAAAACTATGGAAGAAAATAATTATTGTCCATTGGGTGGTGGAGTACGTTCATGATGTGTAGCACGAAATGGAACCCTTAATGTACTTTACTATTGAAGAATACTGAGCAATAATTCTTAAATAAGCAGGTCCGAAGATTACTTAGGTAACATATCTTTTTTGAATATCTGTTCACCACAACTATGAGGGAGTCTTAATCGTTAGACGCGGAAATGATTTGCGGTGTCGGAGAACACTTCTTCCGTGTGGTCGCGACAGATATCGACAAGTGGCATATCAAAGGAATTCTCCTCGGAAGAAAACGAACATTACTTTGAGCAATCTAATGCCACACACTAAAATGGCTCGTCGTCGGGATTGGTCGCGAGTGCCAATTACATAACCTGTATCCTTGAGAGATTGAGGAAGTATCACCGGGAAAATCCGCTATAGAGTAACCTTATCCTGGGGTTCAATTTTGGTGCGTGACTTACGGCCAGGAGCCAACAATAGGAATCGTTTCCTGTCAAATAATCTTAATTAATTTTCTTCCCTCCCGACAGTCAGTTATCCTTCTTCAGGTTATTCACAAAGAAAACTTAGGTAAATATGTGAATTATCTTTTAATGTGGAATTACTTTAACTCCATCATCATTAAATTGGTGGAAAACTCATTCGGCCTTTCATAGTCAGTCCCAAAGTACCCACCACCAGTGACTCGCGATACGAGGTCTGTTCAAGAAGTATCGCGACTTTTGTGTTTTTTCAAAAATTAATTATTTATTCATGAATGTCTATTTTGTCCCCTTCAAAGTAATCCCCATTCAATATTATGCACTTGTACCAACGTTTTCTCCAAACCTCGAAGCACTGCAAAAAATCATTTCTTGTGATCTTGTTCAGCTCCTCCTTCGATGCAGTTTTTACCTCGTCAATCGAAGCGCGTAGCGTCGTCCTTTCATGGGCCTCCTCAGTTTCGGGAAAAAGAAAAAGTCACCGGGGGCCAGATCTGGGGAATACGGTGTCTGCGGCATCATTGGTGTGTTACTTTTGGCCAAATATACGCGCACAAGTAACGATGTGCGAGCAGGGGCGTTGTCATGGTGCATAAGCCAATTTTTGTTCTTCCGCAAATCTGGGAATTTGTGACGGATTGCTTCGCGCAATTTATGCATAACTTGCAAGTGATATTTCTCATTTACCGTTCTACCCTGTGGCTAAAATCTATATATCTACCAAAAAAATATATCGAATGGCACGAGCAAATCGAAGTGTTTAGGTATTCAGCAACTTCTCTAACGGTGATTTATCCAATAGTATTTTCTTCACTTCATCAAGGTTTTCGTCTGTCGTTGACATGCTCGGACGTCCGGCACGCTCTTCGTCGTTCACATCTTCTCGGCCCTCTGAGAACATTTTGTACCACCGATGTTGCTTCGGTCCAAGGTAGCTTCTCTAAATGCCACAGTCAACATTCAGAAAGCGCCCACGCACTTAGGTTAGTTTTTCATACAAAATTTGATACAGAGTCTTTGATCCATTTTATCGAACAGGCAAAAGTCCAAGACAAGCCGAAACACGTCCAAGCAAAACAGCTGTCAACAATTAACTGAACATTTAAAATGGCCACACTTTTCGGCATAAGGGAGAGACATAAGTACCGACAAAACGCCACAAAAAATCGAAAATATAGGTAACCCGCGAAAATTTTAAAATGCGCGATACTTTTTGAACAGACCTCATGTATATATAAATGTATACATGTATATATATATATATATATATATATATATATATATATATATATATATCCAGCGATGAAGAGGGGTCTGATGTAGAGTAGGATACTGGAGTTTGTATTTTGTTAGGAATCACAAAATATTAATTTAGTAGCTGTGTCCATCCAAAAACCTACCTTAACCGGTAGATTACATAATAATAATATATATATCCCACCCCTGACTACAACTATGACGCGGTGGAAGGGGTCGTGCGTTCCGACGACCCCTAGAGCTGTGCTGGTGGGAGTAATAACAATTGCTCCTGGCAGGGTTACCCATGCCAGATAGGTCGAAGGAAGGAGCCAGACGAAAGGTAGTCCACGCAGCCATGCGGAGGCCTAAAACCGTAGTCCCCCACCTAATCACCATCTCTTCCTTCGCCTACCGTCACATTCCAATCCCCCATCACTATCGAATGTTTCCCTGCAGGAACACACGCAATTATGTCCTCTAACTGATCGTATATCCTATCGACCTCTTCCTCCGTATGGTTGCTCACTGGCATGTATACCTGAATAATAACCAAGTTCGTCGGTTCTGCTTTTATCTCTACTAGTAATAATCTATCCGTTACCTACTCTATGTTGACTACGCTTCTTCCTACCTCTTTATTTAATACTATGGCAACCCCTCGTTGGCTCTCGTCCCCGCCTCTGTATATTACTCTATACTGATCCTCCAGTAATCCCCGCTATCCTTCCATCTCACCTCGCATATACCCAAATATTTACACTTCCCCTTCCCATCTCTCGCTTGATTTTCTCCAGTTTACCTGTCCTCATCATTATCCCAATATTCCACTTCCTATTCTAACTAATGTGGTCTTCTTCTCCTGCGTCTTCTGTCCTGCTGCTGCTGGTTTTCCCTTGCAAGGGTTTCGTGGGATGACGACCGCGGAAGCCTTGCCTCCCCCGCTGCCGGGCACGACACACGGCCGATTGGGCCGAGCACCGTAGTTGCCAGGACTCAAAATCTGTGCATTGTCCATCATATTTATCTTGGGAATGATAATTGAGGTGGTATCCCGTTGCCTTGAAAATAGTGTTTTTAACGTGACACCATCACTTACTGGCCTCTCCACTGGGGTCAGACGCCATTGCAGCCGCCTCAGTGCTGACGCTGCGTGGACTACCTTTCGTCTGGCTCCTAACCTTCGACCTATCTGGCATGGGTGACCCGGCGTATATATATATATATATATATATATATATATATATATATATATATATATATATATATATATATATATATATAAATTTATTTATATATATATAAATTTATTTATATATATATATGTATTTTTTTATATATAAAAATATATATACGCCGTCGGGCTTAGTACTGGGTGAACTCTGCCATCACCTACCAAATCGACCTTCGGGTTGATTACTGTGTTCATGGTTTATATATATGCGTATATTTTTCCATATATATATATATATATATATATATATATATATATATATATATATAAGGTATAATTTATATCATGAAAAAGTATTTCACAAATTAACTTTTTTTTATTCCTGCATGCGCAGTGTACATAGAATGGCTTTATGCTGCTCACCCGGAGTGTTAATTATAACATAATTCAAGTGTCAGCGTTGTTTCGAAGTGGCGTTTATATATTTAATTATAGTTTTCACTATATATTATGATGGCGGCATGAACTTTAAAAAAAAGGGATTTCTTAAGGTGCAGCATTTTGAATTTCAAGGACGCACACCCGTTGGGACTTCCCGTGTGGGGACACGACACTATTCGCCCGGGCGCTTTATTATTCTAGGCGGAAAGATGGAGGCTGACGAAATCGACTTAGACTGAAGCTCTCCATGTGCCGAAGTATCAGTGAAACCGTCAAAGGCAGACGTCCTCAAATAGCCGAATAAAATAAATGAGCTCATTGGATAGCTTTGCTTGGCCCACATAACGATAAGCCCATGCATAATCGCGACGCGTTTACGAATTGACTGTCGAAGGGGCTGACCCGGAACTGTGACCCCACTGGCCCAGTGGAATACTATACCAGTGAGATAGTAACCTTCCAGGTCAAGCGAACGAATTCATCTTACAATACGTGATTATTAGTCATGTGCTCAGGACCTCTAACTGAGCGGTAATTCCTCTGATCGTTTGAACGGGGAAGGGAAAGTGTAGAAAGTGAAGTAAAGGTTTCCGTTTCTCGCGTCGATTGCGTCAGTGTTTCACGTTACCCTTCCCCTCCTGAACCCTGGGATCCTTTAGGCACACGTTTCAATAGGATCCTCTTATAATCCGGATTAATTTAGAATGATAGACGTTTCTCCTGTGTTTCATAGCTGTTATTTCATAGCAATCATTGATGTGAATATTTGCAATGGCTCTTAGGTCCGTCTACGATATATTACAAATTCCCAGCATCGGCAATAACCCAAATTGTATAGTTTGGAGCTTAATTACGCGAACCTCCGAGGATAAAAACACTCTTCCCTTTCTGCACATAAGATCGAAATTAATTAAAACGCACCAGCAAATGCTAAATGAGCCAAGGCACCATTTTTATCTTTCATATCGAGGAAATCTTAAATATTAGGACTGTAAGTGCTGATATAATGTAAATATTCTTATTTATCAACTTGTAAGAGTCCAAAGGTGGTTTTGAATACTGTAAAAGAATAGCCTTCGAAGGCAACTACATGTTTGAACAAGCAATGGTTGGTAGTTTTTAGTATTCTTTGTACTTTGTTGACATTATGTAAACTCCTCAAGGGGTTATGGCAAGTTAAAAATTGAGTTGACCATTTTTAACATCACGAGCTAATTGATTTAAATCAATGCGTTCAGTTTCACTGGAAAACCAAAAAGACATGCTGGCGTGTTCCTTCTCCTTCATAGTTATCCCTGTATGAATCATACAGAATATGAATTTCCTACAAGGAAACTATTCCACATTAGTGACACATTACTTTCTGCCACCCACTCACGATATAATATCATAAAAAAATCATCCCACCAGTACTGGGGTAGCATAGCTAACATTTCCTGTGAACTCTTTTAAATAAAAAAATGAATTAATGCGCCGTACCTGACCACCCCGTTCGACGTCAGATGTCGACATTTCTGTTACTTTTTGAGTAAACTATAGCTTTAATGAAATATTAGGCATTGCGTATAAACATATGCAGGTGGGGAAGTGATTTTGTGGTGGAAGTGATTTTGTTTCTCCACCTGTAGGCGGAGAAACAAAATCATATCCAATCACGCGTTCAAAAGTGATATTCATGTGTGATCCATTAATCATATTAAAGTTCAAATTAAAATTGATTATCCGTGAGTCTAGCATTGTTAAAAAGCAAAAAATTAAAGACTGCATAATTGCTGTAATTATCTTTGAAATTTAAATAAAAAAATGACTCTATTAACTTATAAATATAAGTAGCTGATGAAATAGGCGAAGGAGAGTGTTTTATGCGAAATATTTGTTATTTTTTAAGTTCATAGTATTGGACATAATATTTAATCTGGGGGCTTATATGCGATATGGGCAACAGCAATACGTAGGTGTAATGTTGGAGTAAATTTAACTCAACCGCGTTATTCTACCTATTAAATATAGGTTATGGACGGTCCCTAACACCTAGTGAATACTATGTGTCACGAATCCTTCTTATTTTCTTATTAATGTTAACAAATGCAAATCCATCACTTTTAGCAATAAGGTAAATGGAAACAATAGGGAATATAAATTCTCAGAAAATGTCATTCCTAGAAGTGACACTGTCAAATACTTAGGTGTATATTTAACTAAGGACTTAGGGTGGGGGCTAAATGTGGAGTACATCTATAAGAAAGCTTTCAAAACCCTTCATTGGGTAATGAGAAACCTCAAAGGGAGCGTTAGAGCAACCAAGGAGAAGGCTTATCAGACTCTAGTAAGACCAATTTTAGAGTACGCTTCTCTTGTATGGGACCCTCATGAAGAAGGTCATATTAAAAAACTGGAAAAGGTGCAAAGAAAGGCTGCCCGATACGTACTGGGGAAGCATAGGAGGATGGAGAGTGTGTCTGACATGCTAGAAACGCTGGGCTGGGAACCTCTTCAAACTAGAAGGAAATTAAGCAGACTTTGTGGAATGTTCTGAATTTTGAAGGGGGAGAAAGCTTGGGGAGATCTTAGGAAAGAGGCGGGGAACCCAAATTTTATAGGCAGAAATGATCACAAATTTAAGATAAAATGCCGGGCACAGAGAACAAATAAAAAAAAATTTTCTCTTCTAAATAGAACAATTGTTGATTGGAACACCTTACCTGCAAAAATATTCGAGCCCTTTCCTAACAGAGTGTATACTTTTAAGAATAGATGTAAGGTATATATGTAAAAATTTGATTGATGTGTGGTGTATGGTATTATATGTAATTTTTTTTAATTTATCTTTTTTTTCTTGCTGATTAATGGTTGTAAATGGGATGGGGATTCGCTTGTTTTGTTAAAGAGATTTGTGTTTTGAAGTCTGGTTTTATCTATTATCTTTTGCAATTATTTGGGACTTGTGTGCCACCTGACAATGTCTATCAGCACATGTGTATTTTTTAATAATAATAATAATATTATTTCTTTCTTCGTTACCTCTACCAGCCTCCACACGGTCTAAAGAGTCTCTTCCTCTACTTCACTTTTACTCGATATTCTCCCTTCCATCACGAGCCAAACCAACGTCCCCTTCTCTCTCCCAATACGCCAGCCAACTCTTTTTCAGCCCTCTTCGGATTTCGATCCGGGAACTCCCTCGCCCACCTTCCTCCACAACCCCATTTAAAAACTTCCGCTATTTTCAATGCAAAAATTTCAGAGTGTAAAAATCATTCGCCTTTACCGGGATCCCGGGCAAGGCGAACGATTTTTACACTCTGAAATTGTTGATTTGAAATGCACATTAGCGGATGACTTCGTTGAAAGTTACTCTTGCGGCATCTCCCGCAGTTTCTTCGGAATTCCGCTATTTTATTCCACTCTGACCAACTTATTTTCTCAATCCCTTCCAATACACGCATCTCAAAAACTGCCAATCCACGCTCATAATTTAGTGAATGGTGTTTAATTTCCCACAAAAATGAATCAAAATAAAATCTCGTTCCCATTAAAAGAAAGAGAGAGAGAGAGAGAGACAGGGAGCACTAGAGAATAGTATCGGACAAAATGAAATCCGATAGTAAAAAAAATGTAATTTCTTGGGTTTTCATTTGAAATTCACTTTTTTTAATTTTTAATTTTTTCTTTTATTAATTATTTGTGTCCTCCTCTGATGAAATTTTACTCTTCAACTCTTGGTGTGGTTGGCAAAGTTTGGTCTTATTCCGTCCAATGAGTCTCGAGCAAGGGTGGGCAAATCACCTCTTGCTGAAGGGACTGCACATCTTGGAGGCATTCAAAGTTTGCACCAAAAGTATCGGCAACGTTTATTTCCTGACGTGTGCGTCATGAACTGAATTCAGACCGCGTCGCTTAGGTATGCGCACGATAGAATTGGGATTGATAAGATGACAGTGAACACACCTTTATCACTGATCATTTGGCGATGAGAAATATCCGCGATAAACTCGTCCCGAAGGTCTTGATTGGACGATCAATAGCAGAGTCGAGTGTCTGCTTACCTTCTGCAACGACATCTCAACGATTCCCCAACCCCCTTACACTCCCAACTAGAAACCAGCAGACTACTATTTCCCATTCCATATAAAAGTGAAATCCTCCCTCAAAGGGCACAACCACCATGGGACCCCAAGTGCCGTCAAAGAAGGTTGCACGCATTGCACCCTTTAGGACCTTGCGGAATCCGCCTCCCAAGGACCCTTCGACTCGTGGGAAAGCCGCTACGGCAAAAGTGTGTTGACGCTCAAGGGATGATGTACTTTGAAGAAGTTTGAGGCATTGTGGTGATATCTTAAATAAATCTATTTTTCCGACAACTTCCCCGATACTTAAAATAGAAACCACAGAGATGTAATTTCCGAACCGATTCTTGAGCCATAAATTCGCACCCCCCAACCCTTCTGCTCCAAACAGTCCCTGGTAAACCCAAACTTCGTGGTTTCGTGGGTTCAAGGCGTTCATCCAGGAAGTCCTATGCTTCGCAGCGACGTGATTCGGGCGAGATACGAATGAACTGGCCGATGGTTGGGCCGTGGTTGCCACAACCCAGGGAAGAAACAATTTCAGTGATTGCGCTATCTAGTTTTGCGAAAGGAATTTAAAAAATCCATTCTCTTGCCAATTTAAGGAAAAATGTATTGCCCATTGATTTGGGAATAAATTTCTCTGCATCGCCTGAAATAATATTAAAATGTGTTGATGTGAAAATATATATGACCTCGAAATTTTTTTATTAATGCTTGACGCGTTAAAACAGGTTTTCTTGAAAGCGTCGACATTTTCCGCTCTCCAGGTCTTACCCAGGGTCACGCATTTCTCTGCCCTCGCGCAATATATGACCGGAAACCTAAGGAGACGAATCGAATGTATTAAATACTTGCAATGAATTGTTGTATAAACGTCCGCCTTTCATGGGTAGGTTGTGTTTGAGAAAAAGGAAAGCCGGTACACAATTTGTCACTTTTTATTTTGCGACAGTTAGCATGAAGATGTAGAAAATTGAGTGCAAAC
Source organism: Hetaerina americana (assembly GCF_022747635.1). NCBI lineage: Eukaryota > Metazoa > Arthropoda > Insecta > Odonata > Calopterygidae > Hetaerina > Hetaerina americana. Next base: position 72,510,668 of record NW_027286070.1, read on the forward strand.
AAAATCTGTAACTGTTAATGGATTGATTGACAAGAAGTAGCCACCGATATGGACTTGCTATTAATAGGGACAAGACGAAATATTTGGTCATAAGAACGTCGGTCCCAAAATTCTATGCGGGGGTCCAGACCAATTGAAACAGTCGACGGTATCATCTCGGCACTGTCATAAATCACAATTTGGGACGACTCGTAAGAAGTTAAAATCCGAATTGTAAACGATAGAAAGGTATTCATTGAAATTGCACCAGTATTCAAAAGTCGAGATCAAGCCACCTCTACTTACAAAGCTCAGAATATTGCACGACTGAGTGTTCTCCAATGTACGAGACTCTTACTCGCGTACTAATTGGAGTGACGTCATGGACATTGACGAAAGCAGCAACGAAAAGAGTTGAAGTATTTAATGCGTGGTGCTATATGCGTAAGCTACGCGTATCACCAACGCAGAATGTCACTAACGCTCCAAAGGAAAAATACATGCCATCTATACAACCAATGCATGGAAACTTCGATACCGAGAGATGACATTATGAGAAATGAAAACACGCATAATCCATGTATAGCAGTTCATGGTGCACAAGCGTCGGAGGTAGAACTATTTCGTGGCTGAAGAATTTAAAAACCTGGATATCCATGCCAACCACAGAACTTTTCCGCGCGGCTCCAAACGAGGAGAAATCGGGCAAGACGTTCGTCAATACTTGGTACGCACAAATCATGGGCACCTGAACAAGAAGGACGAAAAACAAAGTTTATCGTAGATAGAAAATTACAATTATTTTTGGTCGATATTTGTTTATTGCAACCCACAAGTTATTCTAAAAAGGTATGGATGGAATCTTCTTCGTAATTATCTTTAAGACGTGTGTGGAATTCACCCTTGGGGGGGGGGGCAATTTCTTTCCTTGTCCCGCCCACTATTTTCCAGAAAACAATGATTCCCGGAAATGTAGTAAGCTTGGACTTATCTGGGTGGGTCCCACAGCAATCACTTTGATCTGAAGTCTGTAGCCTGAAGTGGTCGAGCATCCTACTCCCTAGGGTATCAAAACCAGACTATGCAATAAAGTATTATTTTAAAACCTTCAATCAGGCAAGTATTGTTATTGCACGGTACAATTTTTCTGTAGTTAGTATTTATAATTTTTAGTCACGATTAGAATGTTGAATTCATAGATGTTCCTTTTACAAATGAGTGAATAAAACATGGTGGTGCGACTAATTAATACTTGAGGCATTTTACATTATGTTATACTCCAGTTGAAAACATATTATATACTGTAAATATAGAATTACGCAGGTTTTTTCCGAAAAACTATCTAAAAATATGTAAAGGTATATATATAAACACAGTAATCAACCCGAAGGTCGGTTTAGTAGGTGATGGTAGAGTTCACCCAGTACTAAGCCATATACGGCGTGTGAAATTCACACTTCAGGGTAGGGGGGCCAGTTGCTTTCCCTGTGCCGGTTATGGTTTCCCAGGAAGATCTGGTACCCGAAAAATCACATAGCTTGGATGGAGCTGCAGGTGCCCAGATTGCCTTGCCCGGGAATTGAATCCGGGACCCTTCGGTCAGCAGTCCAATGCTCTACCCACTGGACTACCGCGACCCGTATATGTATATATTTATATATATAAATTATATATATATATATATATGTAATTATATATATATATGTATATATATATATATATATATATATAATGTGACCAGAGAAGCGATATAGCACTAGCTATTTCAGAGACACAGAGAAGAACACACAAATGAAAATCACGCGTATCCCGAATTTTGGTGGTCAAACCACCTTTTAAGAGGGAAAGAAGGGACTCCTAAAAAAGGTGATTTGGCCACCGAAAAATCGGAACAAGTGTGAGTTTCATTTGCGTGTGTTTCTCTGTGAATTTACTCACAACGCATTTGCGCTATATATATATATATATATATATATATATATATATATATATATATATATATATATATATATATATATATATATAACGATTGTACGGAAAAACTCACACGAGCGGCATAATAATGGGCTGACACAATATAACACAAATAGAAAAGAATGGACACCTTCTTCATAGAGGCCTTCTTCAAGAGAGACTCTCTTGAAGAAGGCCTCTGAGAGGGCCGAAAGCTCGAACAATTTACCGTGTGAGTGTCCTTTTAAATGTTGCTATTCTATTCTATTTTTGTTATATTGTGTCAGCCCATTATTGTGCCGCTCGTGTGAGTTTTTCCGTACAATCGTTATATATATATATATATATATATATATATATATATATATATATATATATATATATATATATATATATGTATATATATATATATATATATATATATATAATGTTGTATAGTAATGGCATTAATGTAAAAATAGTAGGATAATATTTTTAAATTCACCTACACTTTTATTCATACTAATTCTACACTAGTTTATTTTAACTGTATATCCAATTTTAAAGTAGGGTTTGCAATGACGCAATGAAGGATGCCGTGACCAAGGGAGTAAAATGATAATGGCGATATTGTTTTTCTCCCTTGCAAATGCAAATGGGTGGATGCAAAGACAACCAACCAGTCGAGGGGAGATGGGGTCCGTCGCCCAAGGAGCAGCGGGGGGAAGCTGTTATGCGTCACGCTATCTTTCTTCCGCCTCCCTCCCCACCAGTCGTGCATCTCCCATGCCCCGCCCCCCCCTCTCACCTTGACCCTCCTCCAGTCGCCAGCCGTGGCCGTGGTGCGCGAGGCGCGGGAGGGCATCCACCGAGATCGGCGGCGGCCGTGTCGTAGGCAATGGACGTAGGAAGTTCAAGACGCGCCCGTCTCCGCGAGGGAGGGCATTTCTTTTTTATTATCCCGCGGGGGGGGAGGAACGGTTTCGTCCGGGGGAGGAGAGCGGTCGGCCTTCCCACTATCTCTGCCCCAACCGTCTCGCCTCCTACTCTCCATTCCCTCCCTCGCTCCCGCCCTGAACTCACCACTGGCTGAGCGAGCGCTCGACTCCAACGCCGTTTTCGAGCTTCGCGCTTAAGACGCTTGCGAAGCCCGTATTTTTTTTCTATTTCTCTCCGGACAGAGCGTCACGGGACGCCGGACTGAGAAGAGTGAACCGGACGTTGGTGATTCGGTCGCCGGGTAGTGTTGTGCCGCGAGGCCGGTGAACCCTTCACAGAAAGTGCGTGTGGATAATTTAAAAAAAAATCCGCTAACGTTTTAGTTTTTTAAAAATATTTTCTTCGGTTTGGACAAGTGTCCCAGTCCACCTTCCCTCTCATCCCCCACTCGCACGCACGCACGCACCGAGCCCTCCCCCCTGAAAAAGGTGCGTGCTTCACATCCGCCGTTGCCATGGATATTGGCGCCGGTGCCAAGGAGGCCCGGCCCGTGCGGCTCCCGAGGGCCTCTCCCATCGACATCGAGTTCTCGGGAGTGAGCATCAGCGTCGAGGGCCCTGGAGGACTGTGCTCGAGGAGTCAGAATGGTGAGTGTCTGTCTCCTTTCCTTCCCGCATCCGAAAATATGTTTTCGTGCGTGTGTTCCGAGGCCGAGGGACGTCGAGTATCGAACGAATGACGATCGACTCCATTCTATCACCGTCGCGGGCCCGTCGGGAATCCGTAGCCCAGACTAGAAGCGATCCAACCTCGCCTGGAGTCGTTTCTTTGCCTGAAACATTCGCTAATTAAGCCCGCGGATTTCGGTGTATGTTGACGTTCCTGGAGGTTATTTATGAACAGCAGTTACCTCTTGAAATCCGCATGAATTAAATGTTTCCGAGTTCATTTTCGCAAGAAACATGAGCTTAACAATGAGTATAGATGATGATAATGTTTATCGCACTCGTTATTTCGTAAATCATTTGATATTTTTAATGAGTTGCAGTAATCACAATTGAGTGGTCTAATTCCGAAAGTGGCCAGATTGCTATGATTATGTTGCGTAGTTATATTACGTAAATGAAGTCATTCAGGAATTTCAATTTTTTGTTTTTGAATATATTTTTATCTACGCTATGATTTCTTTGATAAGGCAAAAAGTAGTTTCTCTTCGTCTCGCTCATTTTTGATGGGGGGTTGCTCTCTTATCCGGAGTCAACAGTGGCTGTTATATATATATATATATATATATATATATATATATATATATATATATATATATATATATATATACACATATATATATATAATATATTTACATATATATATATATTTTATATGTATGTATAACACTTAGCACTAGTGGACACAGACAAAAACACAGAAACACACAAAAAAGACTCACTATTTTTTTATTTACTAGATAGAAAAATAGTGAGTCTCTTTTTTGTGTGTTTTTTTGTGTGTTTCTGTGTTTTTGTCTGTGTCCACTAGTGCTAAGTGTTATACATTATTATTCACGTCCGTGAGACTTTCAAAAAGTGTTATATATTTTATATGTATAATATATATATATATGTATATATATATTATACATATATTATATATATATGTAAATTAATTTTATATATATATATATATATATATATATATATATATATATATATATATATATATATATATATATATATATATATATATATATATATATATATATATACTCGGCATCCAAGCGTGAGTGAGATTTTCGAGCTGACCAATAAATTATTGCTTTGGCTTTGCTAAACCTGTTGTCAGGAGAAGCACTGTAATGGTTAGGGAACGCATCTATTTTTTTTGTCAGATACCATTTCAGGTGCACCTGCGCCTCACATATGGAAATCGAACGATAGAAGTTCAGTTGGTAACATTCAAGAGTTTCAAGATAAGGAGAACCGATTTTCATGATAATTCGTGTGATGAAATAAACGTGTCACTAAATGCTTCAAAAATTGAGTGAGGAAATTGATAGAATACTATTGAGGTAGTGGTTAACTGACACTTTTTAGTCATTCTTATCAATTTATTTCAAATGAAATCCACCCAATGATACGCTATCAAATTATATACGTTGATCGGGCCATTATTAATAAGTTAAAGACTTATAGCTAATTATAATAAGTCATACGCAAAAAATGAGAGATTAAGAGACTCTGTTTAATCTACATACAATTCTGGATTACTCCTAACAGCTGATTGCTTGAAATATTTCAATATTTCATTATGTTTATCTGTCCAATGTGGGATTGATGTGCATAAAATATTCTAAGTAAAATGTGCTTCAAAACAAATGTAGCATTCACGCACGTATACAACTTTTACTTTTATCACGTTACTAAAGGTGATGGATGATACTTTTAAGTTGATTATTAATAAGGTCTCCATTCATTTCGTTTCGTCCAGAAACGTTAGCCGTCAAAAACAAATATAAATAATTTTAAAAATCGACCTATTTGGAGAAAGAATTCAATTCTTGATTTTTAAAATTGCATTTATTCCGGCGCTCTTAATTGAAGTTAACCTTCCTGCCTAGACCCGACATGCGTATTACGGATTATACAAATATCACCAGAGCTGTATGGCCTAAACTGAATCAGTATAAAGAAACCTCCGATGGCTTTAGTAATTAATCAATACAAATAATTTATTTCCACTTATCAACACCACTTACATAGATTGCTTTCTAACAAAGCCCTTCAGTTTGTCCAGATATCCTCGATACACTTGCCAGTCACTACCTATGCTCATAGGTAACACAAGAGATGTATCGGTCCTTCGTTTGAGAAATACTTTACCGCAATAGAACGGAGACGTGTCTCTGAAACACCCCCGACTTGTGAATATTTCGATTAAATCGATGAAACAGGAAGTATCCGCTCCTTGGAAATACGAATATAGTTTGAACGTATTTGCGTCCTATCATGTAAATGGGCGCGGATTATAAATAGTCCTTAGTAGATTGAAAATGCTGGTTCAAAACCGTGCGAAGAGGTAAACAGCGAAGCGTTGTTTATCTCTGGCGGATTCTCCTGGAGTTTACCAGTCGCGCGCAGGTGTTTGGTTTCGCTGTACCTCCAGGAAGTGATGAATGGGAAATCTCACACTGCCACAAGCACTCCACCAGTTTCACCCTCGCGTACTTATGAATCTCCCGTTACGTCCTTGCTTATTGACATTAGACGTGAAGCAGTGATTGAAGTGAGCGTGATGCGGAGTGATTACGCAAAGGATTGTCAGCGTTTGAAAGAGAACACCAATATCACCATCTATCTGCAACCGATCGCGGAAAATTAGATCGCGTTAAAAAAAGTGTCGATTTGCGAGAAATCAATTAAATTGAGTGTTATGTCGATATTGCGTGGAGAAAATGTAATTACGTAATGAGCTCTTTGATAAATTATGAATTTTGATATCGAATTTTATTTCCGTTTTTAAGTAATAGGAAAGTGGGCCACGGATGTTTGCTCCAGCTTGTCCGGTCTTTGTTACCCGTCGAAATGAAAGATCAAGACTTGAGTTTAAGGCAAACGAAAGAGCCAGTGAAATGATTGGCGATGAATGGAAAAGGTTGACCTCTCCATTCCGGTTGGGTTCTTCCCGGTCTGGCAGCACTAAGGTCAGGGTCTCGCCTCGAAAATTGATATTTGGTTTTTCCTTTGCATTCGTAGCGTTCCATGTTTCCGTATTGCTCTAGCGGTTTCAGCACCAGAAACGCATATGTCTACCATTGCGAGCGATCAAAACATCTGGACATTTCATGGTAATCCTCCATACCTTTTGTTTTTCCGATCCATCCGTTGGGATTTCTGTCGATCGGAACTTTCTCATCAAATCAAGGATGGCATTCGAAGTCCCGAGAGTAGGTTTCCTTCCTCATAATGGCTGTCTCCCGCATAATCACGGCCATCGAGGTTTAAAATCATACCAATCATACACGAACGACCTCGGGCACCAAGAACGTCGGAGAACATAAACGACGTGCATTCAGGGTCCATCAGGTGGTCGGCCTACAGGCATTGCGTGGAAACGCGACCTAGTATAATAAAACTTCCACTCCTTGCCTATTTGAAGAACCGAACCGAGAATGAAGTAGAGATGTCGCACAGGGGTCAAGAAACGAACGTGCAACCGGATGAAAGTTCAAGAATCACGTCAGTTGGGCGAGTGAGGTGGTCAAGGGAGGGGGAGGAGCCATCGGGGGGGGGGGGGGTGAGGATGAGGGGGCCACTCTCCCTCTCGGCGCGTGCAGTTCCCGCTCTGGGTCGCGGGGCAAGCGACGAGCGAGTGAGTGGCCGTCTCCCGTGTTTCGCGGGGGCGCTAGGGAGGTGGAGAGAGCGGCGATGCCCGCCCACGTCGCTCGCCTCGCCCCACTCTGTCCGTCGCTGCTCCACATAGCAGGAATACGCTCGGGAAGGCTGGTTTGTCAACAGGAAAAAGGTACCGCCAGACGAACTTGAACTTATGAAACGTAATATTGCAGTGTACTAGACAAGGCTCGTGTTAAACACCTAAACACGAGCGGATCGGGATGATGCGGTGTCTAACGTAATGGCCTCTCATCCTTAGGGCCCAGGTTCGAATCCTGGAGACGACTGATAGTTGTCTGCGGATCCGTACTTGAGGTGCTTTTGGTAAGGAGGCATTCGCAAATGTGCGTCGTACTAACTCACTTTGAGTGAGTACGACACGACGTCCGTCGGATGGGACGTTAAACTGTTTGACCCATTGGTGCCTTTCGTAATTTGAACAGGCCAATACCGAGGCCGGGTATTTCTCCACCCTTCATCCTTTCCCGTCCTTCCCTGATGGTGCAAATGACCTCAGCTGTCGGTCGCCTCCCAAAATAAATACTGCTAACACCTTAACCCGGATTGATTTCGACAAAAAATTGCATGGATTCGGATGAATTTGAATGCACGTGACATCACCTGCAGCTTCCAGTGAGCTGCGCTTGTGTACATGACTTAATGATGGGAATGATGCATTATGGGGAGTTGAACGCCAGGAAATACTGATAAAGGAGACTGATGTCAACACTATGCTTAATATTATAATTTAATGCATCGTAAGTCACATCAAAATTTGCTGCCGATTTAGACATAATTTATTTTTTATGCATCTGAAGCAAATATCAACGGAATGCATTAATCCAGATGTTTTATCGAGGACACCAATGCGTTCTATTTGATCTTAAATTAATTTTTCCAATCTATGTTTAAAAAAACTTGCATTATTGCAATTAACCTTGGGCTTGAAGGCTAAAATGACTTTTTAAAAAAGTTTATCATGCACTTATGTGCTGTGAATTCAGCAAAAATATGTATAATTTGCTTTCCAGACGCTTATGGTGACCCGTACACCACTATGCTATTGAATTTCATTATTTATCGGCCGAAAGATTACTTTTTTCATGAGCTAAAGCAGAGAATTCAGGTCACATTGGTGATAGTATTATCTCCGACTAAACCTCGGGTCTTAATTGGTAAACAGGAATAGATAAGCCAGAAAATTGGGGGAAGTGGAAGAACTGACGACAGAAAAATAGCCGACTGAATTGAATGCTGCTGCTTAGTGATAATGCTTAACGGCGTTAATACTCGTATGTGCGGAGCAGCAGATAAACACGAGTTGCTCATTCAACTTCGTTTCTTTATAGTTTGTGTTTAGCAAGGTAACACAATATGCTCGCGTCTCGTGGTTGTGATGCTGTAAATTGATTCTTAAGATGGGACTACTACAAGTATGTATGAAGCAATAGTATGCTGGACACATGCGCTTTTTCAACCGGTCTCTTGCCATCTGAGCCACAACGGTTGGCTTTTGCGGCCGAGCGAGGTCTTTCTGCCCTTTGATCTAGTGATGAGGTGATACTCGGGTGAATCGCCGGTCGGCACAGCGGCCAGGTGAGGCAGGACGCGTGAAGAGTGTGTGGACTTGTGCCGACTAGGGATACGAGTCCAACACTCTCTTTGGTGATGTCCAGACTGATCCGAGCGAAGCACAGATTCACTGCTTCCATGCTTGAGTGATAGCATAATAAAGGAACGGAAACGTCTTTTTAATGCCTTTAATGGTGGGAATAAAGATGTGGCAGATCACGTTGTTATGTTTTTATTGGGAAAAAACAATTAATCGAAGCTGAGAGTTGATTCGCAACAAGTCTCTCCGCTAAGGACTATAATGGAATATCAAAGCAAGTGATAATAATAAATCTAAGAGATTGAAAAAAAGTCTAAAATTGCATTCGACGATCAAACTCTCCTGTCCGTGCAAACTGGAGGATTAATAGTTATTCGTAACAGGAAATTAGTTCTGTAATTTGGATGATGAATTGGAGATTTTTAATTTTGTCATTGTACCTAATTATACCCCGCAACCTCTTAGTTAATGACTACTGCTGTGCGACAGTGAAATATCTTCATTTGAAGAATTATTCTATAGTGATTCCGATTTGTTTTCGATATAGGTAATACAATAATTGTTACAAATACTTGTTTGTATCTATTTCTTTTGGTCGTATAATTTATTTAATTTTTCTAGACTTCAGCGAATCACTCAAGTCAACAAGCGTTTTGCGAATTTGAAAGATTTAAACTAAATGTAACACTTTTGTTCGAATTTACTGGTAGCTTAGAGGAAGGGGCTCCCGATGGTCATACCTGCATTGCATCAACAATTATTATCTATGCCTTCTCTCTCAAGATCGGGAATTGAGATCTTTCTCTATGCTTATGAGAGCGACTTCAACAAGCATTCTGTCTAATAAATGCATATTTTATTCATCATCGTCATGATATCGTTATGCTAATTTTTAAAGACTTTAATTGAATTATATATGATTTATTTAAAAATTTTATCATCATGCAATAAAAGTTGGTAGAAAATTTTACCCAAAAAGGGTTCGTTTTATTTTATGTATCCGAAGTCTCATTTCCTTCTCTTAAGACTTTCGATCGCGCTTTCTCTGGTATCCAATAGATCGTGATTACAGTTGAATCTGATAATCATCATGGGTGAATGGAAATTGTTTTGCCAAGACTTAATTTTTTCTCATGATCGAATGTTGATTGATTTTATGTAAAGGGACGATGAAAGCGATATTTAATAGTAAATATACCGTTGATGTTGTCTGTCATAGTTAGCAGCTGATTTTCATGCAAGAGAGTGCGAAGAGTGACGGAATATTAATCTGTATTCCCTGATCATCACTTCACATTTATGAGGGTTCCGAATTGAACGTGTCCTTAGGCGTTATCATTTTATTGCGGGTCATTTATTTATTGCTTTTTTTATTTTTTAATCTTGAGTTACCTGGCTATCTTTCTCTAAGCAGAGGTACTTTTTTTTTGAAGTCATTGCTCACCTTCTCCACAACAATGAATGAATTGTTGCGCAGACCCTAATAGTAATCCGTTTGAATCGTTGTATGATCGATGGTAGTTCTTGATCGAACTCGAAAGTGAAGGGAAATTCGTGTTTGACGCTTTTCAGATCATTCGCTGGTGTTTTTTTTTAAATTGACAAATGATTGAAGATAACAATAAGAGCGCGTTGAAAAGACTTCCTGGAAAGATCGCTTCATTCTCAGACACATTAAAATTTCCCGTTTCAACCACGGACACGAGCGGAATCATTTACAAATAGCCACGAATTTGTATTCTTTAAATCCAAAAGGAATCCGTTTTCAATTGCATAGACTCAGTTGTTCCCCTTCTCTCGGAGGGTTTGTTCTGTTTCTTCCTGGTGCCGATTCAATCCAATCCATTCATCTCCCCGCTGGCATATTGCAACGTTCCTAAGAGACACATTCCCGTGGAAAGGAGTTCCAGGGTGCCTTCAGGGGCGTGGCAGACACGTCTCCGCAAGTGTGTTATTGATGCAGGGGGAGAAAGTATTTTGAAGAATTATCAATCATTTGTACAAGTACGTAAATCAATAAATCTACTTTCCCCAGAGAATGCGCATTACTTTTATAGTTGTCTCTATATTAAGACGACAACTAGTTGTAGTCTAGCTATTCTCTAGTTAACTTGGTATTGAGAAGTTCAATGCATATTTAGTTTTGTAGATAATTTTTATCTCATTTTTTCGTCACATAAGGATGCTTTTTTTCCAGTTTCAGGCATTTTTATATGCCACTTTTTTCTTATTAATGCTGTCATTTAATGAGTGAAGCCTTGTTGCTCACATTCACACACACACACACCCCTTTACCAGGCGATTTTCTCTTTTTTTAAGCGCATTTTGCAAGTCTTTTCGGTATTAACTTTCTCGCCTGATGTTATCTCTCTTTGTCCGGTATTTCTGAATCATATGCACTACGCGTGCTTGAAGGCTTGATATGAAGAGCGGAGACTTGATCGTTGGACTAAGATGACAAATGCAGATTTGAGTCTTTTTAGATGCGCAGGAGGATGGAGAAGGTAAAATGGACCGAAAGGAAAACTGCTGAGGAAGTGACAGGTATGGTGGGAGAGGGGAGGGGATTGTTTTTAGAAATCAGACGGAAGTAGGACAGGAGGATTGTTTCTTCGTTTTGATTGGCGCATGGAGGGATGACGTTAGGCGAACGAGGGAAGGGGACGTGAAGGATAGGCCTGTGGGACGGAATGAAGGGAGGTTGACTGTGTGTGGAATTGAATCAGGGTTTATAGTGGTGGGGGTAATCAGGTTGTGTGTTATTACTTTGGCTTGGAAGTGTAACTGTCAGTTTAAGTTAGGCTCAGTGTGTGTCCATACAAAACCTGACTTAAACAGTAGAATAACTAATAGTTAGTAGTAATACCACTTAAACGTAAAGACTTTTCTCATAATAATTCATTTCACTCTTCCCTATGTGTTACTTCTATTGATTCCATCGCCTCATTTTACTCTCCTCTTACTGTCTTCCTCATTTTCCTTTTCTTTACCTAAAATTATTTCTCTATTTCTGTAGAAAGTTTTTACGAATGATCCTTATTTTTTCTGCTGTTAATTAATAACCACTCATGCATTTGATTAATTTATCATTTTTGTACTAATCGTAAGGTTCTCCTGATAGTTATGATTTGTGAGTTTTGGAGGTTTTCTTTTTTCCCCATTTGACTTCTATATCTCCACAGATATGTTGGTTCCGCGAAGAAAACTTCTCCCGCTCCACCGTTTCGCCTTAACTCTTCCCTCCCTTCTTATGATTTCACAACAGTTTGATTCATGCTCTCTTTAAATTTCGCGTCCTTATTTCGTCCCAAGTCATTTTGTGGCTGTTGATTTGGTCCAACAATCTCCTTTGGTATAGGTATCTTTTTTTCACTTCTTTTATTCCTTCTGTAAAACACTTATTTTCATTTAATATTTAATTCTGTCTCTTTAGTTTCTTTCTCGTTTTACCGAGATGCAGACTCTAGATCAGTGCCCACACTCGGCGTCTCAAACTCCTCACATTTGGAAACTTTGATGATCATATGGACCCGTTCGTCAAAATGTTCTCCGTTTTCGATCTTTGTCCTCGTGCATTGTTAAATGTTTAAGTGGGTTGTTCTCTATGTTGGAGAAAGAACGCCGTCAATTCTTTAATTGTCATTGCAGCAGCAGTTAATGTTTAAATCGATAAAATTATTCTCGTATGGTTGGTAGTATAGTAATTCGTCTTTAGTCTTTTACTCTCCGTGCTCTAAGCTGCGGCTGCATTTACTCTTGCTAATGCTGTCTTTCGATATTTACGAAGATAGTCCTTTTGGAAACACACTTGCATTCGGTGAATTTTTCGTGGGCAATTGCGAATCCATACCTCTTTGAGTTTCAGTTCTATTTACTTGAAATGCTGTACCTCCGCCGCTTCCCCTTCTGCCCGATTGCTCGTTTCCTGCCTATCTTCTTTTAAGCGATTTCTTTGGATATTTCTCGATCTTGGTCGTTCAGAGTTTTTCATGTTCCACAATCCTATCCTCAAAATGTTTTAATTTTAATTTTCATGTATCTTTTTCTCGCCATTTTCATCGTCGTTGAATCCATGCGAATCCTTGCATCATTTCTGTGAAACATGAATGTAGTCGGACGGTTTGCTAGTCCATTCAAACTTTTATCACGGCTGGGGACCCACGGCGCTAATGAGCTTATCGACCTGTCCACCAGATGCCGCCGGCCGAGTGTCCGGGGTGATTCCACTGCCAAAGAGCACGACACATAATGAGGCACGTCGCCGAAGGGCAGCCGTGACAAAAGCGTCACGGCTCTTCTCGTCCCAAATTCCTTTCCGTCCTCAGCCGATGCGTTCCGTCATTCCGCTCAAGATTTGAACATTTTATGGAAATGCGGACGTCTCTCTCCGATATTCATGCGATTTCTTCGGTTTTCGACGAATAGTAATCGACGATTTCGGCGCGCGGGGTTTCGAAAATGAAGATCGTACTGCGATCGGCTGGCGTAGGGCGGGGGGTAACTCAACCGGAGGAAACGAGAAACCTCGAAGTTTCCAGACCATGAAGGCGTTCCACGGACCGGCGAACGGCATTCTGCGCTGCTGCCCCCCCCCCCCCGGCCCTCCACGGCCCTCCTTGCCTCTAAGGATTTGGATCCGTCGTATCTTATTATTAGGTAATCTACCGGTTAAGGTAGGTTTTTGGATGGACACAGCCACTCAATAAATAATTTGTGACTCCTAGCAAAACACAGCATCCTACTCTACATCAAGTCCCTCTTCATCTCTGAGCACTTTCCTCCTCCCTTCATCCCGTCCAGCATCCCAATCCTGTTCCTTCCCTTTCCTCGTTTGCCCAACATTCTACCCTCTATCACAGTCTTCAACAACCCACTGCCGGTCAATACGCCCCTCATCTATTTTTCCTGCCTCCATAGGATTTCTCTTAACAAACCCCTCTCTTCGCCCACCATACCAAGTACTTCCTCATTTGTTTTCTTCTCTGTCCATTTCACCTTCTCCATTCTTCTCCAAACCCACATTTCAAAAACCTCCAATCTACGTCTATCCTCCTGCTTCAATGACCACGTTTCCGCACCGTACATAGCTGCGCTCCATATTAAAGTTGTTACGAGTCTTTTCTTAACATCCTTAATCAACGTCCCCGTCATCAATTCCCTCCTCCTTGTGAAAGCCTCTTTGCCTAGCGCAATTATTCTCCTTACGTCCCTACTACTTTGACCGTGTTTGTCCAAAACACTACCGAGATACGTAAACTGTTCTACCTGCTGTAGTTTTTGCCCTCCTATTTTAATGTTAAGCTTAGCCTTTTTCTTTCTAGAAAATAAAATCTCTGCAGTGACCATCATATTTTTTTCTTGGGAATGATAATTGAGGTGGTTTCCCGTATCCTTCCTCAATAGTGTTTTTACCGTGACACCATCACTTACTGGCCGCCCCACTGGGGTCGGATGCCATTGCAGCCGCCTCACTGAGGAACAGACGCTGCGTGGACTACCTTTCGTCTGGCTCCTAACCTTCGACCTATCTGGCATGGGTGACCCTACCAGGAGCAATTATTATTACTCCCGCCAGCACAGCTCATCGGAACGCACAAGCCCTTCCACCACGTCAAGGTTGTAGTCCGGGGAGGGCCGTCGTATATATAGCTTCGTATTATTTTGACGACTATTGTGTGCGTGTGTGCATACAATATAGTATTTCGATGTACTATATGTGTGTGCGAACATGTATGCATATATCAATGATGTTGAGGTACTCACGAGAGCAATATAACACTTGGATGGTGCAATAGGGCAGAAAATATGCATGGATGAGACGTAAAAGGACACTCGCATTTAAGATAGTTTGAGTCTTCTCTGAGGTATTCTTCAGGTTACAAGTGTGCACTGTATATTGAATTATATATATATATATATATATATATATATATATATATATATGTGTGTGTGTGTGTGTATGTATATATATATATATATATATATATGTGTGTGTGTGTGTGTGTGTTTTCTATGCATATTTTAAGCTCTACAGCGCCATCCAAGTGTTATATTGCTATATATAAATATAAATATATATATATATATATATATACAGTATTCAACCCAAAGGTTGGTTCGGTAGGTGATGGTGGAGTTCACTCAGTACTCGGCCCTATTCGGCGAGTGAAATTCACACATTAGTAGGGTAGGGGGGCCAGTTCCTTTCCCTGTGCCGGTTATGGTTTCCCAGGAAGGATGAAAGTGTCTCATGGATTCCTCATTTCACTAGTGCTCGTTTAATCATACGTTTGGTTTTTACGGTGAAGTTTCCTATCGTTTTTGCTTTTTTTAAACAGTCGATAGTGTTCAAATTGAATAAACAATGTTTGGATCATAGAGCACGACTATTGCCGACTTTTTTACGTAATCCTTATAACATGTTTAATCCAATTCTAAGATTAAAATATGAATTATGCTATTTTAAATCTTCCGTTTACATCATCGGCTAGTGAAAGGCAGGTTTATTGTAATGCATACATTACAATCTTGTATTATTTTGTGCACGAAATGCCAAAATACCTCCACCATATCCTGTTTCTTTCGAGTAAAAAAGAAGAGTTTACAAAAGAACTAAAAAAATATTACTGAGGAAGTGATTACATTGGTTATTCATATAATTGTTGCGCTTTATCTTTTTGCGATGATCGTTTCGATTCGACCTTGGTTTGCGACTTTAATGGCATACTGTCGTTCCAGGAGAAACATGCATACTTTTTTAACGCGACATTAGGAGACGAAACTTGAATAAAATAATGATTAAAGAATAACAGGGCTGTTAAGTCTAAAAGGAAATTTCGAATAAAATATATTTGTGAATATGAATTGAATCGGATATGGCCTTGATCACGCATTTTGTAGCAAATTTAAAACGCCCACCGATGCTAGGACTCGAGAAGTCATTTCGCATGTGAGGGCACCAGCACGAAGAGTAATTACTTCAATTATGGCAGGCCACATGCAATTAAGCATTTATTGTTGCACAAATGGATTCGTCATTGAAGAATTATGACAGTCTCCGACTTTGCAACTTGCAGCGCAAACGGTTGAATCGTCGTGAACTAAAAACATAAGAGTTCATGAGTCGTAATATAACTCTGCCATCGGCTGCACACACATGGAATGAAATACCTTGATAAAGTTTCATTGGTTCCAATCTTGAACATGTCTATCTACGAATATAAAATATCGATGGGTGTAGAAATAGTTATGAGTAACGACGAATGCCTGTAACGTGTGACCAGTCAAAAAATGCATTCACTAGATTACCCTATGATGTATCGACCTCTATCATAGCGGTTTAATTCCATCAATGCTATTGTAGTCGATGAATAAGCAGCCTTGGACAAAAAACGGTAGCCCTCGGAAGACGGAGTAAGATAGGCTGTGAAGACTAGGAATCCTAGTGCCGCGTGCGTGACAGTCGTCTGCTCTGAATGGCATCGACCAATAGGCAATCGAAAACTGAATCTGCGATGCGGAAAGGTACATCCTAATCAGGAGTTTGCCACTTCATCTCTTTCCCTTTTAATTAAGCGAACGCGATGGAGCCCTCAAGGCTGCGATGTTCTAGAGGTCACCTTTTACCCCACACAGATATCTGGGGGGCGAATATTCGACAGAGTGCGTTAAACAGCAATTCAAATGCATATCTTGGAAACAAGATCATTTTGCAACAGCGGATGACCTGTGTTAACACGATGAATTATATCGTTTTCCCTGCAATTATTTTGTTAGATAAACATAAAATAATTAATAAAATAAATTAAAAATTGCATTAGATAAATAAGAATATTATATAAATGTTATCCGCAGCACACAGGCATTGAAAACGTTGACTCGAATCATACGCAGAGAGGCGGAATTACAGAACGAAGTTTTCCCCGGGAAAAACTTATTTCGCGTCAGAAAGAGCAGGAAGAGGAGATTAGAAGTGATTCCGGTCCAGAGAATTTTCGTAGGCGAAGGATCCAAAAAGAAGATCAATTGACTTTTATTGGATTCCTTGACTTTGAGATAAAATTTGATGGGGCTGACTGGAAGTGAATGCTTGGGGATCATTGGAGAGATCTACCGCCACAAAAGAGCGACTCTGAGACGGCATGCAGTACACATGAATTGTGCAGGGAATAAATGCCGCTGTTGTACTAAGGATGTTGGAGTAAAAGAATTGGTGCTCAAGGATTCAAATCGTGGTTCATTAAATTGGGCATTCATGCTTGAAAAAGAAATAAATGATATCTTTAAAAAAGTTGAATGACTAGTTCGTACTCTCGGAGAAACAAATCACATATTGTTAAGTCACTTATATGTTAATATTGCAATTTTTTAGGGAATAAAGAGAATTGTTTGTGAGAATTTTCTACTTAAATAAAATGATGATGAAGAAACCAAACCTAAATATATTGTCAAAATAATAACGGAAAAATTTTTGTGAAAAGAAGGCTGTGAGGAATCAGTATAAAATAAGAGTAGCAAAAATGGAACTAGTGGAAGAATTTTGTTATCTGTAGAGAAATCGTCAGTGGAAGGAGCCGGAGAGATATGGTAGGCAACCAAGGCTCTCTACCAATTAAAAAAAATCCCCTGGCAACCTACAAAATAAGCTTAGATTTGAGTAAACAAACATGTATTTTGAGCGGGCCAGATAGTGAGACACCAGATAAACACAAATAGCAACAGACAAGACAAAGCGGGAATCGCGCAAATGGGTTTGTTGACATTTCTTCGAAGAAGTGACGAGAGTTATTGCCCTCGGGGCATAAAAGCCTCCCGCAAACGACAACGCAGAAGTATGGAATGGGAAGAACTAATGAGAAAGGAAGGCGTCAAGCACGTGACGAGGAAGGTAGAGATGATTGATTGAAGTGACTGGCTGTCTGAGATGAGACTAGAGTGGAGAGTTGGAGTAGATCAACCTTCAAATTGATAAGTGCTCATGATGATTATTCACTAAATAATGGCGAGATGAAAGTAATAGTTAATCATTCTCGACAGGCGCCCATTAGTTAAATTGAAGTGATTGATGATTTGCAGGTCGATGGAGACCTGTAATCGCAATAAAACCGATTTCCACGCGATGACATCTTAGTCCAAGATACGTGGCATGTCCAATAAATACGCGAACTGGTGCAACCTTGCTGCCGTGACGTGGACTGTATAGCCCCGTAGCCCACTATAGTGGCGCTAGTTGCCTGAGCATTGAGCCCTCTGTGCTTGGCGGATCGTCGAGCTGTGAGTACGGTGCCAGTTATGTTAGTTTCTGTTTTCCTTGTTTTTACTGTTTATCGAAAATGGAAATTGACGAAATAACGGAGCTACGAATCAAGATCATTTTTTTTGGTGAAGTGCGATAGAAGTTATGAAGAAGTTACTGAAACGTTGTTGGCAGCTGTTAACGGTGATAATGCTCCGACATCACTGTGAAAATGTGGACACAATAGAGCTAGAAACGACGAGAAAACTGAAAGGCCCAACTTCCAAGAGGACTTCCAAATGGGGCTTTAATAAACAGTGGAAAAGAAGAAGATGGAACAAGTGCATAGCGACGAATGGAGAGTACTTTGATAGGTAAAAAATCGATGTGGACTAAATTTTGCAAGATAAAGCTTTTTTAAGGCCTCGGTTCGCGTGTTTCT
The DNA here is from genome assembly GCF_022747635.1 of Hetaerina americana. Lineage (NCBI taxonomy): Eukaryota > Metazoa > Arthropoda > Insecta > Odonata > Calopterygidae > Hetaerina > Hetaerina americana. The sequence goes on from NW_027286070.1 coordinate 72,529,195, forward strand.
TGGACATATTAGTATACCGAGTCAAAATCGAAAGGCTGGTTTAGTTGGTGGAGTTGAAGAGATAATCTCGTCATCGGTGCTACGACTGGTCAAGTTCTCACATCCATGATGATATGAGCTATGGGAATCACTTTACTTTCTCTGTGATGCTGCGATTTTCCTGAAAATTGTGCGATTCGGAAAATCTCACCGCGCGGAAATTCGTCTCGTGTGTACGGATGCGTCACACTCCGTCTGACGCGAAGCGACCCCTACTGCCGTGCTGCGCCATCGCGCCGCCATCCCGGAATAAAAAAACAACGCCATTAATCAAGGTGCAGTTACGTGTCAACGCGAAGTGGTCAGCGGCCTCGTCCGCAACACTCTCATGCCCCACGCGAGCACTTGCAGTCGCCAATTGATGCCAGTGTACATTTGTGGGGCGCGTGTGTAAACAGTCCTCTTTGTCGGTATCGGAACTATGACCTTGAGCGGTTGCTACGTACAGCGAGTGTTTCGTAAGAGTACATTGACAATCTCCCGAACCGTCTTCGTGTGCTCACTTTTAATCGAGATTTTTTTTATGGTCCGCAATCGTATTACCACTTTTTTTTATAGTTATTAACCTCCTTACAGCGTAAAACCTTGACTTCACCTTGCATTTAGTCGAAGAGCGCGAAATTTTTCACTTCCGGTTCTTTGGAGAAGGGTGAAATTTGATTAGTTTGGATGGAACCGTATTTGGAACTTCCTTGGGGTGCCGCAGTTGCCTGAGGTGGGCGGGTGGGTGTCCGAAGAGTGTGCCGGTACTTCGGTGCCCTGTACCAGTCCTAGAGGTCCAGCACTCTTAGAGGGATTTTAATTTCTGTCTGACATTAATCGAGGTAGCAGTGTGTGCGTGTAAAAATCCAGCCATCGTATGAAGGTAGCAGCAGTAAGCACGATCTTGAATTACGCAAACATTCCACTCAATTCAGCATTCATTCGCAGATCCCGATCACCGTTAAAGCTTCTCAGCCTCTCAGAAATGGCTGAGGTTAGCTATTGATATGTTTATTTTATTTTTGGTTCCATAATTACTTCGTCCGGGACACGAGGAATACACACAGTGTAATCTGAGGCTGCCCGCATTTAAAATAATATTTAGAAAAAAAGTAACCCGCCTTGGTAATGTGTAATAAAACATTGATTACAACAACATAGCTTTATTTTCAAGGAAAATGCTTACTTTACTTCTTCAACTAGACTCTTTTCTCAGTGTCGCACGGTTGCAGGAGAGAGAGAGAGGGAGAGAAAGAGTCGGTGAGAATTCTCACAAGAACCAGTTAATGTGATTGAGGCCTTACTTGGGCCCTGAAGGTTAGACATTTAGTTTCCTCGTGCATTTCATGGTTGTTACGTCCTGATGCCACAGGCTCACACACACTTCATTATAGGTTCTCCACTATCGCCAGCATATTTGACATTTAAGTTTTTCATGATTTTTCATCATGCATTTCTTGGTTAAAAAGTAAATATTTATCGATAAAATCTTCAAGAATTCATTTTTTTGGCACAATTAAAAAAATGTTTTCAATCATTTGGAGACTCGCCAATGTTATTATTTTGACAAGTATTTCAATTGATTTCATCGCAATAATTTCAAAGTGTAAAAATCATTCACCCTGACCGGGATTCGAACCCGGATCCATCGATGTCCGGCCGAGTTAACTTTAACTAGTTAAGCTACCGAGGCGTCCTCTTAAACTATGAGATTTTTGGGGAATCCTGGTCAAAGCGAAAGCGTTTTAAAATTTTGAAGGTCTCGCACGGTAATGCGCATTGGCGGGTGACTTGGTTAAGAGTCACTGTCACGCTATCTCCCGCAGTTTCTTTGATTTTATTTCAAAACTGCTGTGTTCCTGAGGTGACACGTGCTGGACTTCAGAGGTTTAAAATGGAAGGCTTTGGAGCCTAGGGCTGGATTGTCTGCGATGATGAAACTAGCGTGTGGTAATGCATTCGCAATGCGTTTGCCACTTTTGGATGATGGAGACATTACAGCTGTCGTGGGCTTAGCGTCGCGTTCATGAGGTAAAGTTTCTCTCCGTCAACCTTGACATCCCTTAAAAAAGTTGGATCCGGAGCAAATCTCGAGGCCAGCCACGATGAGGTCAGTGGTATCGGGAAGGGGAACACACCTAAGTGTTCTCGGGTCAGCTGCTGCAGACCGCATAGCCTGCCTAACGCGGATGCTCTCGCGTCCGTGAAAATGTGTGTGAAACGATGGCGTTGCTCGTATTCCGCTTTAATGATTTGATGTGATTCGGGGGAGTTGGTGATGGAAAAAAGGTACATAATTTGTTTCCGGCGTCGGAGAATTTGGAATTATCGGTCGTATTTTATGTGATTTAGTGTTGTGGGCCAAGTCGTGTGCTCAATAAATATTAGTTTCTCCCACTTCAAAACCTACAGGGATGGATTTATCATCGAAACTGATTTTACAATCGGTGGGGGGGAGGGAGAAGTGAGGAGTCGACTCAGGGATCGCCCATCCTATGACCAGGGTCTATTGTTTATGTAATAACGATTCGAATTGCGAAAAAACGTCAGTGTTCAAAACTTTTTATTTTTTAAATACAATTCTTAGTGAAAGTCAATCGTCGTTGTTATGGTAACGGCAAAAATAATATTCGAGTGAGAGTATCACATCGCGTATGTTGATTCGGCAAAAAGTGAAGTTCATTTAATGGTTAGGAGTTAGTTCTTCATTAAATGACACAGTTTCAGGCATATCATGAAGATTTAACGCTGTGATGAAGCCTAGGTCGGAATGAAATGAAAAGATCTATGTGGAAAAGCAAAGTGTCTATCGTCATTGTGCTTTATTAAAGTTTTCCCTGCACATTTGGAAACGAGTTGCATTCCACCTGTTTCAATTTCTGAAATTCTGTCGTTAATTGCCACAATTAGAGTTCAAGAGATATTTAGTTGAAGAACGGAACTATCGATGTATGCAATGGGTTGATGGCTTTTCTCGTAACTTTTCTCTTCAAGGTATTATTAAAGACGCCGATGAAAGTGCTCTTTGTTCCCTCCTGTTCAATGCATTTTATGAATCTTGGATCTTAATTGCATTCGTGGAACTTGCCGCAGTTAAAATACACTTTTATTTGTAAACAGCCGTGTTTTATTATTATCGCGAACGCCTTGGTTTAAGGTCAGCTATGAAAAGGGCTCCCAATCATAGAAGATGGAAATTCAAATATTTTCGACAGCTGTGCTTTGGAAATGTCTTTTGTCACTAAGTAAGTTCGAGTGTAACTATGGCTCATCGGAGAAATTTATCCATTTTAATGGGTTTGCATCTTGTCTTCCCTCGCTCGGAGTCACTTGGTCAAAGTCTCAAACTTATCCTCTGGTTCTCATAACATGGACGCTTTTTAAGCTACAAAAAATAATTTTGCGGGGAAGTAATGTGATTATATTTTTTGCTAAGGTTGTAATGCGCCAGTCGTATTATCCATAATTGAGACAATGATATCATTTGTTCCGGATAGTTTTCTGACCTTCGAGCTTTGGAATCGTATTTCAAGGATGAGACATAACCATCAGTTCTGAAATCTTCCCGATAATACACGTTGTTTAACTCTGCCAAAATGATATACATTTTAAGATGCATTAAATATTTCTTTTATGGACGCAATAGATTCTGGAGTAACCTTGGAAAAACATATTCTTTTTCATCGAATCATTAACTTATTCCAAAATCCAACGAATTATTTTTCCGAAAATTACGTTCAAGGAATTTCCTCCGTCATTGCGAAATACGAAACTTTGTTTGTCAATAATACCCTGCAATGCTTTCTCATTATCTTTGCTTGTAGTTTTCTTCAAAATCAAATGGATAATCTTATCGCATATGGGTTCTTTTAGGCGCCCTTTGCATCTTATGACGTTTTGCCTCAGGGGTAAGGGTAAATGATGTCAACAGAAATATTCTTTTACTTCAATATTTACGTGAACAAATCGACTATGAAGTAGCGTATTTTCACTTAAAGATAGGAACGCTAATAGGTCGACGTGCGGATGGTTAATTGGAAAGAAGTGAAACGTCAGTAGCGAAAGATATTCAAAACATTCCGGCCGGCTCGGTCTGTCATATCTTCCCCCAGCATCATCGGTTGCGTCACTCATTCCGCCCGCCTCCGCCACTTGCAAACAGGCAAGATCATAATCGCACCACTCGCATATTCAAAGAAAACAGCAGCAAATGTGAGATTCCTCCGCCTTGCAATTTCTTACGCTGTTCACAGCCAGCTTTGTGATATGATCCATATGGTTACTAGCTGAATTATTCTTTCACATGATGGAGTTTTGGGAATTATGAGATGCACTGACTCTTCGAAGGTATTAATGGCACCACTAGGCGCCCCTCCCCTCCACCCGCGGAACTCGTTTCTGCCTCATGCGCTAACCTGACCAAATATTTGACCATGCAAGGACTCTGGATCTTTAGATCTTTGTAAAAAAAAGGCAGGTGACGGCTGTGACCTTACGTCGAAGTAGGTACTTGCAGGAATGCAAATGTGATTGGCACTTGCAGTATTAGGTACGGTAATCTGTTAATTAGATGCAAAAAGAAACTTATGGTAGCATACAATGATTACCTCGTCCCGAGAATGGAGTAATTTCCATCTACCGCCATTATTTCTTCATATGAATTATTAATATTTGCTCTGACCTCTGTTATAAACTTGGACTTTTAAAAGAGTCGTAAATTTAAGCGACCGATACGTATGTTTTGAAGGAAGTGATGATGGGTGTTTTGAACACATATCTAATTTTATTGAATGCACCAGTCGTCCAATGCCCAACGCGCAGTCGTTCCTACTCTATCCCTGAACTTTGTGCCTTCACATAATTTCTCTCATTACTCCCACCGCCTTACAAACCATTGGCTATTAGTCTCTGCCACTCATTCGTTAGTTCCGCTCTTCCCTGTTCTCTCTCATATCATTCCTCCCTCCCAGCGGCTACTTTACCTTTTTATTTCTTAAGTATTTATATATTTTCCCGTGACATTGGCCCAGAGACGTCTACATCCCGATTGGGACAGTGGGAATATTGTGCAAAATATTATTGAAAGATTTTTACATAGTTCCATGGACATCGACCTTTCCGAATAAGATTTCCCAGGCGATTATGATGATTTGCAATTGTAAATTCTCCATTCGTGTTCTGTTAAGCCGCCGCACGTCTCTGTAAGCAGTTGCGGTTGACAATTTGAATTCACCCTTCATTTTAGTTTTGAATATTCCCCCGATTACTTCTCCAGTTACATCTATGTCCTCCGTCAGCCAAGCTGTTACTTCATTTTAACTTTCTATCGACTATAGTTGTCTATGAAAACTATCTATCCATCTTTGAAAACTGACTTTGAAGACCAAGCGTTTGACTCATCTCGAATTCGAAAACGACATTTGCGAAATGCGGATTGGGTTTGAGGTACCCAATCAGCTACCCATTTACTTGACCGTACTATCTAATTTAGGATATGAAAGGGTTATTGTGAATCAGAATTTCATTCTTTCATTTCGTGCAGCAAAATTAAGGAGATTATTCTTGACAAACCACATTCGGGAAGAAAATAAAACCTTCTTTATTGCTGGACAAGAAATAGGCTTATCTCAATATTACCACGCGAAGTGACGTATACTCAGAACCGGCTTATAGCGTCTTCTGCTGAGATAAGATGGAAAGAATTCAGGCATGTCATTCGTACGTAAAGAGTTTCCTCAAAATCCATTTATCAAAAAGGACATTGCGCAGAAAGATAATTTTTATGCGTACAATTCATGCATTCCAGAATCTGAGTGACTCATGATAGGAACCCTTCAGATTAAGTGTGGTTGTAACATTTTCATGCAGGCTGGCTCCTGTCATATTTTGCGTCGGGGTTACTGTGAATTTCGTAACTTTGATAGCCTTTACCCGCGCGCTCATGCGCAAAGAAGAGCTCGTGAAAACTATAGAGAAGTTAAGATAAGTAATTGATACCGAGACAAGTTTTTTGAAAAATTTCCGGGAACATCAGCGTCCACAGTATTTACGAATTATTGAATTTTATGGATTTCCACGATATACACTTATAACATATTGTTAAACAACATATGTTTAACTGTTGAAAAACGTCGCGCCACAATGTCAGTTGTGGCTTTTTTTATGCGACGCGACCCGCAGCTGAGGTCATTTGCGCCACTAGGGATGGATCGGAAAGGATGAAGGGTGGAGAGAAACCCGGCGTCGGTATTAGCTTACTCTTGTCGAAAAGCGCCTAGTGGTCCGCAGATTAACGTCCAATCCGACGGACGGCGTGCTCACTCAAAGTGCCCTCCAAAATGCATCTCAAGTAGGGATCGAGATACCTCTGAAAATATCTTCCGCCTCCGAGATTTCGAACCTTGGCTCTCTGTATGGGAAGCTAATACGATAGCCACCACACCATCTCGATCTCCCACAATTTCAGTCGGACGTAAAGGCGTATATTTTTTCGGATGAAACCTGCGTTGATATGATAGAGGCGCAAGCGACGTGGTCAGCATATGCCTTTGGAGATTACTACTACAAGTTGCTTATTGCAACCTTCATGAGAGGAAGCAGGTTGTAAAAATAAAATCACACCTTTCAAACACATTTAATGTCACTTCTGGAGTTCCTCAGGGATCACATTTGGGTCCATTTCTGTTAAATGTATTCATAAATGACATTGCAAGTGCAATCCATCATGTACAGTTTCTCCTATTTGCGGATGATTTAAAACTATACTTAAAAATTAAATCCTTAACTGATTGCCATGTATTGCAAAATAGCATAAATCAATTAACAAACTGGTGTTCTTACAATGTCTTGGAACTCAATATCAAAAAGTGTAGCTGTATGTCATTCTATAGAAATAATACTCCTGTTTTATTCAAGTATTGCATCATGAATACACCTCTCGACCGAACTATTGAGATCAAGGATCTGGGCATAATATTTACTCACTCAATGACTTTTGACAAACATATTGATACTAGTGTTAAAAGAGCTAATAAAATGTTGGGGTTCATCACCCGATTCACCAGAGATATTTTTGATGTAACTTGCATCAAATCACTATTCACCACGCTTGTTTTACCAATTTTGGAATATGGCTGCATTGTGTGGTCACCATTTTATGAGTGTCATATTAATAGGCTTGAAAAGGTTCAAAGACGCTTTATTAGGCTATGCATGCGCAAACTTGGTGTTGACATGTACAATATTTCGTACCCGGATGCATACAAGGACCTGGGGATCTCAGTTTTATCTTCATCACGGCAGATATGATGTTCCTACACAAATTGTTGAATAATAGCGTGTCCAGTCCAGAAATATATATTCTTAAATTTTAATGGGTAATTGCCCGTGTATGTGCAATACATGTATATATGTTGTGTTGTGCAATAAAATAAAAGTACTTGTATATTTATGTGTATACGACCTTATGTAAGATTAATGGATTTAACGTTTGCGTTTGGAGTAGCGATTACGTAAGATTTATGGGTGGAGTTTCTGTAAGATATTTTGATTTTAAGGTGAGTTGAGGTATTTATTGTTGCATATATGCACATTTTAAATGTGTGCCATAGAAAATCATTAACAACCCGGAGATTATTTCCTGAAATTTGCGAATGCTGAGTAAATAATCGCGCGGTTTTTTTTTAACCGAATTTAGTCGAAAATGTTGTTAAATTTCATTTATTTGAGGAATATCAAGTTTATCCCTTTTTATACGATCTTATTTCATTAGTTTCGAAGTACTTAGCATTCAGCTCTGATTTTCGTCATCTTTAAGAGTGTAAAAAATTGGCGTTAGGACTTATGACTTTAAGGAATCGCATTTAGAAACAAATTACAATTATTTTTACTCAATACTTTTGGATATTAAAACCAATCTCAGTTCTCTAAGGTCGGTTTTATAGACGAAGATGGAGGTCAACCAATTAATTGTGAGTCCGACGATTCGTGGCATTCAATGGTTTCCCTTTTCGATTATGGCACAGCGTTCGTTACGGTTGAAATGTCTTCCCTGCGGCAACAAAGCTAATCCTATTCGCTGAAATGTGGTGCTTTAAAATAAGCAAACATGCCGATCCTTGCAACTGGATGATACGTCTCGCTGGGTGTTCCGAAATTCTTAGATCCGAGTATTCTTCCGGACGGGGATTCTTTGAATGGTTCAGTGGTCATCTCACGTATTCAAATTCTGAGTCATTAATTAGAAGGACGAATGGATTTGGATTAAGATCACAGTAGGCAACAATTACCTGAGGTGTTGACAGCCAGTAAAAGATGGGGACATTCATTCTTCTCTGACTGATTTTTTTTTTGTATTTTGGAACATACCTAAATAGACAGTAGCACACTTTACTTGGCACTTTTTACATTCCCGGGACGAACGTACAAGACAGCCTAAAGACAAATTTTTATAGATTTTTGCAAAAGCCTGAATTGAAGTTGGAATTGATAATCGTGTAATAGAAGGGCACACCGCAAGCCACACCAAGCATTGGATATCATATTTAAATGCTGCTTCATTTATACTCGCTGTTGGAAAATCTAAATAATTCAAATGGTGGAAATTACGGTAGTAATATGGCCTGGCGAGTGACGCGTGTGTCTGAACTTGAGAGGCAATCGGTGCCTGACTAATTTGAATCCTCTCTTTCCTTGGGATGCGGGGGTGGGGGGAGGGGGGGGGGAAGAATTTAGTCGTCTCAGTAATTACCACATTTGGTCACGGCTTAATGAATGAGATTTATCGACCGAGGTCTGTCAGTCGCCATCGACGAGAAAGGACTCCAGATGTCATCAGAAAGCGTTGACACGCGCGCGGCGTGAAACGGAGACGACGGTCGCCAAGGTTTGGAAATGGATGAAAGTAAGATGAGATATTTTTTTTTTGGAGGTTGAGAACTTCGGAATTCGACCCCGTGATGGAGCGGTCCAAAGACGCGTCATTGGACTGTCATTCACTTCCGGAACTTGAGCAGCTGTTGGGATAAAGGATTTTATCAACTCGTGGAAGAGGTATTTTTTTTTCCTTCTTCGTTTGAAATCACGTTGGCCTCACGTTTTAAGTCATGACGATTGACTGGGAACCCTTCGTGATTTTTCAAATTTTGGGAAAGGAAGGCATTCATGCCGTGACAGGGTAAAATGGCGACGGGCAGATATTTGTTTTATTTCGGCGGAATTCCAAAATCGAAGTCGGCAACCCGTCCCCGATAACCAAATATAGTATTTGTTTATGTTCCTTGGAAAAGTTCTAATGCCAAATATTCGCCGCTTAGGCTGGAGAATCCAGGCCCTTGGTCACCTTAGACTCTCTCTCGAGAAGATGTTTTCCATTTCTTACGGCGGCGTCTTCGAGCAGGAACTCGGAAATGAGTGCGCCCCTCATCGAGGTGACTGGGCGGGTTCTCGCCGCGCATCAAGGCTCGTGAAAGCCATCGGAGGAATTAGTTCACGGGTTGGTTCTGAAGCGAAGTTGTCATCCCTGAATCTGTTATCTCACCGCCGGTCGAGGGACGGAAAAGTGGGGTAAAATGCCAACTCCACGGAACTTCATCTTGTCAGGGAAACATGTAATATCGTACCATATGTAAGGATGCATCACCTGATGGCTCTTGTCCTTGATCAAGTTACATTATGTGGATTGACTGTGTTTCATAAGAAATGATTTAGAAATTACAGACACTGCATCAGTTTACACTTGCAAATACGAAGAATACAATTTCGCTCACTTTAAACTCTGGCGATAGAAATTTGGCTAAATGGAATAATGGAATTTAGGGAGCATCTGTTTACGTGAAACGCAATTTAATTTCCGGGTCAAATTCAAGACCGTTACGTTGAAGAAGGGTTTTTTAAAAAATCCCCCTCTTACTTCATGTCCCATAATGGAACCTTTATCTTACTACGGAATCGGACGTTTCTGCAAATTCAAAGGATTAATTGCAAGAGTATATATGAATAAATGACGTATGTGCGTAAATAGCAAAATTTGAAAGGCGCGAAGTTTTTCTTCTAGAAATATTTACCTTATTTTGGCATCGAAATGATTAATTTAAAGTTTTTATTGTTATTATTTGGTAATCTATCTTTTAAGGAAGGTCTTGGATGGACACAGACTTAAAAACGCGCCTGAAATACATAGCCTCGCCTAGAAGGGTATTTTGAAAGGTGTAGTCATGGTTTTATGTGATCTTACACAATGGGACAGAATCTATTTCATAGTCATTATTCGTTTTTTTTCCGCAAAGCACTTAAATGTATGTACCAAAGACAAAACTTTTAGTCCTCGTGTTATAAACCCTCTTGATAGCGCGAGTAAACCACTTGAAATTATAATCTTCCACCAACCTATGCATAATAATTAATCGAATGCGCACTATGTACTATTTTTGAACGACCCTCGCTTGCTGCTTTTCCTCATCGTTCTCCTTGAATTTCGCTTAAATACGAGTAGTTCAAGGACGACGTCTTTACGCTATAATTCTAAGGATCTTTCAAAACTTCGATAGCAAATAGCTAAGCTGGTGATTTTGTTCCAACTCCAAAACCTCTGTCCTGTGTTATCCCTATATGGATGCTTTCAGCCTTTCCCAGCAGCATTACAATTCCCCTCTTCGAAATTCTACTCTTGTATTTTGTTTTCGTTTTTTCCTCACGGCAGCACCGTTTCGTCTTTTCCATTTCTCCATTGCAGGGTCTGCCGAAATTTGACACTCGAGAATATTCACGAATGGCGTGATTCGATTTTGACGTAGTTCAATCGTTATTCTGTAGCAACCCGTTGACTTTGTGCTGTGAGTTTCTAATCTCCGTAGAATAGTCGATGGGAACGACCTTCGCGGGAACACACACACACACACAGGTCTCTAATTTCGTTTATCCGTTATTTATTCCATGGCAGATCGATGCATGAAGATGTACTGACGTAGGAAACTACGGAATATTGCCGATAATATTGCGTAATTATTTTGATAGAAAGTGAATTGAAGGAAATGTATTCACCCAGGTGACTCGCACACCTTGAGGAAAATAACTTGTTTGTATACCCGGAAATGAAAGCGTACAACTCGTGCGAATGGGACGCTATTTAGAGAAATATTGACAGGTGAAATATTGTAGGAAATTGGCGCCGTTGGGTTTTTAAAGTGATTGTCTCTTCCTGTAAAAGTGTAGGGGAAAGAGCTCTCGCTAGATGGCGCAGTTTATGGAGTATTGTCACCCAAAGTTCAAGTATTTTAGTCATTAGGGTAACGGATTCCTTCAGTCGAAGCATTACAAATAATCGCAGACAGTGACAAGATATAGTCGTCGGCTGGGCTACCCGCTGTCAGAGTCACGATTGAAGACACTTCACTTTTTGACGATATATGTAACATTATTATGTTGCTCTAAACAAACCTGGTTTTATATTTAAATATTTTTAGTACCCTGAAAGCCACCGCCAGGGTGTGTGGCATGGGGTGAATACACTTGATTAGTCTTTACTTGACTGAAATCTCAAAATCTTATTTTTACGGGTTGGGGAAATTCAATAAAGAAGGTTTCTTCACAAAAGGAAATTAGATGATTGAAAAGTTATGCCCACTGCTGTGAAATTGGTATTTATCGAATATAATTTTCGGATGATTGGTAGGCTCAGACGTTCAGGCAAGGCGAAGTTCAATGTATTTGAGACAGTACTTTTTTTTATTCGACTTATCGTTCACTGAAATAAGATAACCAGTTATGACAGGATTCTCAAGAACACGAAATCAAATCTTGAACTCTCTGTGATGTTTTCCATTAAAAAAAGGCTGCTTTTTTATCTCCTCAACGACACCAATTAGTTCTCTAGGCATGTATTTTATCTCCTTGAAGATATCTTTTGAATAGTGTACGAAACATAACAGTTGTCCATCCAAAAATATCATGCTTAATATTTTATGTTGGATTTGAAATATTATTAAAATCGAATCGACTTCCAAACATTCCTATGCTCCCGCCTCTCGCTAGATCCATCCATGGAGCTTATATCATTCGATGAAGTATAATGTTCACTTCGTTTCAATGCAACTATTTCAGAGCGTAAAAATCATTCGCCTTGACTGGGACTCGAACCCAGATCCCTCAAGTCCCTCGAGTCCCAGTCAAGGCGAATGATTTTTACGCTCTGAAATAGTTGCTTTGAAATGCACATTAGCGGATGACTCCGTTAAAAGTTACTGTTGCGGCATCTCCCGCAGTTTCTTTGGAATTCACTTCGTTTATTTATTAATGTAGATGAACCCCTCTGGCGTCAATTGGTGATCTATGTTCTATTCATATTCATGAAAGCTGGAAACTATTTTAATCAACATGCACAGTAAATTGTAAAATATTAATGCCTCGGAAACCAAGGGCCAAACCGTGGAGTGTGCTAAACTGTAACAGCAAGGAAACATGTTGCCTTTTAAGAATATAACATGTAAACCCCGAGGAATTAAATTAAATGATGGAGAAGATATGATACAAAAGAGAAAATATTCCCTATAAATGCACATTTTCAACTAATTCTGCCAGATAAAAAAATGTGAATTGAGATTCAGCTTGTGCTTGCCTCAGTGCCAATGTAATAAAATTCCCAGTTAATGAGCAAATGCATGGATGGAATTGGATGAAAGGTCACTCCAGAGTGACGCATTCTGTCTTATCTATTTCAAAGTAATTTCCTGACATCGTATCTCCTATCAAGTACCTTTTCTTCATCGGTACTTGGTGAAACGCGTTCGATCTCTGTCCGAGATGGAATTTTCAAGGATCGGCTGCCCCGATTTGAACACAAATTACTGAAGAGAAATGCTTGGTCAATCATTTTGCGTCATCTGTTCACTTTTTCCGTGATATTTCAGTTTAACGCACTCTTAGAAATACGTAGTAGATATGTTAAACAGGAAACGGAAGGTCTCACCGTTTGTATTCATATGCGAACAGGTGAACTTGATGAAAAAATAGATGGAGGAGAAAAGCGAGGCAGGTAGCAGGGTTTTCAAGGCTGTCATAGAGGGAGAAGGGGAGGCGTTTTGGAGGAGACTTGAGAGCAAGAGCGTATTTTAGAAGGCGCATATATTGCTCCACTCAATTTGGGAAGCCTGCAGGAAATCGAATACGGTTTGGCAATTCTGATCGTAGTGATTCTTCAAGACTGCCACCAATTATCACTGAAAGCACTAATGTCAATTGAGGTTCAAGATTGTGATACAAGGAGCGGTTGCAAGATGGCGGCGTTTGGCACTTTGAGAAGGGAAACTAGTTGCCTCCATCCACGCCTGAGGGAATGTTTTCTACCGCGCAGGAGGAAACAAAAAAATGCAAAGAAACTAAGAAGTAAGATGCGAATGAGAGCCGCAGTGACCATCTTACTTTGCACTTTAATCGATAAGCTCGGCGTCATTGGTAAACTTTCTGGCCCCGGACACAGAAGCAATGACGTCTCTCTTGTTAGGCTTGGAAAGAAATCATTTTCCATTCAGATCAGTTCTGGTAGAACTAATCATTATTATATTTCATTATTTTTTATTAGTTTTTTGTACTCAAGCCACCGCTAGGGTGTGAGGCAGGGGATGAATACGCACCAGACTAATTTTGACCCGAATATCATCCCCTCTACCGCGGTCGCACAATGTTATTCTGATCCCTTATCGTTCGTGGAAAAAATGGCTTCTTGAATCAATCTGTTATGCACTTAATCTCTCGAATTTTATTGACATGATCTCTCATACCGTATTACGATGGATGTAATAATACATTTTCAACATCACTGCTAAAGATACATCCTAACAATTTATGCGAGAGCTCCAATCTGTAATTTAACCTTCTCTCCATGAGTGATTCCCAGCCTAGCTCCTCTAATATTGTCGGTACGCCACTAAGTTTACCATGACAACGTTTTTACAAATCTAGCTCATCTACGCTGCACGCGATCCTATTCGGCAATTAATCTAACTTCGTGAGGATCCCATATACTTGCAGCATATTCTTAATGTGGCCTGACCAGCGACAGATAACATTTCTCTTTGGCCTTTTCATCATATTTACCCAGTACTCTTCTAATAAATCCTAATTTTTTGTTAGCTTGTCCACATATTCCCCGTACGTCTTTCACCCAGGAGAGATCGTGAGTGAGGGTAACGCCTAGGTATTTAATTGTTTCTACACATTCCATTTTGATGTTCCCGATGCAGTAGGCGTTCGGGAGGGAATTACTCTTTTCCCAAAAATTCATCAACCCGCCCTTTTTCAAGTTTAATTGTAATTTCCAAGTGCACCACCAGCATCAGGGATATCACGGTAAACCACTGCATCGTCAGCAAATGAACGTATCTTACAAGTGACAACGGAGTCAATGTCGTTAGCTTATAGTAATAATAAAAGAGGTCTGGATTGGTTTCGTGTTTGCTGGTTAGTGGTATGCCATCGAATGCCTTTGGGGAAACAACCTTGTTCATTCCCGATCATCCCTGTCAAGGCCGCAGAGTTGACCCATGGATACTCTTCCTCGGAGAACGTCACAGTTAACCACGCTTATAATTTTGTTGTTCATTCTTTTGCATCGATGTACAGGGTGCGTTCGGAAAGTAATGAAGTTATTTTTTTAAGTATCTTACTGAACAGATTTGCACAAACACTTAAATTTCTTCAAAGTACTGCCCTTGGGCCTCTACACATTTTTTCCAGCGACTCTGCCAATGACCGGTACAACAAGCCCTGGAAGGGGTCTTCGGGGACCTCACGCAAGGTGTTCGTCACGGCTGATTGGATCTCTTCAATGGTCGAAAAACGAGTTCCTTTCAGGGGTGTCTTCATCCGAGGGAAGAAAAAGAAGTCTGCTGGGGTGACGTCAGGACTATATGGGGGTGTGGGTGGGATGGGACAGCGTGGGCACCTGGTGGTTGGCCTGTAGAATAACGTGGCGGGTCGAACGTGATATTGAAAGGGCCTTGGGTAGGCCTTCTCTCTCTTTCGCTCTCTCTCTCCCTGTCTCTTACTTCAGGGCAATTTAGCGAAATTATGCTGTATATCTAAATCACTTGAAATGCTTTAAAAAAACATTATATGCATTCATTCGAGAGTATACATTCCACTTAAGACTACTTCTTTCCCGACCAGGAACTTGTGGTAGTTATTGTGGCCACGTGAGGCATTATGCATTCCGTTCCCTCCCCACTCGCGATATCTCACTCAAATGCTGCTGGAGCCGATAAAACAGCATTTGTGAGGTTTCTGTCATTTTTGCGCATCATTTTCTCATGGATATGTATCCGTATATATTATTTGCCCTTCTGCGTCACCAAATTTGCCATAGCTGGTGTTATTTGGCGGATATCTCCAAGAAAACAATAAACTCTTAGAGTGCAGACACCTAAGACACTTTGAATCATTCAATTATGCAATATTTTATTAAACACAAACTTACTCACTATCTCTTTGCTCAAATGACATCAAGGTGGCGGTGGTGTTATTAAAATAAAATTGCACATCATACTCATTCCTCTGAGAAGGGTCCGATGCTCCTAATTTATTGATTTTCGGCTCCATTTTTATCTGCGACATTCTCAAATTCATGCGATTAGAAATTTGCTATCGGTTCCTTTTTTTAGTGAACAGGTTTGAGACCGCACTGAATCCGCATTTCGCTAAACATGATGAAATAGCAAAATTTTGTTCTATGGCCCTTGATCCGTGGTTAAGTTTAAATTTAATTTCCTTATTATTTGTGCATTCTATCATTATACCCGTAGTGTTGGAGTTAATTCTGCGTTTTACTCGAAAAATGATTCAAAAACCACATTGAATAATGTTCTATTCACGAATATTATCTTCCAATCGTTGATTGAATCAGAGTGGAAGAGCCTCCTCCAGTTACTGACAATAAATTAAAAAAATATTATTATATTCATGCGTTTAGAAATTGGCGACGTATACTCTTTGCAAATTTCGTTTAGACATAAGTTCTCCAATATTCGCATAAATAGCAACCACTTTTTTTTATTAAATTCAACGGTTATCACCTCGAAGCTTATAGATTTCTTTGTCTAATTATTAAAACAGATTTGTTAAAGAAGCCATGCCATTTATGGAATCAATCAAGTTGGCTCGCTTGTCATATATTGACTGAAGAGTTGTGCATTGTGCGTAAGTTGGATGCCGCGTTTGCGCTCTTTGGACCAGAGAGACAAGCTCGAATGAACATTCCCAAGGCCCTGTTGGTGCGGTTTGAGGGAAGAGAGAGAGAGCCACATGTAATGCCTCAAATCATGGCTGGAGATGAAACTTGGATCTGAGGTGATTGTTTTTGGGATAGTCACGGAATCGCGTCCATCAAATCTTAAAAAAAGGTAAAAACAATAACAACAGAGTATTGCGCATCATCACTTGACAGGTTGAAGGCAGACATCGCAAAGACAAAAAAACCGGATTTGAAGAAGGAGCGGGTGCTTTTCCATGAGGGCACACATTTAAGCGGTCGCCGTAGCTGAAATTCTCGAGTTGCACTTCGGACTGGTTGGCCACTCAGTGCATTCACCAGTTCTGCCCCGAAGTAACTTTTCCCTGTTTTCTAACCTTAAGAGCTTCGCTTGGGGACAGAGATTTTCATCAGACGAGGAGGTTATCGCCTACAAAAGCGCTTTTTTTTGCGGAGATTAACGACAACTGCTATTTGGAAGGGTTAAAAAAGAGCATCGCTTGAAAATTTGTATCGACTTAAATGGAGACTATTTTGAAAAGAAAAAATAAATTTAAAGAAAAAATATCTCGTTTATTTTTTATGCCGGAAACTTTTCAGAATATCCTCGTAACAATATGTATATGGCGAGGGAAGAGAACGAACCCTGGTCTTAACTTCGTTCTCAATGGACAGAGCGAGGTGTTGCGTTTTATAAATATGCCCAGTATGCACCAGAGGAACAATATAAAAGAAATATTGAGTGAAAATAAGTGAAGCGTCGTGAAGTATCATATTTGCTTTTCCAGGAACTCTCGTAAATTTCCGAGTCACTGAAACCTGGCTCTCGCCGTCTTCGTCAATGCCAAGAGTCAAGTTAAACTGCATGCCAGGGTTATTATGCATGACGGGAATAGTTTTACGATAATTATGGAAACTCGTTCAGAGAAGAGGCCGCAATAATGGAAGTCCATCTGTGCCTCCAAAGTCGTTTTTCATTTTTTAATATTTTATTTCGTCAGAGGAATCGCGAATAGGAAGGATACATTTCATCACGTTTGAGTTGGTATATGATGCATATGGGTTTCTATATATAGCAATTGGTATTCGGGCTTGTCATTGAGCTTACTGTTTGCAGTGTGGTCACTGAGCGTTTTAATTGAAACACTACTTTCAACCGAATTTTTGTATAAGAGTAATTTTATTTGCTTGACTACCATAGTCCCCATTCGAAATTTTTCAAAATATTAAAAACGAGTAGCATTGTCTGTCGCGATATTCTTCCGTTTAAGTAAACTACATAAGCTACAGGGGCTGTCGTCCCAAAGAGAGTAGAATAAATCCGGGGGAAAAATTGTTGCATATTTAAGTACAAATTACTAAAATTAACCAAAATAGCACCATTGTGCATCGACACACCGATGCCAGCGCCTCTGCCGGTCACGACACGCTTCCTGGAAGGCGTCGACGGGAACCTCGTCAAAGCCTCTTTGGCGTTATCCAGCGTTCCAAAATGGTTGTCTCACAAGCTCCTTTTTATTCTCGGAGACAAAAATAAGTCCGGTGGTGCCACATCGGGGTTGTAGGCTACTTCCGCAACGGTTCAAGAGGTCACGCGAGATTGTCCCAGCATTCTGATTTTCCGATCGTGCCTCGAGGACCATCTTGGCACACACCTTTCTCATGAAGAAATCTTCTTTGAGAATGCAATACACTTTGTTTTTCTAAGTATTGCTCTCTTTTTTAATATTCTGGCATGATCGGAATTGAGCTTGTCTCTCACCTTTGCTCAATTTCGTCGCACTTCGTCGTCGACGGACGTCCAGGGCGTTCCTCGTCGTCTCCAGCCTCCCGGAGCATCTTGTGCCAGCGGATAACCATTCCTTTGTGTATCGATTCACTTCCGCGAGTATCCTTAACCATGTTCATTATCTCCGAATACGAATTTCCGAGCTTAGCACAACATTTTATCGCGTGTCGTTGCTCCATAGAATCGTGAATTCGTCACAAGACCCTCGGTCAGGGGTCCAGTGTAGCAGCGATCCGCATACTGTAACGGCCCTCAACAACTGTAGCGGGTCGCTTTGCTTCCCCAAGACCATCGCCCCTTTCCCGAAGAAAATCACCCCTCTCCAGCCACACGTGGCGGCGGGAAAAATTCATTCTATTTTATTTGGTGCAGGCCGTGTGTTCCGAATTTCCGACAGGATTCGATTGTCACTAAAGATGGTCATTGCTCATATGTAGCGACTTCATTTATGATCATAATGGGTCCACCTCCACTGCAGGCTTAATGTCTCTTTTCTCAAAATAGGAGCCGTGCATGATATCCGTCGAAAAGCGAAAGTCTAGGGAGATAGAATCCAGTACAGATAGATACAAATACTCATTCTTTACCCGAAGAATCAGAAATCATAATATAGTAAGAAACCGAAGTCACTTTAGAAATATTGAAAACATTTAATTTACAAATTGGAACAAAATTAAACATTGCAAATACGTCAGGTATATTTGTAGGTGCACGTGTAAGTTAGTTTGTGGCATGTGTCAGGGTGGTTAGGGTTTTTTGCAAGAATGCACCCCATGCTTTGTTTGAGGGTAGTATAAATTTGTGGCTTTTTAATACCGTTTTTTTTCTTTTTTAATTACGGGTGTTCTAACACCCCCCGCCACACGCCCTTGCGGTGGCTTGCGGGGTATTTAGTGGAAGTAGATGAATACACGTGTAGTCTGGAATTTTTGTGACGTTCCTCTCTGCTATTTGATCTGTATGCATCTGTGCATA
Organism: Hetaerina americana; assembly: GCF_022747635.1. Lineage (NCBI taxonomy): Eukaryota > Metazoa > Arthropoda > Insecta > Odonata > Calopterygidae > Hetaerina > Hetaerina americana. The sequence continues at coordinate 72,548,220 of NW_027286070.1, forward strand.
TAAGCCACCGATGTTGCATCGGCGAGATGCACTTGCCTTCGTGGTTCTTCATCGCTGAGAGGCAGTTCCAATCGAAAGATGACTAACCTCATGGAGATGAGCGGAAATATGGAGTTGATGTTGTGCCATTGATGGTAAAGTATTAAATGTGACGGGTTGAGTATGAATACAGGTGATCAAGGGTCTTCAGAGGCGATCCAAACAATTTCATTAATCAGGACTGAGTTGATGTCATGCGATATGCGGACTATCATCTCATTCACTAGTCTTATTCATATGGATGTGGATGTCAACTGATTGTGTTGGCAGAATCGTATTGCTTGCGAGCCAATATTGACGTGTATTTGAAGTTTGAGTTACGATCATGTGCAGAGTTCTTATTCGCAGCAGAAGTGTCGGTCGTTCGCTTTACTATTCCAACTTCCTCTGCTGGGTTTGAAACTGCTTCCCTGGCATGGTGAGTGATTTGCCTCTTTCTTCATTATAACAGGCAGCGATTCGTATTAGAAAGAAGCCGTTCGCGTTTCCTGGCTAAAAGCAAAACCTATTTCATTTGAAGCAACTTCTCCGTCGATTATAATAACACACCTTGCGTTTACGAGGATGCCGCGAAACATCGCCGTCGGAATATACGCATAGTAATAATTTCCACCTCGGAAACTAGCGCTGGCCGATAAATATTCACCTTCTTAATTGACCATATTGCGTCAATAAATGAGTCTGTGAGTGATATATGTTCTTGGCATGAATCTTAATGTTGTTTTAGCAACGCGATGACTTAGCGTGTGCTTGAAAATAATGTTAGGGTTCCTCAATTGTAATGTAATTATTCAATCTCAATGTTTTTTTTATCCATAAGGTTGTGTCTTGATGGAATATGTTTTTTTTTTCTAATAACGTTCATGCCTTTTCCGCGCCGCATTTTTCGCCGAAATACCGAAACCACGAAGACACGGTCGCGCTCGTTCCCATTTTTACTATAACCACCCTGCTATGCACGTGTAAGTTCGATATTGGTACGTTTTGAAGTCTCGCATTACGAATATTAATGAGGCAAGAGTCAGTCCTCCCTAACGGTGTAATAAATGGTGGATGAGGGCGGGTTTTTATGACCTGATTTCAACTGAAAATGGTTACCTGGTAAAAATACGTACTTTTCTTTCAAGTAAACATACATCCTACCTTGCGGCCATCGGTTGGGTCTTACGGCAGATAACGTTAGGATACCAGACCTGTTTCAATCGTTAATGACGGAAGGAGCGTCAATGCATGGATTCTCAATGGGAGGCACCGATTAAAAAAGACTGCCCTCGGCTGCTTTTTTTCGGGTGGGTGGCTAACTCATTTGGAATGTGTGACAATCAACTGGAATGTCCGGCTTCAGCAGGCGAAACACGCCCCAAATTTTTCACAATCACGAGTTCAAAATTTCTTATAACATTATACGTGAGTGGTTACTTACTATATTCAATGTGCTCAGTGGTGATGGGGTAACGAAGTCGAATTACCTAGTAGTTTACAGCAATTACAGAGTGTAGAAAACATTCGCCCGGGATACGAACCAGGATCCCGGTCAAGGTGAATTTTTTTACACTCTTAATTGTTGAATTGTTATGCATATTAGCGGATGACTCCGTAAAAAAAGTTTCTTTCGCGGCATCTCCTGCAATTCCTTGTAATTTAATAAATTGTTCTCCATAACTAACCTTCGTTTCCAATATTTTCCTACCTTCTACCCTGCTTCCGTGAAGTTGGAGAAATTAAGTGAATTTGAGGAACAACTTCGCTCAAGTGATACGTTGTCTTAACATTTAATAGCTGTCGTGTATATCTTTTCTATTCTTAGTCTGACAGATTGCGGTCCCTTAAGCGCGGAAAGTGCTGAGCATGTACGCAACGCAGAAGTGGCGCCTTTTTTGACTATGATCTCTTCATAAACGCATTGAATGAAATTTTTAATAATTTCGAAAAAAAAAAAATTATGCGAAGTAAAAGAAGTCAAATGTTACAAGGGGCATCGTCTCATGACGTCCTTTTCCCGAGGAGTGGAATGGCCTGCGTAGAAACGAGGGTACCCGTGGACAATCGGAGGTAATTCGACGACTAGTTGCGATTCCAATTCCTTGTACACCAAGTTTTTTTTTGTAATCGCGCATCCAGTTTTTCAGGCTCCGCGGGAAGTTAACTGCAAAAGTGACGTAATGACATGAAGAAGCCGCAACATGAAGCATTATAAAGTCAAATGCGCACACTCTCTTAGGTCTTCTAAACGAGTAGAGCTGCCATTTGAACACGCACGTACTGGTTTCTTGGATACTGGTTATACCGCTCATATAGGATACGACCTTGCGGCTTTCGTCCGTGCGAAGATCTTCATTTTATTCCAAATTCCGGCAGTGCGTTTCGTGATTACCCCTGTGGTACTCCTTCCTTGCTGATCACTTCGATTAGAATTGGATATTTAAGTCAACATATTTGAGTAAATTGATGCTTCAATCCGCCTCTCAGATCGATTCCCTTCTCCTTTCGTGATCGCCACTTTTCGATAGGAAGTTGATCAAGGCACATTGAATTAACGAGGGAGTGAGTCAAAAAGGTCGACTCTTTTTAGGATATTCAAACTAACAGATGGGAAGACCAAACTTTTATTCTATAATTTTTTATGTGCAACTAAATCTTTAGGAAGTAATAAGTAATGCGTATAATTATCTGTGTCTCCTAAGGTTTCTTCTTTCTCCCATTAATTGAATGTTATTGAATACAAGTATTGATTTGTATTCCCTGAAAGAATTATTTTATTATTTTTTTGCATTCTAAATGAAATTTATCCTTCCCTCCAGTTTTATTATTGTATTTCTTCGAGCATCTCCGGTTTCCCTGGATCCCGATTGGCCGCTCATCTTAGCTCTTCAAATAGTTTTCTTAGAGACACTTTAACTATCAGAGAACCTGTACCCTAAGCGGAAATCAAATCTGCGACCTTTGAGTCAGCAGGAGTTGTTTCCGCGGATTCGGGCAAAATTGAAATAAGTGGTCGACGGTTGAGTTTCCAAAGCGGTATTTGCCCTCAGATCCCCTAGGGCCTCGTAATCTTCGGAACCTTCTGGTTTTCATCATGTGATCGGAGGGGATTATATCGCTGGACCGCGGTTGTCCCCCGTCGGGGAATACGGGCATCTACACATCGACATAATACCCTGCCAGCTGCCGCAAAGGGCGTGTGGCGGGGGTTGTTAGGTCACCACCCGTAAAGGGAAACAAATCTACATTGAAAACCAACACATCCCATATTCACTGTAGCATATTCATTCATGCCAAAATCCTTTCATTCTACAAGCATGCATATAAATGTACTATAATCTAACAAATAATTGCACCTTAGGATGCAGTAAGAAATTATCCAATAACGTGCAAACTAGAATTTGGTAAGCAAGAAGGCGATATTCCACCACCACATGAACATACAACGCAACATGAACATGCAACATACAACGATCTCCTCCCCCAAGGACACCGATAGGGAATGTGACCCTCCGCTGCAGGTAGGGGGAGGGTCCCTGAGGGGGTGGGACTGGGGACGGCCCAACCCCCTTAGATCCCCCTCCCGGCGGTCGGTTCTTTGACCATTTTACAGTCAGCAGGAATTGTACACCCACACGAAGAACCTTGTCGGCAATTATTTAAAAGATTGAAATTCTGTCAATGCTCTGCAGGCATAGAGTTCGGACAAAATATAGTTTTTTTAATTCAATCCTATGACGTAGACATCTCGTGTGCACGGATATCAACAAAAGCATTCGAATCCGTAGTCGTGATCGTTGAAATTATGGATTTTATGTGACATCGCTATTGGAGCAGCAAAAGAGTACTTTTCTCATTTCATATGCCGTGCTCGATAATTCCAGCTTCGAATATCAGTTGAGAAGAATGATTCAGCCTTGGATAGAGGAATCACTTTGAGCTTTTTCATGAGCATACAACTCTGGTGGATAACTGAATTTTTTCATCGCCGCTCAATCAGCAAACATTGCCTCACGCTTCATCGGCTATAGGAATTTCTCTCTCTGCGCGCCTCAGGCTATGATTGAAGAAGTGCACTTAGCGAAAAGAAAACGGGGAATTCCGTTTGCAATCTAAAGGGATGGGAAGGAAAAATTTATCCATCCGTATTTCCTCAGATTATTTATTTTATTTATTCAGTATAAGTCCGAAAACAGCAGATTTTGGCCTTTACATCGAACTATTAACAACGATAACAATGGTCACATTTACAAACACCCAAGCCCTAGGTGGAGAAAAACTCACCCAGGCGGGAATCGAACCCGCGACCCTTGGAATGGCAGACGAGGACGTTACCCCGCCGCCACCGGGGCCGGCGGGGTAACGGCCCTGCTCGTGTGAGTGACATACGAGGCAGCGCCATCATCATTGGAAATCGGGGAAGCACAACAACGGGAGTGGATGAGGAGACAGGGGCGATATGGCATGGCAAAGCATGATAAAAGCATGGAAGGTCACTAACCGCCTTCAAGGTCGTAAACAAACCCGGAATTTCGCACAAACTCACTCCGGAATCGTTCCCCGACCGCAGGCCTTTCTCCTTCCGTAGATGACCGTGCGAACCCTAAAACTCCATCGCCATGGGTGACCTCTTGTGTGGAAAACAAAAGAAAGAAGTGATTCGACGTAGCGAGGCGAGCACTTCAAATTCCCCGAAGGCCCCGACTACGCAGAGGATTTTAAATTATGTGCCGTTATCAACCAATTTAGGGGTAGGTTTCGAATAACTATGGCGCTACATAGGACATATTACTATTACTCCCAAGCACTCACTAACATGATACGAAATACTCTTCAACCCCGCAGACCATGTTAAAATAATTAATTCTTTAGTTCTGCTTGCTTCTTACTTCTCTTAATTGCATCCAAGTCGCCCAATACTTTCCTCCCTCTACACCACTGACGCATATTGTAGATACAATCTGCAAAACCATATCCTGTTCTCTTCACTCTCTAAAGAAACTTCAAAAGCATTCTATCTTTTTCTTTGCGCATGTAGCTTATCATATACTACCACACTTCGACTCCTGCGATACAGTTTTGTCAAGACTCGTCACACGAACTAACTTTAAGACTGCAGCGAACTCAAAACGCCTGTTTGCGATTTATCTGCGGGCTCAAGAAACGAAATCATGTCTCTGAAAGTTATTATATACTTAAATGGCTAAAATTTGAGGATATGCGGAATCCGATAATATTCTCCCTTCTCTTTCATAGCAAAAATAATTACCTACCCAAGTACTTATCGGATAAACATGACCTCGTTAAGAGTATGCATAGTACCAACACCAGAGAGGAAATGATACTTAATACTTCGAAATCTACGTAACCCCTCGACACGACACTGTAACTTACAGCAAATATTTTCATGTAATTGCCCTAACACTGTGGAAAACTTTGCCTGAGGTCATTAAAATTGCCAGTCACTCACTCAGTTCAAAAATAGACTTTCGATAGATCCGCTCCCACATTTGACTGTCGGGGCTGCATCAGAGGATGGGTGGGAAGGAAGGAATACCAGGGGATTAGTTTAGAATCTTAGCTCATACTTTCCCCACTTTTCCAATTTCCGAGTAATTAGGCTGCAGAGTATTTTGATTCTTTTTTTTTAATGTTTGGGATTATATTTTAACCCACTTCTTCACGAAACAAAATATTTTCAGTGGCTTTCATCGGTACGATTTTGTCCATTTTGAACTGTTTTTAGGGTACATAATGATTCCAAAGGGATCTTCATCTAGCAAATAATTATTGTTATTCGGTAATCTACCGTTTAAGGTAGATTTTGGATGGAAACTGACAACAACACGATGAAATTCTTTGCTTCTCCTGACAATATACCACCTGGCACCCGATAGTGTAGACACACCATAAATTCTGCATGCTTCCTTCCTCCCTTCATTCTGTCCCATCGTATTCCAACCCCTTCCTCATTTGCCCAACGTTCTCTCCTCTCTTACAGTCTTTCCAACATTCCATCGTCAGCCAAGATGCTCTGCATCAACGTTTTATATCTCCTTATGATTTCCCCCAACGATCCCCTCTTTTCCCTCGCCATATTTAGCACCTCCTCGTTTGTTTTCCTAACTGTCCAATTCACCTTCTCCATCCTTCTCCACATCCACATTTCAAAATCCACGTCCTATCATCTTGCTTCAGCGACTGCCCGTACAGTACCACTATCCTCCGTATCGGAGTCCTTACTCGACATCCCTCTCGTCATTCCCCACCTTGAGAAATCTCCTTTCCTTTCCCTATCGAAATACTTCTTCTTACGTCACAAGTGGCTTGGACTATTTCGGTCGAAAACACTCCCAAGATAGGCAAAGAGGGCAATGTCATCTTTTCGTGCATTTTTTTAAGGCGAATGCGTTTCATAATCAAACTAAATCTGATTAGTCAGAATATATATATATATTCTGACTAATCAGATATATATATATATATATATATATATATATATATATATATATATATATATATATATATATATTCTGACTAATCAGATATATATATATATTTTTTTTTAAGGTAATCTACCGGTTAAGGTAGGTTTTTCGATGGACACAACTACCAAACAAATATTTTGTGACTACTAACAAAACACAACCCTAAATTCTACTCTACACCAGGTCCCTCTTCATCTCTGAGTACTTTCTTCCGCCCTTCATCCCGTCCAACATCCCTATCCTGTTCCTTCCCTTTCCTCTTTTGCCCAACATTCTACCCTCTATCACAGTCTTCAACATCCCACTGCCGGTCAATACCCCCTTCATCCACTTTTCCTGCCTCCATAGGATTGCTCCCAACAAATCCCTCTCTTCGCCCACCATACCAAGTACTTCCTCATTTGTTTTTTTCTCTGTCCATTTCACCTTCTCCATTCTTCTCCACACCCACATTTCAAAAGCCTCCAGTCTACGTCTATCCTCCTGCTTCAATTACCACGTTTCCGCGCCGTACATAGCTACGCTCCATATCAAAGTTTTTACGAGTCTTTTCTTAACATCCTTACTCAAAGTCCCCGTCATCAACTCCCTCCTCCTCGTGAAAGCCTCTTTGCCTAGCGCAATTCTTCTCCTTACGTCCCTACTACTTTGACCGTGTTGGTCCAAAACACTACCGAGATACGTAAACTGTTCTACCTGCTCTAGTTTTTGCCCTCCTATTTTAATGTTAAGCTTGCCCTTTTTCTTTCTAGAAAATCGCATAACCTTTGTTTTATTAATGTTGATTCTCATCCCATACCTGTCGCACTGAATTTCCAATTCACTCAGCAATGCTTGCAGCCCCTTGGCTGACTGACAAACTAAAGCTTGGTCATCAGCAAACCTAACTGATTTTACGAATTCCCCGCCCACTTTCATTCCTACCTCTAGTTCTTCCCATGCCACTTTGATCATTTCCTCTGCATACAGGTTGAACAGCAACGGTGATAATGGGCAACCCTGCCTTACACCCCTTCCTAACACTGCCCATCCTGACTCCCCGTTTCCCACCCGCACCTGAGCAGTCTGAGACATGTACAGGTTGCGGATTAGCCTCCTTTCCCTCCAATCTATTCCTATTTTCTGAAATATACTCATAAGTTTTCCCCAATTCACTCTATCAAACGCTTTTTCGAAATCTACGAAACAGGCAAATACCTCCTGGTTGTGTTCTATATTCCTCTCGATTAATAATCTCATTACTGCAATGGCATCACGCGTACCTCTCCCCTTCCTAAACCCAAACTGATCATCCCCTAAGTAAACATTTGCCCTACTCTCTATTCTTTTGTTTATGATCCTGAGAACAACTTAAGCTGCGTGGGATATCAAACTAATTGTCCTATAGTCCTCACATGACGTGGCCTTTACCTTTTTCGAAATAGGAACTAAAACTGATCTCACAAAGTCTTCCGGCCAGATTCCCTCCTCATAAATACTACGGATCAGCCCATATAGCCTCCTCCTCCCACATTTTCCTAAGCATTTTAAAAGTTCCACGGGAATGTTATCTACCCCCACGGCCTTATTTAGTTTCATCTCCCTTAATGCCCTTTCTATCTCATTGTCTAGTATGCCTGGACCTAAGCTGTCTTCCTCTACGTCATTTTCTTTTTCAATGTCTAACTGTTTTGGTCTGAGTTCTTTACTATACAGTTCTTCTATATACTCCTTCCATCTCTCTTGGATCTTTCCTGCGTCAACTATTACCTTACCCGCCTTATCTCTAACTATTAGCATAGCTCTTCCTTTCTTACTTCCCGATAACGATTTAACTTTGCTGTACAGCGCACCGATTTCACCCTTCCTCTGCAGACTTTCCATATCCTCGCACTGCGTCTTCCACCATGCGTCTTTTGCCTTATTTGTTGCCCGCCTCAATTTATTCTTCAATTCTTTGTACTTCATTTTGCCTAATTCTGTATTTATATTCTTCCATTTCCAGCAAACATTGCCTCACGCTTCATCGGCTATAGGAATTTCTCTCTCTGCGCGCCTCAGGCTATGATTGAAGAAGTGCACTTAGCGAAAAGAAAACGGGGAATTCCGTTTGCAATCTAAAGGGATGGGAAGGAAAAATTTATCCATCCGTATTTCCTCAGATTATTTATTTTATTTATTCAGTATAAGTCCGAAAACAGCAGATTTTGGCCTTTACATCGAACTATTAACAACGATAACAATGGTCACATTTACAAACACCCAAGCCCTAGGTGGAGAAAAACTCACCCAGGCGGGAATCGAACCCGCGACCCTTGGAATGGCAGACGAGGACGTTACCCCGCCGCCACCGGGGCCGGCGGGGTAACGGCCCTGCTCGTGTGAGTGACATACGAGGCAGCGCCATCATCATTGGAAATCGGGGAAGCACAACAACGGGAGTGGATGAGGAGACAGGGGCGATATGGCATGGCAAAGCATGATAAAAGCATGGAAGGTCACTAACCGCCTTCAAGGTCGTAAACAAACCCGGAATTTCGCACAAACTCACTCCGGAATCGTTCCCCGACCGCAGGCCTTTCTCCTTCCGTAGATGACCGTGCGAACCCTAAAACTCCATCGCCATGGGTGACCTCTTGTGTGGAAAACAAAAGAAAGAAGTGATTCGACGTAGCGAGGCGAGCACTTCAAATTCCCCGAAGGCCCCGACTACGCAGAGGATTTTAAATTATGTGCCGTTATCAACCAATTTAGGGGTAGGTTTCGAATAACTATGGCGCTACATAGGACATATTACTATTACTCCCAAGCACTCACTAACATGATACGAAATACTCTTCAACCCCGCAGACCATGTTAAAATAATTAATTCTTTAGTTCTGCTTGCTTCTTACTTCTCTTAATTGCATCCAAGTCGCCCAATACTTTCCTCCCTCTACACCACTGACGCATATTGTAGATACAATCTGCAAAACCATATCCTGTTCTCTTCACTCTCTAAAGAAACTTCAAAAGCATTCTATCTTTTTCTTTGCGCATGTAGCTTATCATATACTACCACACTTCGACTCCTGCGATACAGTTTTGTCAAGACTCGTCACACGAACTAACTTTAAGACTGCAGCGAACTCAAAACGCCTGTTTGCGATTTATCTGCGGGCTCAAGAAACGAAATCATGTCTCTGAAAGTTATTATATACTTAAATGGCTAAAATTTGAGGATATGCGGAATCCGATAATATTCTCCCTTCTCTTTCATAGCAAAAATAATTACCTACCCAAGTACTTATCGGATAAACATGACCTCGTTAAGAGTATGCATAGTACCAACACCAGAGAGGAAATGATACTTAATACTTCGAAATCTACGTAACCCCTCGACACGACACTGTAACTTACAGCAAATATTTTCATGTAATTGCCCTAACACTGTGGAAAACTTTGCCTGAGGTCATTAAAATTGCCAGTCACTCACTCAGTTCAAAAATAGACTTTCGATAGATCCGCTCCCACATTTGACTGTCGGGGCTGCATCAGAGGATGGGTGGGAAGGAAGGAATACCAGGGGATTAGTTTAGAATCTTAGCTCATACTTTCCCCACTTTTCCAATTTCCGAGTAATTAGGCTGCAGAGTATTTTGATTCTTTTTTTTTAATGTTTGGGATTATATTTTAACCCACTTCTTCACGAAACAAAATATTTTCAGTGGCTTTCATCGGTACGATTTTGTCCATTTTGAACTGTTTTTAGGGTACATAATGATTCCAAAGGGATCTTCATCTAGCAAATAATTATTGTTATTCGGTAATCTACCGTTTAAGGTAGATTTTGGATGGAAACTGACAACAACACGATGAAATTCTTTGCTTCTCCTGACAATATACCACCTGGCACCCGATAGTGTAGACACACCATAAATTCTGCATGCTTCCTTCCTCCCTTCATTCTGTCCCATCGTATTCCAACCCCTTCCTCATTTGCCCAACGTTCTCTCCTCTCTTACAGTCTTTCCAACATTCCATCGTCAGCCAAGATGCTCTGCATCAACGTTTTATATCTCCTTATGATTTCCCCCAACGATCCCCTCTTTTCCCTCGCCATATTTAGCACCTCCTCGTTTGTTTTCCTAACTGTCCAATTCACCTTCTCCATCCTTCTCCACATCCACATTTCAAAATCCACGTCCTATCATCTTGCTTCAGCGACTGCCCGTACAGTACCACTATCCTCCGTATCGGAGTCCTTACTCGACATCCCTCTCGTCATTCCCCACCTTGAGAAATCTCCTTTCCTTTCCCTATCGAAATACTTCTTCTTACGTCACAAGTGGCTTGGACTATTTCGGTCGAAAACACTCCCAAGATAGGCAAAGAGGGCAATGTCATCTTTTCGTGCATTTTTTTAAGGCGAATGCGTTTCATAATCAAACTAAATCTGATTAGTCAGAATATATATATATATTCTGACTAATCAGATATATATATATATATATATATATATATATATATATATATATATATATATATATATATATTCTGACTAATCAGATATATATATATATTTTTTTTTAAGGTAATCTACCGGTTAAGGTAGGTTTTTCGATGGACACAACTACCAAACAAATATTTTGTGACTACTAACAAAACACAACCCTAAATTCTACTCTACACCAGGTCCCTCTTCATCTCTGAGTACTTTCTTCCGCCCTTCATCCCGTCCAACATCCCTATCCTGTTCCTTCCCTTTCCTCTTTTGCCCAACATTCTACCCTCTATCACAGTCTTCAACATCCCACTGCCGGTCAATACCCCCTTCATCCACTTTTCCTGCCTCCATAGGATTGCTCCCAACAAATCCCTCTCTTCGCCCACCATACCAAGTACTTCCTCATTTGTTTTTTTCTCTGTCCATTTCACCTTCTCCATTCTTCTCCACACCCACATTTCAAAAGCCTCCAGTCTACGTCTATCCTCCTGCTTCAATTACCACGTTTCCGCGCCGTACATAGCTACGCTCCATATCAAAGTTTTTACGAGTCTTTTCTTAACATCCTTACTCAAAGTCCCCGTCATCAACTCCCTCCTCCTCGTGAAAGCCTCTTTGCCTAGCGCAATTCTTCTCCTTACGTCCCTACTACTTTGACCGTGTTGGTCCAAAACACTACCGAGATACGTAAACTGTTCTACCTGCTCTAGTTTTTGCCCTCCTATTTTAATGTTAAGCTTGCCCTTTTTCTTTCTAGAAAATCGCATAACCTTTGTTTTATTAATGTTGATTCTCATCCCATACCTGTCGCACTGAATTTCCAATTCACTCAGCAATGCTTGCAGCCCCTTGGCTGACTGACAAACTAAAGCTTGGTCATCAGCAAACCTAACTGATTTTACGAATTCCCCGCCCACTTTCATTCCTACCTCTAGTTCTTCCCATGCCACTTTGATCATTTCCTCTGCATACAGGTTGAACAGCAACGGTGATAATGGGCAACCCTGCCTTACACCCCTTCCTAACACTGCCCATCCTGACTCCCCGTTTCCCACCCGCACCTGAGCAGTCTGAGACATGTACAGGTTGCGGATTAGCCTCCTTTCCCTCCAATCTATTCCTATTTTCTGAAATATACTCATAAGTTTTCCCCAATTCACTCTATCAAACGCTTTTTCGAAATCTACGAAACAGGCAAATACCTCCTGGTTGTGTTCTATATTCCTCTCGATTAATAATCTCATTACTGCAATGGCATCACGCGTACCTCTCCCCTTCCTAAACCCAAACTGATCATCCCCTAAGTAAACATTTGCCCTACTCTCTATTCTTTTGTTTATGATCCTGAGAACAACTTAAGCTGCGTGGGATATCAAACTAATTGTCCTATAGTCCTCACATGACGTGGCCTTTACCTTTTTCGAAATAGGAACTAAAACTGATCTCACAAAGTCTTCCGGCCAGATTCCCTCCTCATAAATACTACGGATCAGCCCATATAGCCTCCTCCTCCCACATTTTCCTAAGCATTTTAAAAGTTCCACGGGAATGTTATCTACCCCCACGGCCTTATTTAGTTTCATCTCCCTTAATGCCCTTTCTATCTCATTGTCTAGTATGCCTGGACCTAAGCTGTCTTCCTCTACGTCATTTTCTTTTTCAATGTCTAACTGTTTTGGTCTGAGTTCTTTACTATACAGTTCTTCTATATACTCCTTCCATCTCTCTTGGATCTTTCCTGCGTCAACTATTACCTTACCCGCCTTATCTCTAACTATTAGCATAGCTCTTCCTTTCTTACTTCCCGATAACGATTTAACTTTGCTGTACAGCGCACCGATTTCACCCTTCCTCTGCAGACTTTCCATATCCTCGCACTGCGTCTTCCACCATGCGTCTTTTGCCTTATTTGTTGCCCGCCTCAATTTATTCTTCAATTCTTTGTACTTCATTTTGCCTAATTCTGTATTTATATTCTTCCATTTTCGCCGCTCATCCATCTTTGTAATCATCTCATCCGTGATCCATGGTTTCCTAGTCCTTTTAGCGTTAACGGATCCAATAGTGTCTTTTGCGGCTTTAGAAAACCCTTTTTTGATCATTTCCCATTTTTCTTCGATAGTTATAAGCCCTTTACCATCCTCCATGATTTTCTCTACCGCCTGTTTGTATTCCTTCCTTTTCAACCCATTTAATGCTTCTACATTCCATTTTCTAACTCGCCGCCCCTGCCTTATCTTTTTGAAACGTACGCTACATTTCATAACAACTAAATTGTGGTCTGAGTCCGCATCCGCTCCCGGGAAGCTGTGCGAATTTATCACACTGTTCCTAAACCTGTGTCTAACCAGGATATAATCTAGCTGATATCTTCCTGAGTCACCTGGCATTTTCCATGTATACCTGCGTCTTTTGTGGTGTCTAAACCAAGTGTTGGTGATGACTAACCCCTGTCTCCTGCAGAACTCAACTGCTTTCTCCCCGCGGTCATTCCTCGTGCCTAAACCGTAGTCGCCCACCTCATCACTATCTCTTCCTTCGCCTACCGTCGCATTCCAATCCCCCATCACTATCAAATGTTTCCCTGCAGGAACACACGCGATCATGTCCTCTAACTGATCGTATATCTTATCGACCTCTTCTTCCTTATGGTTGCTCGGTGGCATGTATACCTGAATAATAACTAAGTTCGTCGGTTCTGCTTTTATCTCCGCTAGTAGTATTCTATCCGTTACCTGCTCTATGTTGACTACGCTTCTTCCTACCTCTTCATTTAATATTATGGCAACCCCTCGTTGGCTCTCGTCCCCACCGCTGTATATTATTCTATACTTATCACTCCAGTAATCCCCGCTATCTTTCCATCTCACCTCGCATAGACCTAAAATATCTATATTTCCCCTTTCCATCTCTCGCTTAACATTCTCCAATTTCCCTGTCCTCATCATTGTCCTAACATTCCACGTTCCTATTCTAACTAATTTTGTCTTCTTCTCCTGCGTCTTCTGTCCTGCTGCTGCTGGTTTTCCCTTGCAAGGGTTTCGTGGGATGACGACCGCGGAAGTCTTGCCTCCCCCGCTGCCGGGCACGACACACGGCCGCTTGGGCCGAGCCCCGTGGTTGCCAGGACTCAAAATATCTCTATTGTCCATCATATTTTTCTAGGGAATGATAATTGAGGTGGTTTCCCGTTGCCTTCCTCAATAGTGTTTTTAACGTGACACCATCACTTACTGGCCGCCCCACTGGGGTCAGACGCCATTGCAGCCGCCTCACTGAGGAACAGACGCTGCGTGGACTACCTTTCGTCTGGCTCCTAACCTTCGACCTATCTGGCATGGGTGACCCTACCAGGAGCAATAATTATTACTCCCGGCAGCACAGCTCTAGGGGTCATCGGAACGCACAAGCCCTTCCACCACGTCAAGGTTGAAGTCCGGGGAGGGCAGATATATATATATATATATATATATATATATATATATATATATATATATATATATATATATATATATTCTGACTAATCAGATATATATATATATATATATATATATATATATATATATATATTACCAACGGATATTGTACGTATTTCTTAATTTGGCCTCATTACGTGAAACTAGGGCGTTCATCATTTAATTCTGGTATCCTTTCGGCCTATTTTGTTTTCATCGAATTCATTTTTCCATCGTCTGAGAGTTTTTACCGCAAGCGTACTATCTCGCATCTCTCCTATTTAAAAAAAGTCAATTCCCAAAAACCTTGAACCGAAATTTTCGTCCATAGAATTGCCCTAGTTTAGCTGTCTGGCCCATATATTAGCTCCAGAAAATAAACTTTGCTTTTGCTGATGTTTCAGCAATCGGTACCAATGTGCTATGAAAACAATGATTTCACGTACTCCGATCTTTTTAGCAAATCTTATTTAATTTTCTAACGGAAGGATGCGAAATGGATCGTTAACCTGAAAAGTTCAAGTGTTTTCCGTTGAAAAGTTAAAATTGCATCACCCTCTCATTTATTTACATGTATCCACGGGCCACGCAGGGGCCATAAAATATTTTCTGATATAAGTGAGACTCGTGCTCTACGATAATCTATGTGAGAGGGTTACTCTTCATATTTTGAGCCTTGACAACACTAAGTGGTTTAGGCGCCATCTGACGTTTCCATCTGAGAGTTTAATCCTTTGAACGCTATCTTTCTCCAGAACATTTTGTGGTTCGATCATAAATTGTGCTGTTTGCTGTGACTCGAAAATTTTTTCTCAGCGAAAATATGGAGTTAACTCGTGAACACTTTATTGCGATGATTTTTTACAACTTTCGACGTGGATTATCAAGGCAGGAGTGCATCGATCAACTTACTTCCACTTTTGGCGATGAAGCCCCATTTTTTGCCACTGTGACATGTTGGCATAACGAATTCTATCATTCGGTCGCCGTTCGCACAGCGACGAAAGTCGTGAAGGTCGTCCGAAGTTAGTCGGTGTGCCAGAAAACATTGATGCTGTGCATGAACTGGTAAAGGAAGATCGTCATTTGAATTATCGTGAGATAGAGACATCATTGGGGATTATTAAGACGAGCATCAATTATATATTGCATAGACATTTAGCTGTGAAAAAATTTGTTCGCGTTGGATCCCGCATTATTTGAACAAAACCTCAAAAAGATGCTCGTGTCAATCGGTGCAACGAAATGCTCAACAAATACAATCGCGGTTTATCAAAAGCTGTGTATAACATCTACACTGGTGACGAATCTTGGGTCTATGCGTACGAGCCCGAAATAATACAGAAATCCAATGTATGGGTCTTCCAAGGCGAGCCAAATCCGTCAAAATTGATTCGTGCCCGAAGCAGAAGCGAAGGATCTTTCTTCATCATGACAATGCAAGCTTTCACAGTTCGGCTGAAATAAGTATCTATTTGACTCGTCCAATCGAATTCGAATTGATGGGTCATAATCCTCCGTACAACCCTGATTTAGCACCAAATGACTTCTTTTCATTCCCGTTTATCTAGAAAAAATTGCGCGGCCAACGTTTTTCGGCGCCCTTATCCTTAAGCATCATCCTTATTGATGTAAAGATTTAAAGATGAAGACATACCGTGAAACAATGATCCATTGATTAATAGAAAAATTCTAGTTCCATTGCGTGCAAGTGCAGCGTACGGAAATAACAAAAAATTACCCCAACTGACGACTGGTAAAGAGAGTACATACCTTGTCAAATAGCAAGGGAGATATTTTAGTAGACAAAAAAAGTCATCAAACAAGCTGAAGGAAGCTATGTTTGATCCGTAACTATCATTGCACATTCATCAGTCATAGCCGTGAACAAGGCATCGCGGAATAAAGACTTAATCTTTAGATTAATGACTATGTCGACGTAATGTCAAACTGTCGCTATTTCTTTCTCAAAGAGACTTATCGTAAGATAATTTCTACTCGCGCTGGCTTATATGTTCGCTGTCAGCGAAGATCTTAATGTTAGTTTCTCCTGAGGGTTAATTGTGACCTGTCTATTCCCGAGTAATTACTGCAAGTTCAGGAAGTAATGGGTCACATGTGAGTCACATGGACCTAAGGTTAAACGATGAACAAACACCACCACCATTTGAATTGGCTCGCGAATTCGCCAAGTGCCTCTTTGATGGCCTACCTTTCACAATCCACTCATGCTGAAGTCAGCCATGAATCACCGACCAAGAATTTGTAGTGGTTTACTCCTACCTCAGGAAGAAAAACGATGCTCGACCATTTGAGTAAAGTAACGACAAACAACATATTCTCGGGAGAGCATACTATTAATAGTTTGGTTTTTCTGCCAAATGGGAGAGGCAAACATTAAGTTCGGTGGGTTAAGCGGATAGATGATGGCTGCCTTTCGACTTGGGTTTTCAAACATTTCCGCTGCGACGTTTCAGTCTGTCGGATAATTGTTTCTAAGCATGGGGAATTGTGTTCCACGACGGCCTTGTGCGTCAAATTATTTTGATAGATGAAATCCTCAAAGCCAAATTTCTGTTGCCACAGAAACACCAGAAACATCAATTAAATGGTAATTACAGGGATTTCAACACGATCCACCAGGCAATTGGCTTCGAAAACTGTAAATAAGACCGCTGACGGGGTTGGCTACACGATTACACAGACATCCTCTCTCCTTCTCCTTTATTTTATTGCATAATAAAGAATTGGTATCATTAACATTGCGTTTAGTGAGGAAATTAATATATTTGCGATAAGCTATCGTCATTCGTACTAAGTAATAATGCTGTCGCTAAGAATCACTATGAATAAAATATTTTTTTTTTCAAAATTTGCTTGTTACGAAAAATGGAAAAGAAAAGATGTTGATATTGGCGCAAAATTATAATCAGGTGAGTCATAAATTAATGGTGTATTGATTAGCTGAAAAATATTGGTAATGAAGTAACGATTAGGAAAAAAGGAAGCTTTGGGACCACTCAGAAGAAGTTAGCCTACGGACTGAATGAAATACTTAAGCTTGGCGATGAACGAATCGCTGGAATTTGATCGCTGAGCAAGTCGTATGAAATTTTACCAACAAATATAAATACCAAATTGATGCTTTCTGCATTATTAAGTCGTCAGAAAATTTTCATCTCTGAACTCTTATTATTCTTGAATCATGGAGACAAAAGAATTTTTATTCATCGAAAACTTTAGCACACGCAATTTTTAATAATCAACAATAATTACGTTCGCATTTGACTGCAGAAAACAAATACGTGTGACATGCTTCCATGAAGCAATTGCGTCTGTCAATCGTTAGAATATCATATATCATATCTGAGTAGTATTACTGTAAAAATTCCCCTCCCAATCGAACGGGAAGAAGAAAGGAAAAAAAGAGCTTCGATTAACCGCAGGAGTTTCTAGGCAGAATAAAAAAAAGCTTCCATGATGACCTTTGTGCTACGGATTGCATTAACGTTTAAAAACTATCAATTCCTTGTCAAAGCAATATTTAAAAGGAGAACGTATTATTGCGAAATTTTTTATGGTCATTGTTGTCTGTCGTGTGGAGAGCACATTATGTGCGCAGTACTCCATCTTTCTGGAGGGACGCCAACGCTTGTATACTTGGGCTTCAACATATCCGTTAAATCAAACCAAGACTTCTCTCCACCCTTCCTCCATTCTCCAGAGAGCGCCAACTTATTCCACCGTAATGGATCGGATTTGGTGCAGTCTCACGGCGCAATATAGTATCTCATCTGTCCGCTAAAGGACTACCGCCGCGATGTTTCGTGGGATTCGCGCGATATGATTGGAATCGTCGCTTCTTTTTCGAATCTCCTCCACGCAAATGCGGAGACTGTTCTCACGCGTCTCCGTGCTGAACGGCTTGAATGCACGACGCCCTCGTCGGCCGATTGATTGGGCCACTATCGCCCCCAAGGAATGTTCTGGGGGAGGGGAGGGGCAAGTTGAAGGTGAGCATCCCTCGTGCCCACATTTGGGTCATTTTTTTGAGGGATTAAGTGACCTCCTGGCCTTTGACCAGCGTTCTCCAATGTCCGCAGGAAGTAACATGTCTCCAAAAACACTTTCATCTTTCCCTAAAGGAGGGATCACCCCTCTCTAGCGGCACCACGAGAACGCAGGTATGAATAAGCAGCTGACCTTCCCCGATAGTCGCGGGGCTCTTTCTTTTCAGGGCCGGTATTAAGATATTTGCTAAACGTCTCAGTTAGGCAGGTGTCAAGACAGCTCACCGTTTTATGTCCATTCACTACTCGCAAATACTGCATGAGAATTTATGAGATATCTCATTTTCACCAAGTTGCCAGCGGTGTACAATTCAAATGTTATTTTTTACCTCTCATACCACCGGATTTCAGGTTTAACTTAGGAGATTTTAGAAATATTTGGAGAGTATAAAATATTAAGAAACGGCTAAGGGAGAAAGTGCACCAGGTTTTCGAAATAAAAAAACCATCACTTTTCATCGAATATGTATTATGTTTATATATATATATATATGTATATATATATATATATATATATATATATATATATTTATATATATACATATAATACATATATATATATATATTTATATATATACATATAATACATATATATATATATTTATATATATACATATAATACATATATATACATATATATGGCTTCTGAGGAAGACGGAGCTAAATTCCGTCGATATTATTAAGAAATAACGTGTGATTGTTCATTGTATGTAAATATCGAAACTCATCCTTCTGATATGTACCAAATATTTCATTTACTCTTTGTAATTACATCAGTAAATGAAGTCAAAAAAAGTTTAGCTGGGTACACTCTGGAATTATTGGCGTAGGGATTTAAATACTTCGGATGGTAGGCAGTGCTTTAAGTTACAATTGTTGTCAAGAAAACAGCAGCTATGCAGTGAACCATTTCAGACTGGCCCCCTCTCTTGCCTCCAACTCCTTGACCTGCTTACGAAATCCACTGAAATTCCTCGTAACGTAGATTTATGTAGGAACACAAACATTGGAAACCTGTTTTTTTTTTCGGTCGTCCGCGATGATTTCAATGGTTTCGTTGCTAGAACCAAATGCATTTGGTAAACATAAAACGAATTGAATAGTCGCTATCCCTTAATTCATATTTATGTCTCGCACGCCGCATTAATATCACAGGGTATAACTTGTAAAAGGGTTAAATTAGTCGGCGTGGTAGTCGTCCAGGGAAATGTACAGTGGAGCCAAATTATCACAGCATAAAATCACAACCGTTGAAAACATGAAAATCATCTCAGCAAAAAGCTACTTAGGAGAGCTGCAGTAAAATTTTATTTGCAGAGTTGAGCCTTTCCAAATCGGTTAAATGCATAAGCACCATTCACTCCTCACTTCCTACCCATTCCCTTTCGGGGGAGGAAGGGATGAAAACCTCTGGCTTTAAAGTTATTACTGGAAGCGTATTCCTTTTTTATAATTTCTTTCGTACCTCCCCGTCCTCGCGTACTCCTTTCGACGCAGCCCCATTCGTATCTCGCTCCATTCTGTTCCTGGGACTGCGACCTTGACAGTGTCTCGGACCACATTCGACGATTCATCTCTCTCGGTCCACCCCTTCCTCTCTCTCTTCCAACCATTCACTCCTGTCTCTTGGATGATTCGACCCTCATCCATTCTCTCAACTGACCAAACCATTGAGTTCACTTCTTTCATATCCGTCGATCGCTCGTGAATTCTACTCACATTCTTTCATGACTCATTCATTCCTAACTCCGTCGCTTCTTTTTTTCCATTAGCATTTCTCAAACCCCTCATACCCTCGGAATTCACATAGCTGACGTGTGGGCTTATCCTGGCAGACACAAGCTTTATTACCAAACAGTGTTAATGGTGAATGCTGCAATTTTATGCAGTTATTTGTACCATCTTAGACCTTAGTTCTAAATTTTCAACTTCTACCACCAACAAAATATGTCTACTACCTTTTAGGGGTATATCAAATAAGGCTTATTTTCACCAATATCCTTCCGAGTTATATGAGGATTGATTGCCAATTTGTAAAGATTCGAGTTGAACTGATTTTAATGACGCTGCAAGTGCCAATCAAAGTAACATGATCATCTCAGAATTCATTCATGTTTAATGTTTGAAACGATCCTACTCTTGGCGTAGGGCTAGTTCCAAATGAGTAGCTAATACATGAGTATACGATAATATTTAGGGTAATGTAGGCACGACATTTTCTATTAGACAATCATCGATGAAAATAGATTTAGTAGCGTATCAATCACCGTAGTTATTTATTTCGTAGGTGATAATGGTAGCCTTTGCGGGAATGTGCGGATTACTGTAATAGGTCTTTCTACTAGGTCTGCACCCGCGGACTTAAATGGATTAAAAAACCTTAGTAAACCAATCCGAATGTTGATTGATGGGTGAAGGTAGAGCTAACCTCGTTTTAAGCCCATCGCGGCAAGTGAAGTTCACGCATCAGGGCTGTGGAGCCTACTTCCTTTCCTGGAACCGCCTCCTGTTTCCCAGAAAGATTTGACCGCTTAAAAATCAGTGAGCATGGGAGAATGTCAAGATGTTGAAATCACCGGAAATAGAACCCATTCGGTCAGTAACCTGACACTCTTCCCAGTTGGTCATCTAATCCTAAAATTACATTGTCGGTTTTCATCTTGGGAAGTAATGCTTACGTTAGGATTTCATGTCCGCTTACATGTTGTTCTGTCGAGAGACCTTCATTTCCCCATATCTTTCGGTGTTGATTCCCTTTCAAATGCCTATGGAAATCCCTCTTCCATGGTATGGCCAGCTGTGGGGCTGTCACTGCCACCTTGCAACCCATCAACCAACGCAATTTAATGATAATGGACTTCTAAGATGGTGACGTAAATTTATTTGCCCAAATAACCCACCACTTTACTTATTAATGACTTTGCATGTGTGCCTTTAAAATACATCATTTCTGACATCGTGCTTAAACGGTCCATAGGGCACTTCAAGGGCACTCTCACCTCTGAGATTCGCCGGCAATAATTTCACCTGCAGTTTTCAAAGGTGAAATAAGCTAGCGGAAGTTGAGGGGGTAATTCTGAAGCTCCCTTCTCGCCCGAGACAAAGCCCATGTCATTGACTGATTGGGGTCGGTAGTGAAGTAGGTTACGACTCTTTTCAAGTTTCTACCACCAAGATAAATGAGTTAATTATGAGGTTTCCATGGAGTAAGATAATCTTCTGTCTCGTTTAATGCAATTAGTTTAACTTCAAATGAGCGCATTTGTTCGTTTAACCTTCAGCATCTACAAATCATACTTCTTGCTGTGGCTTTCGCGAGAGGAGACGTGGGATAGTCGTGTGTGCAAAACAAAAGCGGTTGACTCGTAGTGAACGTTAAAATACGCACGCATTGAGTCCAAGCCCATTATATCCTCCCGGAGGAAGAAAGGTCAGGGTTACGGGTCGTGATCTCCCGGGAGGATGTTCTTTTTTTCCACCCAACTCGCAGCGAAAGAGAGCAATTGCTTTCTCGTCGACATTGAGAGGGACATGTGGCTTCCAGCGCCGCCGTGTTTCCGGTCCCTCTAATGAATCCATTTATTAATTTCCCACTTTGTGTCAGCGTCTTGAATCCAGTTTATCCTCGCGTTTCAAAACATTTCGAGCTCGTATTCCGCCATTAAAAAAAGAATGAGGCACAATTCACTCGGGACTGGAAACCTCTCAAAGTCAATGCAACAATTTCAGAGTGTAAAAATCATTCGCCTTGACTGGGATTCGAACCCAGATCCATCAATATCCGGTCGAGTGCTTTAGCCACTTAAGCTACCGAGGCGTCCTCTTAAACTCTGAAATTTTTGGGGCTTTTAAAGGAGCAAGATGTTGTGACGAAATACCGTACATACAATGTCACAGGCATTCGTAGTCGTGCGCGAGGCGCCACAGTCCACGAGGTTGTTGCATTGAAATGCACATTAGCGGATGACTCCGTTAAAAGTTACTGTTGCGGCATCTCCCGCAGTTTCTTTGGAATTTGTCAAAGTGAAAACACCATAAGTGTTTAAAGTTGGCTTTAACCTCGTGGACTGTGGCGCCTCGCGCACGACTACGAATGCCTGTGACATTGTGTACGGTATTTCGTCACAACATCTTGTTCCTTTAAAAGCCCCAAAATTTCAGAGTTTAAGAGGACGCCTCGGTAGCTTAAGTGGCTAAAGCACTCGACCAGATACTGAGGAATCTGGGTTCGAATCCCAGTCAAGGCGAATGATTTTTACACTCTGAAATTGTTGCATTGAAATGCACATTAGCGGATGACTCCGTTAAAAGTTACTGTTGCGGCATCTCCCGCAGTTTCTTTGGAATCTCTCAAAGTCAGTTTCATAATTGAACCGCTCGACTGCTGGCAATATATGTACATACTTGGAAGCACTTCTAAAACAATTTAATAGTTTTTTTTACTAGGATTGATCCTTCGACAGAGCCATTTCATGGAATGAGAAAGCGAAAATATGAGAGTGAAAAAAAGGGTTGTTGCATGTAATTGACTCCCTTTGTAATGACTTCAGTTATTAATGACGGACAAATACTTAAGAAGATAAACTTACAAAATTAATAAATTTATAAATAAGAACAAATAACTCTACACTGCTAGGTAAAAAATGGCAATATGCTCAACAACCAATAATTATATACAGACAAGGCCTGTCTCAAATCAATCTGGGGAAAAATGTATAACAGATCAAAATAGAAATTGCTAAAATTCTTCATTAGAGCCCATTCTGTATCGACATACCGACTCCAGTGCCTCCGCCAGTTGTCGTATGCCTTCTACATATAAGATATCTCAAGAAAGGAGGAGTTCCTTCCTTCTCTTCCTTGAGAAAGGTTGCTTGGCTGTGACCACCGAAAATTCGAAAATTTGTGAGTTTCTTTTTCTTTTGTGCCCTTGTTATTGTTCGCTAGTGCTCGCGTGATATATATATATATATATATATATATATATATATATATATATATATATATATATTTTTTTTTTTTTTTTTAAGGTAATCTACCGGTTAAGGTAGGTTTTTGGATGGACACAACTACCAAACAAATATTTTATTACTCCTAACAAAACACAAAATCCATCATCCTACTCTATATCAGTTCCCTCTTCATCTCTGAGAACTTCCTTCCTCCCTTCATCCCGTCCAACATCCCTATCCTGTTCCTTCCCTTTCCTCTTTTGCCCAACATTCTACCCTCTATCACCATCTTCAACATCCCACTGCCGGTCAACACCCCCTTCATCCACTTTTCCTGCCTCCATAGGATTGCTCCTAACAAACCCCTCTCTTCGCCCACCATACGAAGTACTTCCTCATTTGTTTTCTTCTCTGTCCATTTCACCTTCTCCATTCTTCTCCACACCCACATTTCAAAAGCTTCCAGTCTACGTCTATCCTCCTACTTCAATGACCACGTTTCCGCGCCGTACATAGCTACGCTCCATATCAAAGTTTTTACGAGTCTTTTCTTAACATCCTTACTCAACGTCCCCGTCATTAACTCCTTCCTCCTTGTAAAAGCCTCTTTGCCTAGCGCAATTCTTCTCCTTACGTCCCTACTATTTTGACCGTGTTGGTCCAAAACGCTGCCGAGATACGTAAACTGCTCTACCTGCTCTATTTTTTGCCCTCCTATTTTAATATTAAACTTAGCCTTTTTCTTTCTAGAAAATCGCATAACCTTTGTTTCATTAATATTGATTCTCATCCCATACCTGTCGCACTGAATTTCCAATTCACTAAGCAATGCTTGCAGCCCCTTGGCTGACTGACAAACTAAAGCTTGGTCATCAGCAAACCTAACTGATTTTACGAATCCCCCGCCCACTTTCATTCCTATCTCGAGTTCTTCCCAAGCCTCTTTGATCATTTCCTCTGCATACAGGTTGAACAGCAACGGTGATAATGGGCAACCCTGCCTTACACCCCTTCCTAACACTGCCCATCCTGACTCCCCGTTTCCCACCCGCACCTGAGCAGTCTGAGACATGTACAGGTTGCGGATTAGCCTCCTTTCCCTCCAATCTATTCCTATTTTCTGCAATATACTCATTAGTTTTTCCCAATTCACTCTATCAAACGCTTTTTCGAAATCTACGAAACAGGCAAATACCTCCTGGTTATGTTCTATATTCCTCTCGATTAATAATCTCATTACTGCAATGGCATCACGCGTACCTCTCCCCTTCCTAAACCCAAACTGATCATCCCCTAAGTAATCATTTGCCCTACTCTCTATCCTTTTGTTTATGGTCCTGAGAACAACTTAAGCTGCGTGGGATATCAAACTAATTGTCCTATAGTTCTCACATGACGTGGCCTTTACCTTTTTCGGAATCGGAACTAAAACTGATCTCACAAAGTCTTCCGGCCAGATTCCCTCCTCATAAATGCTACGGATCAGCCCATATAGCCTCTTCCTCCCACATTTTCCTAAGCATTTTAAAATTTCCACGGGAATGTTATCTACCCCCACGGCCTTATTTAGTTTCATCTGCCTTAATGCCCTTTCTATCTCATTGTCTAGTATGCCTGGACCTAAGCTGTCTTCCTCTACGTCATTTTCTTTTTCAATGTCTACCTTTGTTGGTCTGAGTTCTTTACTATACAGTTCTTCTATATACTCCTTCCATCTCTCTTGGATCTTTCCTGCGTCAACTATTACCTTACCCGCCTTATCCCTAACTGTTAGCATAGCTCTTCCTTTCTTACTTCCCGATAACGATTTAACTTTGCTGTACAGCGCACCGATTTCACCCTTCCTCTGCAGACTTTCCATATCTTCGCACTGCGTCTTCCACCATGCTTCTTTTGCCTTATTTGTTGCCCGCCTCAATTTATTCTTCAATTCTTTGTACTTCATTTTGCCTAATTCTGTATTTATATTCTTCCATTTTCGCCGCTCATCCATCTTTGTAATCATCTCATCCGTGATCCATGGTTTCCTAGTCCTTTTAGCGTTAACGGTTCCAATAGTGTCTTTTGCGGCTTTAGACAACCCTTTCTTGATCATTTCCCATTTTTCTTCGATAGTACTAAGCCCTTTGCCATCCTCCATGATTTTCTCTACCGCCTGTTTGTATTCCTTCCTTTTCAACCCATTTAATGCTTCTACATTCCATTTTCTAACTCGCCGCCCCTGCCTTATCTTTTTGAAACGTACACTACATTTCATAACAACTAAATTGTGGTCTGAGTCCGCATCCGCTCCCGGGAAGCTGTGCGAATTTATCACACTGTTCCTAAACCTGTGTCTAACCAGGATATAATCTAGCTGATATCTTCCTGAGTCACCTGGCATTTTCCATGTATACCTGCGTCTTTTGTGGTGTCTAAACCAAGTGTTGGTGATGACTAACCCCTGTCTCCTGCAGAACTCAACTGCTTTCTCCCCGCGGTCATTCCTCGTGCCTAAACCGTAGTCCCCTACCTCATCACCATCTCTTCCTTCGCCTACCGTCGCATTCCAATCCCCCATCACTATCAAATGTTTCCCTGCAGGAACACACGCGATCATGTCCTCTAACTGATCGTATATCCTATCGACCTCTTCTTCCTTATGGTTGCTCGGTGGCATGTATACCTGAATAATAACTATGTTCGTCGGTTCTGCTTTTATCTCCGCTAGTAGTATTCTATCCGTTACCTGCTCTATGTTGACTACGCTTCTTCCTACCTCTTCATTTAATATTATGGCAACCCCTCGTTGGCTCTCGTCCCCACCGCTGTATATTATTCTATACTTATCACTCCAGTAATCCCCGCTATCTTTCCATCTCACCTCGCATAGACCTAAAATATCTATATTTCCCCTTTCCATCTCTCGCTTAACATTCTCCAATTTCCCTGTCTTCATCATTGTCCTAACATTCCACGTTCCTATTCTAACTAATGTGGTCTTCTTCTCCTGCCTCTTCTGTCCTGCTGCTGCTGGTTTTCCTTTGCGAGGGTTTCGTGGGATGACGACCGCGGAAGCCTTGCCTTCCCGCTGCCGGGCACGACACACGGCCGCTTGGGCCGAGCCCCGTGGTTGCCAGGACTCAAAATATCTCTATTGTCCATCATATTTTTTCTTGGGAATGATAATTGAGGTGGTTTCCCGTTGCCTTCCTCAATAGTGTTTTTAACGTGACACCATCACTTACTGGCCGCCCCACTGGGGTCAGACGCCATTGCAGCCGCCTCACTGAGGAACAGACGCTGCGTGGACTACCTTTCGTCTGGCTCCTAACCTTCGACCTATCTGGCATGGGTGACCATACCAGCATAGGAGCAATAATTATTACTCCCGCCAGCACAGCTCTAGGGGTCATCGAAACGCACAAGCCCTTCCACCACGTCAAGGTTGTAGTCCGGGGAGGGGATATATATATATATGTGTGTATATATATGTATATGTATATATGTATATATATGTATATGTATATGTATATATATGTATATATATACATATAGTGTATATATATATATACATATATATATATATATATATATATATATATATATATTGGATGTATATATATATATATATATATATATATATATATATATATATATATATATATATATATATATATATATATGATGATTAAGTAATCTACCGGTTTAGGTAGGTTTTGGATGGACACATCTCCAAAATAAATATTTTGTGACTGTTAGCAAAACAATCCAGCAACCTATCAGGTGCCTCTTCATCTCCGAGTATTTCCTTCCTCCTTTCCTCCCGTCCAACATCCCTATCCTATTCCTTTCCCTTCTTCCTTTGCCTCACATTCTCCCCTCTATTACAGTTTACAGTATCCCATTGGCAGTCAATAAGCCCTTCGTCCTCCATAGGAAGCCCAACAGCCTCCATAGGATTTCTCCCAACAAACCCCACTCTTCGCCCACCAAACCAATATTACTTCCTCATTTGGATTCCTTTCGGTCCATTTCACCATCTCCGTTCTTCTCCACACCCACATTTCAAAAGCCTCCAGTCTACGTCTATCCTCCTGCTTCAATGACCACGTTTCCACGTTTAGTAATAATCTATCCGTTACCTGCTCTATGTTGACTACGCTTCCTCCTACCTCTCCATTTAATACTATGGCAACCCCTCGTTGGCTCTCTTCCCCGCCGCTGTATATTATTCTATACTTATCACTCCAGTAATCCCCGCTATCTTTCCATCTCACCTCGCATAGACCTAAAATATCTATATTTCCCCTTTCCATCTCTCGCTTAACATTCTCCAATTTCCCTGTCTTCATCATTGTCCTAACATTCCACGTTCCTATTCTAACTAATGTGGTCTTCTTCTCCTGCCTCTTCTGTCCTGCTGCTGCTGGTTTTCCTTTGCGAGGGTTTCGTGGGATGACGACCGCAGAAGCCTTGCCTTCCCGCTGCCGGGCACGACACACGGCCGATTGGGCCGAGCCCCGTAGTTGCGAGGACTCAAAATCTCTGTATTGTCCACCATTTAAATCTTGGGAATTATAATTGAGGTGGTTTCCCGTTGCCTTCCTCAATAGTGTTTTTAACGTGACACCATCACTTATTGGCCGCCCCACTCGGGTCAGACGCCATTGCAGCCGCCTCACAGAGGAACAAACGCTGCGTGGACTACCTTTCGTCTGGCTCCTAACCTTCGACCTATCTGGCATGGGTGACCATACCAGCATAGGAACAATAATTATTACTCCCGCCAGCACAGCTCTAGGGGTCATCGAAACGCACAAGCCCTTCGACCACGTCAATGTTGTAGTCCGGGGAGATATATATATACATATACATATATATATATATATATATATACATATATATATATATATATATATATATATATATATGTACACGCATATTTAAAAAACCATAAACACAGTAATGAACCCGAAAGTCGATTTGGTAGAGTTCGCCCAGTTCTAAGCCCGATTGCGTGTGGAATTCAAACATCAGGGAAGGAGGGGCAGTTCCTTTCCCTGTGCCGGCTATGGTTTCCCAGGAAGATCTGGTACTCGAAAAATCACATAGCTTACATGTATATATATGTACATATGTATATACGTACCTATATATACATGTACATATATGTACATAGGAATATATATGTATATACGGCTATTTTGTGTGCATGCAAGGTCTGTCTCAGAAGAAGCAGGAGGATTTAATTGATCCCGGATATACGGACGTTTGGCTGTTTCTCTGCCTTGGTTTGAGGGAGGGGAGTCTCAGGAAAGGCTGGAGGTCGGTTGTAGTTGGTTCTTAGCCTTTGCGGAGTGCAGATCGTTCTTTTGCAAAACCTCTATAATGTTACCCCGTTACGCTCCGTTATGGACCTGTTATTAGAACCGCGTTACGCTACCAAATTTGCGTGAAACTGGGCAAAACTGGGAAAGAGACTCTTGACATGCTCAAGACATCTTATGGTGATAACTCCACGGGTGGATTGAGTGTTTTGAGCAGCTCAAGTTGTTTCGGGAGTGTGGAGAAGGTGTTGAAGACATGGAACATTCAGGATACCCTTCAGCCTCGAAAAATGACGAAAATCTTGTAAGAGTGAAGGCTTAGTTGGACAAGGATCGCAGATTAAGTGTTCGGATGGTTTTTAATTAACTCGCCATCCATAAAAGCGATGTGCATCGACTTGTGACCGAAAGGACGTCACCACAGCTCGGTGGAAGCGTTACAATAGGGCGTGGCGAGGGAGCTTAGTCGCATTCCGGGCGCCGTCTTCCAGAAGGCGCACGACGAGACGTGGAAAACCCGCCGACAGCGGTGTGTGGGCGTACAAGGGTGCTAATTCGAAAACCTTTGGATGAATGTATCAATTCTGGAAACAATTTTCTTATATACACACATATGTACACACAGGGAATCTGGCCCCTCTACCCTTCCGAGCCACATTTCTCCACGTATAGGAGAGTTTTAGGTGGCACTACCTAAATTAAGATGAGATTAAGACACCATAGAAGGCATCTTAGAATGAAAAAAAGATACTTTTCCATCCGTAGGGCGATAGGATGATGTTATTCTTAATCCTTAGCGTTCGGGGGTAAACTCTTAATATCTCTAAATTCATTGACATGATATCTCGTACCGTAGTACGATGGGGATGATAATACATTTTCAACGTCATTGCTAAGGAGACATCATTTCAATTTACGCAAGAGATTTAATCTGTAATATAACCTTCGCTCCATTGAGTTGTTTCCAGCATAGCTGCTCTAATATTTTGCATACGCCACTAAGTTTATCATGACAACCTTCGTGCATTTCGTTAGCTGTGAATGAGATATCACTGATAAATTCTCCTTATCGTGTCAGATGGAGAAGAATTGGGACGGTATAAATAATGGAAATCCTTGCAGAAACTGTTCCTGAAAGAGGGTGAATTCAGGGGTGGGGGACATGACCTCCTCTCCTTCCCTCCACCACCCCCCGGAGATCCCGTGCGTAAGATAATATTCGATTGAATTGGTTGCAATGAAAGGTTTAAAAGTTTCATTCACCTGAGGAGCACTTCAAGAAAACTATTGCATGTGATCATTTCGGTCCTCTCCGCCAAGAGTCAACGATGTTTTCAGAATGTTCTGCCACCCTTCCCTAATCCTCTCCCGCCAATCTAAAGTCGGGCCTGGATCCGGTTCTGCTCCGTGCGGCGGAGTCTGAACCCAGGTGAGTGGTCATTTAAGGGACGCCGTCGTGCTAAGGTCACCATTGACGAAAGCGAAGGAAAGCCACCTGTTAGTATTCTTCCATGGGATCTCTGTTTGGCGGAAATGTTGAGGAGAGGGAGCCGTCGTTTGAGGAAATTGGAAGAAGGCAGTCAGAATGATGGGTGGAGAGGTCCCAGGGGAGGGAGCGGTGGGGTGACGAAGGCTGTCGCGAAAGCGAGAATGAATGGTAAGAGGGGAGGGAGTTGGGGTGGAGGGAAAAGGCTTTTCGGACGAGGGTAGGAAATACAGGAAGGAAGACAGGAGGAGAGAGCGAGGAAAGAATGGGTTTCGAGCCGGGAGGAATGCGCGCCCTGTAATTTGTGGAAGTTGACTGGGTCCCCGTCGCCGTGCCCCCCCCCCCCCGCGTGCCTGGTTCAGTGCCCTTGGTGATGACTTGAGGTGAAGTAACTGGGAGCTGCTTATTTCGAATATCATTGATAATGGGAATAATAAAAGAAAAAAAGTCTTTCTTTTAGCACTGGTTTTGTTTGCACAAACAAATGGATTATAACTGAAAAAATAAGAGGATTCCTTTGAGAGCTATTATTAATGGATTTTAAAATTCATCCGATTTGGGTGATTATTTCCTGCTTTCACGAAGTTATCATCAGGTGTGATTTATTGCTGAAATGAAACCTGTGAATGAGAGAGCTGTTTGCAGAAATATTGGTGGAAATTGGATGAGAAATGAGTGGACTATGGAAGGATCTGAAATGGATGCGCCGACGGTCGACAACTGCGAGAGAAATTTCCTCCGCTGGCTATGTAGACAGAATGGATGGGAAGCCAATCAACGATCAGATATACGTGAATGGTTCGAGAAGAAGAGGTAGATTGAGAGCTACTTGTAATTGGTTGGCCAGATTACATTTACATACCTACATGGTACCCTGCAAACCAACACTAGGGGGTGTGGCAGGGGGTGATATCATGCGAGACCACTTTTGACCCAAAATACTCGTCTCCACATATCTCGATCGGACAACATTATTCTGATCCGTTATCATTCGCGGGGAAAATGACATCTTAAATCTGTTGTGCACTTCATGTATATGGTTTATTCACCCGATCACTTCTACCGCAGTACGATGGGGCTGGTAATAATTCATTTCCAAAATCATCGCTCAAGGGATATCCGTCTTATACTTAAATATAAGAGGAGGCGAGGCGGTCGGCGCCAGTCCCTCCCGCCCCTCTCCGAATGGGGACTGCAGCGGCGGATTGCATCGAAGTCGGCGAGAGGACGATTAGAAAAGGGTGTGCGTGTGTGGGGAGGGATGAGGAAGGGACGCTCGCTCGGCGACCCCTATCGCCCGCCTTCCGTGACCCACTTTTCGGTCCCGCTGCTGCTCATTGACCTTGCCGTCCGCCCGGTGAGTGCGCGCCGTCCTTTTAAACTACCGGCCGCGTCCTTCCCAAGCACGCGTGGCGGGTGGGCGGAGAGGGGGAGGGGGCGAATTAGCACCACCCCCACCCCTCCCGCCGCGGTCGGGCGAGTGACTCCCCCGAGTGGCTTCCCCGACCTCGCGCCGTTCCCCTCCTTCGAGGGTGCCACTTCAAAATCCGCCCCGGGCAGAGTCAGCCGAGTTCGTCCCCGGGGCAGAGCTGCCCCTCACTCGAGACGGGGGCTATAATTAGTGTTCGGCTGCCAGTTTCTCAAAGCTACAAATCGGTTTGAAAGTCTTCGTTCTTGAACGTACCAAGTCTCCCCGAGGTAATCAAATGGCGCTGTACTTCCTATCACACAGTATGCGAATTTGAAAGTTTTATATTTGTATTCATGATTATTTCAAGAGTACTTTTGAATCGACTTCCAGCTTTTGAGAAACGGAACCAAGTGCCTGATCCCGTCGCCTGAGTGGGGCGACCTCAGTGAAAGAAAGGCTGACAGCATCGCGAAATTCGCCCTTCAAGTACCCGCTCCCTTCTGAAAATGTGTATTACTTTTAATATTTTCAATTTTGATATATTTTTAGCGTAACGTTCTCGTACAACAACTCAGAGGTCGAGGGTTCGTTTCCCGCCTGGGTGGTTTTTCCTCCACTCTGGACTTGGGTGCATGTAATTGTCAAATTGTTTTATCAATGTTCGAATTCCGATATAAAGGTCGAAGTGCTGTTTTCAGACTAATGCAAAATAAATTTTTGATTTTTCAATATTCCTACTTGTTATGACAAGACATGATGCGAAGTAGATCGTTGGGACAAACGTTTATCTTTAGTGTTTATGCATTTCCTACTTGCCCAGATTCCTATTCCTTCCTATTATCATTGGAAGTGGTGGTTGTTACGGAATCACCGATTACCTGAAATGGGCCACGGCATTACGAATACACAACCTTTAATCCAATTTCGGGTTTTGCTTCATACAGGGTTCGTCCGGAAAATAAGTGTACTGACTCCTGGGCTGGGCGCGCCTCTCCAGGCGCACCCAGCACCGCTCTGACGGGCTGCGATTAGAGGGGGGTATGTTGGCAAGCGACGCTGAAAAAGGCAGTCGGCTCTGGACTGTGGTGTAGTGAGGAGCTCTGTTAAAGCGAACCTCCGCGCTCGACCCACGTCACGGAACGCGATGCCGAAGTTTTTGGAGCAGCGTTATTCCATCAAATTTGCGGTAAAGCTTGGGAAATCGTCTACCGAAACTGTCGGTATGATTAACCAGGCTTACGGGGAGTCAGCCATGTCCAGAAACATGATCTTTCGGTGGCACAAGATGTTCGTGGAGGGCAGAGAAGAGGTCGACGACGAGTCTTCGAGAGTTTCCCGATGATGCCTTCGCGGGAGCGTTCCAGGAATGGGAACGCCGCTGGAACAAGTGTATCGACTCACAAGGGTCCTATTTTGAGGAATATTAGCTTAAGATATGTAAAAGTGTTATAAATTTTTTTTTCTGAGCTCAGTACACTTATTTTCCGGACGAACCCTGTATGGCTCCTATATGTCTCGAAGCGCTTCGGCGTTTATCCCAATGGGCATCAAATGTATTTACTTTCACCTTGAGTACTTTTCATTCTCCCCGTAAGGTGAAACTAGAATTTTTATTTTACTTTTGGTTTTCATAGGAAATATATATTACCATTCAAGCCATTGCTGGTGTATGTGGCGGGGGGTGATAACACAGCAGACTACCCTTGACCCAAAATACTCTTCCCACCTAGCGTGGTCGGATAATATAATTCTGATCACTTATCGTCTGTAGGAAAAATTACATCTTAAATCTATCTATTCTACACTTAATCTCTATAATTTTACTAACATGATATCTCCTACCGAAGTACGATGGGGCTGATAATACATTTTCAACATCGCTGCTGAAGAGATGTCCTTCCACTTTATGCAAGAGATTTAATCTGTAATTTAACCTTCGCTCCATTGAGTCATTCCCCGCCTAGCTCCTCTAATATTTTGAATACACCTCTTAGTTCATCATAAAAACGTATTGCAAATCTAGCTCCTCTACGCTGCACGTCATACAAATCGGCAATCTATCCAACTTTATGGGGATCCCATATCTTACTTGCAGCATATTGTAAATGAGGCCTGACCAGCTAAAGATACCATTTCTCTTTGACCTTTTCATCACCTTTACCCAGGACTCTTTTTAATGAATGCAAATTTTTTATTAGCGTTTCCACATATTCTCCTTATATATTTCATCCAGGAGAGGAGGTCCTGAGTGAGGGTAACGCCTATGGTATATAGTCGAGTCTACGGTTCTTGATGCATGAGCGTTCGGGAGGGAATCGGAACTTTTTCCAATTATTTCCATTTCTCCTTTTAGTAACTCAGTCAACGATTTGGAAAGCGATGGTATTCAATTGAAAGTCCTTGATCCAAATAATTTATGCCTATTTTACAGGCCGCCGGGTGACAAAGATAACTCAATGCTAGTATTAGATAAGGAAATCAAAGGTTTCTCATCCCAATATAACTATTGCGACGTTAATTGGTGGAGATTTAAATGCCCCATCTACGTATGGTTTGGAGCATATGTAATTTCAAAACGGGGGATGAAGTCAAAGATACCTCGCTATTGTATTCCTTTACGTTGAACTCATTGCATCAAATGATCACTTTACCAACTAAGAGCGAATATATTGTTGAATTGTTACCAACGAATATAGCGGACAAAGTGTTAAATATGGAAACTATCAAAGGAGTTAGTGACCCCTGAGCAGTAAACCTAAGTTTTCCCTATATTTACGAACAATTCAAGAATATTTTCTCCCCTTGTTGGTGACTTGAAAAGTTGATATGGAGGTATGTAGTGTAAAGTTAAAGAATGTGAGAGCGACTCGCCAATATCTTTGTCTTTACCCCTGTCTTACAACTACTTGTGGTACAATCGATGGAAGATGGGGCATTTGAATCTTCACCGATGGTGAATGCCACCGTCGTTTATTTTTGAAATTAAAAACTATTGATTTGACGAGATCCACGGACTTTTTGTTGACCATTTTCCGAATAGCAAATGAGTGGGGTTTTTTTTTGTGAGAACTGTAACAAAACCTGAACAGCACGAAGTGTTTACCTTATTGTTTAAGAGTAGATG
The DNA here is from genome assembly GCF_022747635.1 of Hetaerina americana. Taxonomy (NCBI): domain Eukaryota; kingdom Metazoa; phylum Arthropoda; class Insecta; order Odonata; family Calopterygidae; genus Hetaerina; species Hetaerina americana. The sequence goes on from NW_027286070.1 coordinate 72,583,001, forward strand.
TACTGATTACATTTTGGACAAGATTCGCCCACCGGAAGTGTCCGTTTCAGCCTTTATTTTTCAACTTTTACGTTGCTACCCTCTCGTAAACAAAAGCGTTTAAAAAGAGCGCATGCGAATTGATGTTTGAAGTCAGTGGACCATTGAGAATGGTAGGAGAAATGTTGAAGCGGATTGAAATTCATGTCCATTTATGCGTACAAGTGCGGATATTCATGTTGTCAATGCTTAAGTAGGGCAAGCAGCGTTGAACGGTAAAACCAAGGAAAAATCCCTTCCGAAAAAACGTTCAAATGGTTGATTAAATTAATGAAGTAATTTCTGGATGCCTTATCAAAATCTAAAGATCTTGTAATAAAGACGATTGCAACTCCACATTCGTAACTCTCTTGAAACGGTCATTTCACTTTGGCGAAATCAGAGCTCGAGGAATAAATTAAAGAGCTATTCTGGTTACAAAATTTCAAACACGTAATTGGATTCATTCATTAGCTTTTCGAATGGGACAGCCTTAGCGGTACTGAAGCATTTACTGAAATAACCTCCAATAGGTAGGGTAATTTTTTATCGGAAATAATTGTAGTCCTAACTAGTACTTATTCTCATTATATTCATATTTCTTTGAATTATCTGTAACATTATACATCATGACCCCATTATGTAATCAGAAAGATTCAGAATAGAGGCAATGGCAATGATAGAGTCCCGCCTTCTCAGGGTGAATTGCCACCGCAGACGCAAAATGAGTGGGATCGGCCGACTCTCGGGGTGTCTCTCCTCTGATGGTTTTATTCCTCGAAGCACGTCAATGGAAGCGTGTCCGCTTCAATTGGCCTTAAGCGTGGTTATGTAGTCCAACGCTCCCACTCGGATGGGTGTTGCTGTGTACGATCTGTTTTGGTTTCCGCTCTTCAAGTGTCACGTGAAGGACGGCTCCAGTTGGGTCGCTGGAGTTGAGGACCCCGTACGCGTTTCACTACGCTCTCCCCTCTCAACTTGCGGGAAATACTATATATGCAAGGGCATTAATCGGTGAAATGCTGGTTACTCGGTCATATTATTTTTTTCCAACCGTGCGAACAATGAGAATCACTGCTTTCAGTGATTGTGGACAATAGTAAGTGCATATTCATCTTCAAATGTGGTTATCACTTTGATGTGAAGCAACTAATCATGACATGTTTACCGCTAAAAACACTAGTCGTTATGAAGAGGATACTACAGAAGTGCGCATGTTTCTTACAAACAAACGACTTCTCACTCGATTTGAATTTAAATGCTGTTTTTACCATTAAATCATTTTCATCGACATCTTCTCTCTAACCATGTTCCATCTTTGCGCGTTGCTCGTGCATTTATCACGATGTTCTTGTGCTCCATTATTTATTTCTTAGAAGTTACTCTTTCATATATTTAATTCTATTTTTTTTTCAATAATTTCATAGCCGATAGCCGTATTCTTCTTTCGCCTAACATTTCATACTCCCATGTTTCGCATCCATATCGGAAGATGGGGTTCCATTACTTCATAAAATGTTAAGCTTCATTTCTTTCCTTTCTCCGTGCTTCAAATTCAAAATTATCCGTGATGCTTATCAACTCTTATTTATGCATTAATTTATGAACGTATTTTTTCTTGTTAAGTCCAAGGATAGTTTCCAAATGAGTACCTAAAGTGACTAATTTTTTGACTTTGTGGCTAGCATTTTAATGCAACAATTTCAGAGTGTAAAAATCATTCGCCTTGACCAAGATTCGTACCCGGATCCCTCGAAGTCCAAAATTTCAGTTTAAGAGGACGCCTCGATAGTTCATCAACTGGCTAAAGCACTCGACCGGGCATTAAGGGATCTGGGTTCGAATCCCGATCAAGGCGAATGATTTTTACGCTCTGAAATTGTATGCACTGAAATGCAAATTAGCGGATGACCTAGTGAAAAGTTACTGTTGCGGCATCTCCCGCAGTTTATTTGGCTAACAATTTGTTTCTGATGGAACCTCTTCGTTCTTAATGGGTCTCTTTCATGGAAATGAATGTATGTATTACACACATCATAATACAAAGTCAGCTCTAACCTAAACAATCAACACCGATGAATATGTATGTTCCTTAAAACCTTTTGTTAAAATATGAGGGTTCGGTATGACACGGGAGGAAGACATCGGCTTCTGATATTCCTTTGGCTTCTGAAAATAATGCAAAATACAGTTTCAACATCATCGCTCCAATAATTGACAGGAGGCGCAAATTCTTCGAGTTCATAATAATCATTTGTGCTTCTCTTTGGTGGCGATCTTCCCCATTGCCTCCCAGCATTCCTCCCTTAGTCTTCTATTTCCCTCCACGCTCATCTTCCCCCATTTGCTCAATGTGCCTCCTTGTGGGTTTTTCCATCTGATTTGCCTTAGCTTATGCTCTTATGTTTGCATATAATTGCTTATGATATATCTCCGTCTTTCTCCCTTTTCTTTCCTTTGCTCACTTGCATCCCCATTTGATTTTCATTGCTAAACTAGAATTGGAATTGGATAGTTTTTTATTTACTCTGTTTCTCTTCCGCGCAAGTGTTCATTTCACAAGAAGGATTTCACTAGTACTGCTTGCCTTTTGACAAGATTGTTTCTCTTTGAGATATTTACAGTTGGGGTTTTATGAGGATGCATGATACATTAATTTGATGACATGCATATACTATGTGTGTATATATATATATATATTCATTTCACAAGGAAACAGATATAAGGAAAAGGGATAGGAACACATATAAAGGAAGAACACAGTAGAGGTGGGGAAGGCGGATTTAAGCAGATCACAAGTACAAAAATATTTACTTGACCGGGACTTGAACTCCGGATCTTTCCACTTGCCGGGCGGATGCTCTAACCACTTGAGCTATCCAGGAAACAAGGTTTACCCTATTCCTTTTCCTTATATCTATATCCATGAAAATGAATATAGTATACATCTTCGAAAATGAACTCTCGTCAGTGACGACACAAATATATAAAAACTTTGGTTGAAACATTTGAACACAGAAGCGCAAAGAACGGAAACTCACATAATTAGTTTTGACGTTTCGACGGTGATGATGACGTCCTTTTCTAAACGTTTTAATCAAGCATACCTTACGCTTCCTTTGTCTCAGAGTAAGTTTGCAGCTGCTTCAATGTTGCGTCGTGTAGAGTTGCCTCTCCTTTCGATGGACTCGTCTCTTCACTCCCGTGGTGGCGCGCCGCCGCAATGGTTATCTTTTTCTTGTTGAAACCGAATTATGCCCTCTCGTGCATCTTATCATTTCATTATGCATCTCGGCGGTCGTGTGTAGAAATCTTGAGCAGTCCACCCCCGTCTCCTCTTCTTCAGTCACCTAGCTTGAGCAACCATGCTCGAAGATTTCTTGCAAGATAGAGGCTAGTCAATTAGCCCATTCTGGTCGTAGGCCATTAGTGTTCTCCATATATTTCACTAGTTTTCATTTCTGGCAACGCAACTTCCTTAATAGTGTCGTCATCCATCTCGTGGAGTTTCTTCCATAAATATAAGAAAGTTATGTTCCGTGAAAACTATTGTCTTCCAAGGTTATACGACTGTCACGCTTGATGATACGGTCGGCCTTTCTTCGCTCTTGCGTGCCTCACCACTTAGTATGCCCTTCCGCGTGCATTTCCACAAATCATGAGGCCATTTACTGAAATTTATAGAGCTTGCGGTCTGAGGTCCTAACCTCCTTACTGAGGTTTATAAGTTTCCATCCGTGAACGCCAAGTCCACGAGAGACAATGATTGCATTAATGATAACTGAGTTTTGCATCACCTCCGCCTGCTCACGTTGATGGTGAGGTAACCTTATTAAGTACGTGAGACACTATCCGAAATCGAAATGAAAGGAAACTCGAGGGAAGGAACTGTTTTGCACCTTATATTTCAATCGATTTTCGCTGAGTTTTTGGGAAGAAAGTTGAGTGGAATATTGCTTCATGAATAGGTAAGCTCGCTTGGGTACTCAGTAGATTTCAAGTTTCCTACAGTAAAAAGGACAAATGAAACTGCGAGATATGCAGCGACAGTAACTTTTGACGGAGTCATCCGCTATACGTGCATTTGTCCATTTTACATCGGACTAATTCAATTGCAACTTCAATCGAGATTTGACAACGGTGGTGTTGAATCATCCGCGTCAAAAAGTCCAATGAATAAGTTTATGAATAGTCATCTGTTAAATTAAAGTCCCTTTTATGCGCACTCGTTCGTCTATTTCCTGGATAATTGCTGTGTCTTGTTTAATATAATTGAAAAATACGCGGAATATACGAGTATTAGGTATCTATTTTTATTCGCGTAAGAGTTGTTCCCCAACATTACTTCTCTCACGAAGTCGTAATTTGGTGCGTATTTCATGGGGACGGATAAAACATTAGATAATTAGATAGACGTATACCCTCACGCAGATTCAGAAATATCGAATAAAAGTTCAGTTTTATCTTGTTCTATTAGTATTTTTTTACCATTTGAATTGTTTTATCCTTTGAAATCGGAGAAATACATATATGCCGCGACTAATTGATAAATTCTAGGGAAAACGCAAGCATTGTGCTCGTAAAAATTTTATTTTTCATGACCCACCATTCTAATGAGGACTGTGAATGAGTCTTCTGATGCAATTAGGCCAACTTGCGAAAATACGAAGGAAGTCCGCCATGGGTGTACAAGTTGTACACAATAAGCTCTCCGTAACCCATGGCATGTGCAAACCGGGTTCGCGGAAATTTCCCTGCTGGTTTTTATTGGTTGTACGCATCGGATAATTTGTTAGAATATTTTTCTGGAATGAGGAAAAATTTGAATGGCCGATGGGAAAAATCCGACTAATTGCCTCGAATTTTTTAAGATTGATAGAGTAATATTGAACGAGAGAATCGAGATTTTACGCCTCAAAACGGGATCTTCCAGAAGAGTAAACATTCCTTTGCCTTTGAATTTTCTTCTGCAAAGAGTTCTCTTTAAAATGATATGCCGTGTATATTTCAAGCCCTCATATTTTTTTTTGTGGCGTTTCTGTATCGTATGCTTCGGACGCCAATTCAACGAGTATGGAGCTCAAAATGCCTCGAAGATTGTTTTTTTTTCTTCAATGGTATCTGGATCAACCTTGCGACCACTCATCTCGAGGATTAAGAAAAACTATGAATATTCACAAAACTTTATTAATGCGGTTCTACCGATTTCATCGCATAGGTTACGCACCTGTGTGATAAAACCGGTAGTACCGCGTTAATAAATGTTTGTTGTTTTTTTGTTTCGCTGCCTTCTCGAGTTCCTCGATCCAAGCCAGTGTTTTACGTGAGAAGGGAACCAAAAAGCGGACAAGTGACCCCCCCCCCCATCCCCAGAACTTACGAGTTGACCAACTTGTGCGATAAAAGGAAACGAAAAACCCTAGGATGGAGGTCATTTTATTTTCCTTTATCCTCGACTGCTTAAGGGCAATGCTAATATTACCGCTAAATGCTTCTCCCATTATGAATTTGACTTGATTAGTTATTTTATTTAAACGTAAATTCATCAATTAATATGTAATTGGAGAACTCAGTCACGCCTGTTGATTTGAGTAGAACAATTTAAATGTATAATGACGACAGAGTGACTATTCCACCAGGATTTTGTCCAGGACGGTGACCCTAATATATCCCAAATCATGAACACTTAGGGTTTAATGGAATAATCACATCTCGGCAATAACGAATCTCTTAATTTTGCGTGCATGTCATTTGTAACTCTTCAACGCCTACCATCTTATACTGCCTCCTAAAGAGTACGGCCTTGCGCATTTAAAATTGTAAAAATGTACAATGGTGATTATAAGCAGGCTATGGGGTAACATTAAATTAATTTCCGGCGACACTTAATTAAATTACAGCAGACTGTGTATTAATACTGCTAAGGAATGCAACAATTGATATTCATTTTAATGCGGAGATAGCACAAGAATTCGCCATTAGTATAAAATGGGTTCTGGTGAATCTGTGCAGTTGAAATGTCTTAAATGTCACTGTCTAAATAAAATATTTGGCACTTATACTCACGCTAACAACTTACAAAAAAGTACAAAATTTATAATTATAAGCGAACTTCACAAATTCAAAGCAAAAAATTCACTGATCAAATGCTGCTTGGTATAAGATGAAAACATGATGAAGACTTGAAGAGAAAAACATATTCCTTCACATTACTTAGGTTCCATGCAGTGTTCACTAACTGTTCTCAATACTCAATGAATAACGACAGTTAATATATGAAATGTATTACAATATCCGACCCCGGTGGCGGCGGCGGGGTATGTAACGTCCTCGTCCGCCAACCCAAAGGCTCACGGGTTCGATTCCCACCTGGGTGGGTTTTCCTCCACCTTAGGGCTTATGGGTGTATGTTAATGTGACCATCGTTATCATTGATAATAGTCCGATTTAAATGCCAAAATGTGCCGTTTACACACTAATCCGAAATAAAGAAAAAGTTAATCCTCTGTTTCGTCAGAAATGATCTAGGATGGCAACTCGCTCGAAGAAAACACGAAAGAAAAAAATGTTTCGACAACCTGTAGTTCATCCGAGCTCACTCTCTCGAGACGCGATGAGTATTTTAAAACCATCCGTAGAAAATGTTGAATTAGAAATAGGCGCATGAACCGAATACGCGGAAAGATTAAAGTGATCCGTTCCCCCTCTCGCAAAGTCCATGTTCACAAACGAGAGATGGGCAAAAATTATCATCGCCCACGGCCTGGTTGCCAAGATGTGTATGTTTATTTACGCGAATGAAAACAGACCCAGTGTCAGTCATGTGTTTATTGCCCTCTGGTGCTGAAGCTTAGAATGAAGCGTACATATATGTACCTAATTGGGTTGTTTTTCTCGTAGTCTAGTCCTTTTGAGAGTAAAGCAATAAACCTGCAGGTTCGAGCCATGATCGCAAAGATTTCAGAAATTCCTCTTGTGAAATGACGTCGAATGACCTCGTCACAGCGCGTTGGAGACCTTCAAGGGCTTTCTTCATTTCAGCATTTGACCGTTTCAGCAGCTTCTTTAAGTTCCGAAAGAGAAAGTGGTGGGACGAGGGCAAATTTTGGCGGAAAAGATAAATGGTTTATCACGGAGACAGATTTTTTTTGCCTAAAATCTGACGCTCAGTAGCTATTATGTGACATGATACAATCTATTGCGCTAAAAAGCAGCTACCTGCCATTACGGCGTTATTTTAGGTTTAACGATTAATTTCCACAGGCATTGCGCAACCACAGACCCGACTTGGCGTGACATACGTCAAGAAATATCTGCTGGACTGTTTTTGCTTTTTTCTCTCAATTTCAATCCTTAAAACTATTTATGCCGCACTTTGTATCCATTATGTTTTCCATTGTTTTCTCCTTAAATTTCATTAATTAATCTATTCAAATTTACGCGTGGTGTCCATCTGCCCCGATAGAAGAATAATTATCGGGCGGTCACCAGTTATTGAGCATTGGTGTACGAATTGATGTGCAGTAAAAACTATCGAATAAGGAACGAGGCGGAAACCTGCTAAATCCAGAAATATCGGAATATTAATGCGTAATGATCACCAAATTTTCAAGCAAGCACCTTTCGAAGACGAAACCGGATGAAATTAATTCACCCACCATTACCCGTATGGATGACTCAAGGCCATTGCTGCTATTTCATTTGTAAGTTTGAGAGGCGGTAATAAGATGCGAATTTCGAAAAACATCTCTATTTGGAGTTGGAAGTTGTTTGGCGTCCCATCAACTTCGTGTTGACCTTGAACCCACGTCGTTTGAATTTACTGACTGATTTTTCTGAACATGTTAAATGGAATGTAACATGATTTGAGGGTTGTACATTTAATTCCAATTTCTGCGTTTTCAATTTCCATCTAATAATACAATTGGGGAACTCATATTACCGCAGCATAATAATAATCGTTATTGCTCGCTTGTTTTTTTGGTGGGAATTCCTCGATACTGGCTAAAGTTCCTGATGTTGATTAACCTTCGTAGCGTGCACTCAGTTTCTTTGCCTACGGCTGTTTACCAATGAACTTTCATCACCCCGGAGCATAAGTTTTGTGGAAGCTACTGTCATGAGCCAGGATAGATGTCTCTACGCAAAGGCCGATAGCACCAGGATAAACCGCTGCGCTCTAAGGTAGAACGTCGTTTCCCAAAGCGACATTTAAACCTCTCATGTTGACCGGTGATTCTCGAGAAAAGAGAAAAAACTAGCTACGAAGAAAACAGTATCCTTGAATGTAGCAGTTTAGCATTTAATATTAGAGAATTAATATTTGTTACAATAAAATATGTAGGTAGTGGACAGTAAAAGTAAAATGACTCATGTATTTTCCTCATTTGAATTTAAAATTAATGAATAAGATCGCTATTTTTAAACGTGGTAGCTTTCATTGTGTTGTGTATTCTGCATAAACTGTGCGTCGCAACTCCATACATTGAAGGGGAAATCATGCAGTTGATCGTATTCATCGAGTGGGGTGCGCTACGAAATGACCCCTTGACGGATCCTGCTCCACTGAAAATGAGTGTGCGCAGTAATCGTTGGGTATCTCTTAGAGTGAGAACACCACAGTAAATAAATACCCCCATAATACGTAGGAAGGCTTTTTTCCTCGAACAATCTGTCCCTGCTGATTTTCATCCGTATTACGAAGCAGGAATGGAATATTTCCCGATTTATAAACATCATCTCTAACTCTGGTGTCATTATTTAAAAAAAAAACGTTTAATTTTTCAAGGAAATATCAATTTTTGGTTGCGTCTTGGTGATTTAACATTCAAAACCTTATTCGCATTTCTAAAATACTGAGCGCCAAGTACGAACTTAACTCATCTGTCCATCATATCGGTCAAACGACCCATAATTTATAAGCGGACAGACTAAAGCGACTATCAGTACCGAAGAGGCACGGTCAAATCGGGAACCAACTGAGGTTTTGGGAGGATTTTTTCCAGAATTCGAACCTAAATGCCTTGATGCCAAAAAAAGAGAGAATATGTTGTTTAGAATATTGTATGATGTATTGAAACTCGTCGCAAATAAATTGCATTTTGAGGAACAGCAAACTTTTCTTAATTTTCGCATCAAGAAAGAGTTTCATCCAAGAAGTCTAAAACCACACCAACATGTTGGATTTCACGGTTTAATTCATAAGAAGAGTGTAATGGATTTCGCAATCACCATCTAATAATAAACATCAAGATTCGACAACGGTTTCCGAAATGAATACGCGTCAGCGATTAACGTGAATGAGGACGTCAGTGCGGATAAGCCGAAACATCCGAATACGTAACCTCTGCAGAAAAAATACCCCTTTCCTCTCCCCTACGGAATATTTTGACCGCTTAAGATCCACCTCCCCTCCGTTTATGCGCCATTTGCCATTCTCGACGCGAACTTGATGTGGAATAGCATCCATTTCCTCAATAGCAGCGTTTTGTATCGTGCCTTCCTGGGCGATACCCCTCATTCACTTGACAATCATCGCACTTCGCAGTCCAGTTTCTGTCTACAAACCCGTGACACATTTCAACGCTTCAGTTTAATCGCTTCAATAAGTTATCCCTGTTGTTATGACGCAATTTCGGAGCCCAATGCTGTTCATCAGCGTTTCGCACAATGCCTGCCATGCAAGAGGCCGTCCATAATGCCTAGTTTCCCTTCGTCTTTCACTTGCTGACTTTTTAACTGTCTTCGGACTATTAGAAGGCCACAAATCAAGGTAAAATGTCAGGAAAAGATATTGATCAACTGAGTTAATTTATTCAAATTTCCTCCGGGTCTTTATTTTTTGTGCTGTTTTCGTTGAAATCCTGAACTGTGACGTAGACGAGGTATTTGGTGGCAAAAGATTACGCATATCGGACTGGAGGAATGAAGGCAGGAGGTATGCGGAATCGTATTGTTAATTTTGCGAGTAATTCTAATAGTGCACTAGAGGGGTATTACGTCGTTGGATTAGGGTTAGAAGTTTAGCTGTGATTGCTCTCTGTGCCTTAACAAAACCCACCATAATTGGTAGACTACCATGAATACGTTATAATACATTTCATCACTCAGCATTTATTTGGATTTATGTCGTCGTGAGAGAGGTGTTGTTTTATCAAGCCGGAAAAGACTCTATTCCGATCAACGTCATATCAAATGGGTCTCATATCATTATGGCAAACATATTCTCCAATCCAACCCGCCGATTATTCGAATGACTATCAGGCTCGCCGTCATCTGAAGGTTGCTTCTTGGAATGTTACATTAAATGCCCGGAATATCTAAATATTATCGCTCCGAGTATGCCTGCCACATCCTTGGAACAATACTTCAGATTTTCCCCTAATACTGTAGTTCGCGTCGGTGTTATGTTCCAAGTTAATTGCTGCGGGATATAACAACTTGATCTGCATATGCACCAAAACTTCTTTTAAAAATTTCGTGATGTGTGGTTAAAACAGAATGCTTAAATATTTGGCACGATATTTTCTAATACATTGAGACCCACGGTTACTACTTGATCTACATATGCATAGAACTTACGTGGTTTTAAAATATATCGAGCTAGTTTACATCGGAATGTTTCAATAGCTGGCACGATTTTTGTCCATTAAACTGTATGTATGCTTTCATTACTGAGCAGTGAACCAACCGAACGTTCAATACCCTGCGTTGAAAAATATGTCATTCGATGACTTCATCGTACTGTGCACGTTTTCCTGGGTGTGATTTCTTCAGTGAGAAACATATCTAAAATGACGAATCTTAAATATGAAACAAAAGCCAATGAAATTGACTAAAATCATATCTGTGAAGTATTGTAAGTTGCGAGGCCCTAAATGCATTTCCCTGAAATGAATCCCAAACAGCTTTTACGTAATTTTTGATCGACGTGCAACATAATCTCGCCGCCCTGCATTGCCCTCTCGTTTATGAGATCGGTCACTGCGCAACATGAAATGATGTGTGCGCTCACATTGGTACGCATTGGAAGTATTTTCGGTTATCTATTGATCCGTGTTAGCTCTACACTCCGTCAGTGCCCATAAAGACTCATTACGTCTTCATGTGTCCCCATCTCATGCTGAAACGTATGTATATGAGTGTATCTAATTAATGCAAGCAAGAAAAGTTACCTATTTAATATTTTAACTAGTAGTAAACCCAGATAACTCGCCCAAAAGAATCGTTCATGAGGGAAAGATAAGATAATAACATAGAGAGTGAAAATAATTTAGTCGTTAATAATTTGCGTGTACAGATTATAAGTCATGTGTTGTTATAAATGTTTTGGCCAGCCAAAGACGTCGATTCAATGGTGAATGTATCGAAGGATCAATCTGAGGTAATGGCGGGATGAAGGCAAATAGTGTAGAAACCAAAGTAATGACTCTCCAAAGATGTCGGGAGGGCACGTTAAATTATAGAATTATAAGGCAAAACAAGGTGGCAGAGGGAACATTTTAGGTAATTTGGCATGAATGTAAAAATAAGCTAAGCAAAAGAACACTTGGAAGTAGAAATTTGTTTAAAAATAAACCATTATCAGAAAAGACGGTTTTTTTTACTAATACTCTTTACTAATACTCTTTACTAATACTCAAACTTAAGGAGTATTGTCAAGAAAAATATCGGCGAAGGCTTTGAAATGGCGCTGGAAGCTCCATTATGAGTTTCAAAAGCCGGCAGACTGGCCTCTTTCTATTATGCTGATAACTGTCGAGGAAGTGCTCAGAATAAACTGCTATCTCGGCATAAGAATCTTATTAGAGAGTAAACAAAGATAAAGGCAACTTCCACGAAATTCCAAATAATGTAATAAGGCAAGACAGAAATACAATAGGCCCTGTGTCTATAGAAAATGTGTTTATGTATAGTATATGTATAATGTGTGTGTATATATATATATATATATATATATATATATATATATATATATATATATATATATATATGTGTGTGTGTGTGTTGGTGTGCGCGCGTGTGTGTATCTATGTACATATATACACGCATGCTCACGTTTGTTTACATACAAGAACAAGTACAATACACATTTGTGTGTGAGTATATATGTATATATATATATATATATATATATATATATATATATATATATATATATATATATATATACATATATACACATATATATGTGTGTGTATATATGTACATACATATATGCTATGGAGAGGTCAATATATGAATGTACACGTAATTGGAGATGGAATACAACTTTGCAGACAACGCTGAACCCTCCTCGCTATTCAAGAGCTTGAGGATATTATATCTCAAAAATAAAACATAACTTTTTGTGACTGTACATTGAGCGAAGTGACTCAGCTCAATGTAATGCGTAATAATTTACGTGATTAAAGAACCGTATTTTTGAAATGGTGAACGTGCAAATGGTCATTATAAATAAGGTAATATTCAGTAAACAAGCTGGAATGAGGTAGGGAGATAGGAATGTAGTTCAGGGATCCCAAAACCCCCGTAGAAAACATAAATGTGAATAAAAATATGCAATGGTATCCGAAGATAATTTATTTTTTACTGACTTGCTCATTATTCCAATAATTCAATTTATCATTATAAATAATCAGTCTGAGGATTGTTTGGATCATACCTCGCAACTCTTCTGTTTTCATTCCAGTCTTTTAGTTCCTCCATAACTCTTTGGGGCGACATCGCCTATTTGATAGTCATTTTTGGTCTCTATCTGTAATCCTTCTCCTTTATGTAATCTCCACGAATTACGGTTTGAGCTGCCTGCAATCACCTTCGTGAACAATTCTTTTGCAGAGAAAAACGCCGAGTACTATTTGGACGGGTTACAGAGATGGGAGCATCGCTGGGAGAACTCTACAAGGAGACTATGTTGAAAAATTAAAAAAAAAAATCAGAAAAAATGTCTCGTATCTTTGTTAGGTCGGAAACCATTCATACCACCCTCGTATTTCCTTCAATGATGGTCTTTAGCCAGCTATAGTCCCGGAATTTGTCCTCATAGATTCCCTCGTCTTCTCTTTAGTGGCCTCCATAGGCTTCTCCTTTCACCCATTCTTCCCTTCACATGTTCCCCTGTCTCTCCATTTAATTTTTCATCATTCTTCAGTGGCAGTACATTCCTATGTTCCCCATGCTTCTTCTCTCGACCTCTGTTACCGCCTACCTCGCACACCCAAAGAAGTGGACAAGTACAGCAGGTTCCACATTTTGAAGTTTTAAAGAATCAATTCCCAAACAATATGGTGTTGCTGCAGTATTCCTTACTCTAATGATTCATCGAGAGTTTCATTTGTGATGAACGTTCGATTTTTATCGAACGGCCACATCCTCCAGTTGCACCGTGTTTCGGGCGTGTCGATTTCGATTTGAATAGGACGAAATTGAAATTAAACTTGAATCCTCTCGACGTCTCCGATTCTGGATAATGAGTCAAACAGAATAACCCGCAAGTACCGAGTCACATTGCAGCACGAGAGCGGGCCGTGACAGCGTGCGAGAAGGGCGAACGTAACCGCCAAAATGGTCCCCACGAATGAGTACTCTCATCGGTTGACACACGGACAGGGTGAAGCGGACAGTGACGCGTCGAGTTTGAACGGAGAAGAAACTAGAGCACATCCAAGGCCGAATTGGGGTGCGCAAAATAACTCGATATTTTTTGAACAACTAGTAACTTTGAGATATTGAGAGTAATGAAAATTGAAGTTTTAAAAAATTCATTTTTGCATTTATTATAATTTTCCAACTTCCCTTTTCAGCCCTCCTGAGAATATACGAGTGTAGTGTAATTTTAATGGTGCTCGACTCCCCGTGAAGTCACGATGCACCGTTTGTGAGCCGGCTTTATTGAGAGTTCAAAAGAACCATTTTGAAAGTATGTTTTTATGGAAGTGCAAGTGCTATTCCCAAATAGTTTTCAAATCTTGCTCGCCATCCTCAACGTGCAACACGCTACAGTGTTACAGTCCCCGCGCTACAGTGCCAAAGTAAATGATTTGATTGCTTCGGGCCGCTGTGAACACATATAAAGGACGGACTGTGTCCGTCCTTTATATGTGTTCCTATCCCTTTTCCTTATAGGTATTTCCATGTTTGTGTGTGTGTATGTGATATATATAAATATATATATATATATACATATATATATATATATATACATATATATATATACATGCATGCACACGTATTTTTGTATACATACAACAAGTACGATACACATTTGTGTGTGTGTATATATACACACACACACACACACACACACACATATATATATATATATATATATATATATATATATATATATATATATATGTGTATATACGTATATATATATATATGTGTATATATATATATATGTGTATATATATATATATGTGTGTGTGTATACGAAATGTGAATTCTATGAACAGACAGTTAATATATGTATGTACCAAAAAAACGTAACTAACGATATTTTGAACAATAGGCTTGAAAATATATGAAAAGCTACATGAATGGCTATGCTATGGCTATGAATGGTTACCGCCTTCCTGGTCACCATTTTGGTGGTCTCAATTAATCATCTCAAACCCTCCTTACCAGTGCACCCGGTGAACATAGCAATTTTCACATAGTGTTTCAGTCATGAGACGATTTAACAATTTATTCGACTAAATATAATTTAGGATTATGACCGAAGATATTATGCGTGGGTAATAGGATTTCTAAGAAACCACAAAATATATTGACAAAAATGGATTTAATCACTTTTTTCCCCTACTTTAAAAAGATGGAAATCACGTCAAATCAAAAACTAAACGCTTTAAATCACAGATTGCAATTTGCCCTGCGTTGGATAATTTTGTGCTCGGGGCACTAGAAGTATTTTAAATTATTTCCCCAAATATTAATAATAAAATTTAATATCGAATGGCATTAAATCAATAATGTTCTCCAAGGATTTGGAGGGAGAGGGGGGTGTGACATCATCCCATCCCTCCCACCCAGCCTCATTCTTCGAATCAGTTCCCACGTGAATGAGGGGCTTTGGCCGCACGCGTATTAAGTCCACCTCCCTGGGGGGCCCTGCCAGGTGGGCCTCCCGTGAGTGCAACGGCCTCCGCTTGTGTCAAATGGCTCGAGTCGCTCCGTCCGGCCGCACTAGATCCGAAAAGGGCGTTTCGCGCGATACCGTCTCCGTGCGTGATGTCGCGTCGGGGGGGAGGGGCGGGGGGAGGGGGGGCGGGAGAACAAAAGCGCCTCGCAACGGAATAAGTCACGCTCCGCCCACTTGCGCAATGCAGCGCCCCTCGCTTGTGTAATGGCCTTCCATGGACGTGATTTGAGTAATAGGAACATTTTCACCGAAAAGTTTTCGCCAAACGGGCGGATGCGCTGTGGGAAGGGTTTCGACGCCGCGGCGTCTCGGTCGAGGGCTTCCGAAAGAGTTCTCTCCTCGTTCTTTTTTATTCGACCCGGGCGAAGTAAATTGCAATCCTACTGTTGCGTTAGTTTCATTTTTTTCATTTGCGTGTGATGATCACGTTTCATCATTTATGCCGTCACGTTTTTTCCAAGTCTCAACCACTCCGCTCCCGAGAGGTGTTAGTCCGAATTTAAAGAACTTTCGTTGGGGCTAGTAATTTGCGTCATTCCAATTATTGCTGTTTTGGTCAAACTTTCGCGGTCCAGGTGTTGAAGAGGAGTTTATTAATTAGGGGTTTCGCTTAATATATAAGCGTTTGCACCTAGCGAATTTTCTTCTCGGCCAGGAACAGAGATGGGCGACTCAGATTGATTGAATAATAGAGTATCGATGAGCCTCTCATTTGTTTACATAGCGTTTATTTGGAGTGACGGGTGAGATTGCCGAGTTATAGATTTTGTTTATTGGGAATAATACAATGCAATGTATCTTGCCCTTGTCCCTGTTGAAATCGTTAGGATATTTCTTAATATATTTCCACTCTTGTAAAAATTTCTTTTTTTTTTAATTTCTCTTTGGTGGTAAGCTTCGTACACTGGCGTCTACTTCGTGGCCTTGCGCGGCATATTTTGAAGAAAAATGACCTCACTAATAAATGGTTTTGGGTAAAAATTGCGTTGGCGACGGAAGCAGTTACAAGGATTTGATCGGCGTCAGTCACAATTAGTGAAGATGTGAACAAAATATGGTAAACACTATGATTTGCACTTAATTTTAAAGACGTTTTCAGTTCTGCACAGATCTGAAACCTGAAAAAATCTTCTGGCAAGGAATTGAGCGTGTATCGTAACAGAGCCTTTTGAGATATGGGTGTGGAGAAGAATGGAGAAACTACAAATATTCCTGTACCAAGTTGGATTAAGTGAAAGACTAACGATGAGGTGTAAACTCTGGCGGGTTGAGAGCGGAAGTTGAACGGGGAAATTAGGCATAGGTAGAAAGAATAGGTGAAAGGTATATTGTAAGCTAGTGGAATGTCATAAAGCAAATAAAAATAAAACGGTTTATTGTTTTATTTCGTGGAAGTTCGCCCATCACGGAGGCAATGAAAAAATGTTCTGATTATATTTTATTATGATGATGACTTTTTTATGAATACGTTCCGGTTTTCGTCGCGCCCACTCACAATATCCGGGTTTTTATAGAAAATAAACGTTTGATGATATGGGAGTTGAAGCGTTCCAGATACATATGCATGGATTCATTTTATCTATATCCATCCAATTTAGATTTTAGACTAATGAAATGTTTCATCCTAACTCGGTTGTAATTGTCTCCCTACCTGGTTTCCTAATATCTCTGCTGAGATTTGATGCGTTGTTCGAAGACAGTCTCATCAGACGATACCAGTTGGCCGAGGTAAAGATGCCTTCGTTGATTAATACGACTCCAGTGCTCAAGAGAAGTTGTGATCTCAAATGGTGTCAAAGTGGTGTCAGGACCTTTCGTGTGAAGTGTCGCTTGAATTGTCTCCAGGAGTTGGCGCGTCAGAAGAGATGATTATCGGAATGGCGAAAAGTATTCAAAGCTTGAAAAAAAATACTAACTGCCTATATTTGTCTTAAGGAAATGAAATGGAGAAAGGAATGCGACGAAAATGACGCTTTAAAAGATGGAGAGATTGCTGTGGGGCGCGATGGGAGAGAGGATGGATTCTAGCATGGTGACAAGGAGAGGAATATTCGGAAAAGTTGGAGAGAGAGGGAAAGATAGTTGGAAAGAAAAGAGCTCATCTGTTTAACTCCGGTAAGGATTCCTTTCTGAGCATCTTTCCCAGCGACTAATGGAAGTGTTGCGACACAATTGGTTTTGTCTTGAATTGTTAAAAGGAAATTACATCAGTCCACGTAGGACGTAAGAACATGGACTTGACGCGGAGTTCAGGTCGCGGGTACGGATCTCTGGTATGTTACTTCTTCCCTAGACTAGAGAGGAGATATTTCTTCGTCAATTTGACGCATCCGTACGAGTGCAAACCCTTTACAGTGTTCCCTATTAGGCTATGCGAAGCGGAAAGGCCCTCACTTAAACTTATTTCCTGTCATTAATTTCTCCAGCACCTCCCTATCTTGATACAAATTTTTATAATGATCATGTCTCGTCATGAAAATAAAAGAATTTGAATATGAAAAATTTCTGATATCCAAGCATGGAAGATACTGCAGAAAGCACGAAGATTACACACTCGGTTAAAACTTTGAGATAAATACAAGTCATTTCAACGCTCACGCATAAGGGTTATATTTAGTGCCGCATCAAATTGGTAGGTGAGATTAGAGTGATAGTGTTGAAATGACTGCCAAAACATTCTACTTATATAAGCAATCATTTTCCCCGCGCAATTCGAGACAGCAGCCGTAGGAAAAATAACGCTCGACGAATTGAACTTAGGACCCGGACCCGGAACGAGGACCCGGACACCGCCTGGGGCCGAAGGGGGACTTGCCAACCGAGACCAAACGCAGCGCAGCCGGACGTTGCGCGGAAGACGCTGTGGAAGCCTAAGAACTGAATTACACTTAGAAATTCCACGGCATAATGCCAGAAGCTGTTGATTTGCCCAAGATTTGAAGCCTAAAATGTGTAATCGATCAATTGACCTGGCCCTCGGGCGCTGTGAGAGAAGTTACACTAGGTTCCTGACCCAATCCAATCCATTCCGGAACGAATTAATTCGAATTATTCTTCCGGAAAGAAATGCACCTTGGCATTTGAGGCTTTGGCCCACCTACTTCTTCCGCAAGCAGAGATTGGACATGGCCTCGGGGAATTCATTGCGGACGACCTTTTGATCCAGGGAAATTGACCTCACAGTTTTCCCCCTTCTCCCTCCCTCCCACCCTCCCTCACCCACTCCTCGCACCGTCTTCATTCGCCCGAAGAATGTGCTCCTGGCAAATCCCAGAATGCACCACGCTCATCATCTCGCCTGGGCTGATTAACCATTCAAATTCAACACGAGCTTCGATCGCTCAAATGGGTGGAAAATGAAGCTGCCCATCGTTTTCCTTGTTTTTACATTTCATTTTTTTCGTTCAAATATATTTTTATTCACAAAAAGGAATGAAAGAAATGATTGAAATTGATTTCGACCCGAGAGCACACGAGCTATGATCAAAGCCTCAAAAAGTTGAGAACGTTTTGTCAGGAAAGATAAAAATGATGCCTCTGTATCCGTGCTCCTATAATTGAAATAAATTCGTGAAAACAGAATTTTCTGCATTTTTTTTTTTTTCAAGTTTAAGCGTTTAGCGTTTCCAATATTCAATCGCGCAAGTTCGCCTTCTGTCGAAAAACCACACACTAATCGCCCAACCCTTCACATTGAAAATCGTTCCTCCTCCAGGAAGATGTGCTCCCTCGTATGTATTACGAGTTTTGCACGATGTGGAAGGGTTTATTAAAGTGTTTTTATATCATTGTTAATCAAAGAATAACGGCGCGTAAATGAATTATTTCACTGGCTAAAAGCGTGAAAAATCTATTTACTTCAAGTGTCGCCACTAGAAAAGGTTGTCGTAAGCTTCGATGGCACGACCTACATTTCGCCTTTTGGTCAAATTCGTGAGCCACTGCTAGCATGGTGAACTGCACAAGTCCTCGCAAATTCCTAAATTCGGTCCTCGCTCTGTTGATGCGCATTTTACTATTTGAGTAGCGCAGCGCAGCTTAAGATTAAAGTTAAAATTAAGTTAAGTAAGATTAAAGAGGAATGTGAATGCCAACAATGAAGGGTGCATTTCAGCTCGAAGTCACGAGTGAAGTTCTTTCGCAAAACTTTGAAAAGGGTAAAGGAAATTCAAAAGGAAAAAAATGAGTGATGTAACTCCATGCCATTCCACTGTTCTTGCAGAATTTAAATCCTTACTAAATGATGAAATTCATCATTATTAGGTTTACACTCGGTTGATAATGAACATGGGTTAGTAAGAATCTTCCATTTTCTGCTCGAAAAAATAATAAGAATTTCGAGCGTAAAAGTCCGCATAAGGTTAAAAGCATTTGACTAATTTAAATTTGGAAAGTGTTCATTTTTTATCAAATTTTAATCCTTGAGATCTGATTATACCAAACCAGTTGCTTGAGGAATACTGATGCTTACCTTTGAAAAAAAACGCAAGTACATAAAAAAATATGCAAGTTGAAAAAACAGGCGCCTGTATTGCCCAATGCCGAATTTTAAAGGCGATGCATAAGGTGTCATTTATTATTGAGCTTAAAAAAGTTATTGCGTTTCACCGTTCAAAGTCAGATTTTTGGTGCTTTCAAAAGATGACCCGCATTATTGGAAATGAATCTCTTTAGGATCGTCAACGATTAAATTAGTATTTGTTGTTCTTAAGCTTTTAATCCAATGGTTTTCTTTTCGTCATTCTCTCAACCAATGATGTTGTCGCTAGTTAATGTAACGCCACTCTTTCGCGAAATTGCTTTAGCAATGATTCAGCATTTAACTGCGTTGAGTGTAGCTCTCGGAAAACAGCAATATATAATTACTTCCATTAACATTTGGTTTCTAAATTTCTCACCTGAACCATTTAATGCGTTTGGTAAGGTAATGCTGGCCTATTTCTCCAGACTGGTGATTGGATTTGGCCCGAATTAAGAAAAAAAGAGCGCTTTACGGTCCAAGGTTAATTTTCAACCAGTGTTGCAATCAGGAAATCAGTGGCCGAGCGAGGCATCAGAATTTGATGGCCGACCCTTCGAGAACAAATGTGCGGGCTTTTCCGTCCAAATACGAGAGAGAGAGAGCGGTAGCGAGTTTTTGGCTTTCGTTGAGCGTTTTAGTATGTTGGCCGGAGAGTACCAAGCCGTGGTGCCTTCAAGAAAGCATAGTCTATGTTAGTAAATGGGTAGCGGGGTTATTATGTGGCACCATTTCACGCGTTGGTCCGAAAAACAGACGTGATGGGAATGCACAGTTTCTAAGCACTATAAGATGTTCTTATTAAATTTTGAAACGTGCCCTAATACTAATTTTGATCTAGTTATGAGGCGTCAGTTTCCAAAACTTTGCGATTTCCTCTGTTTCTCCCCACAAATTAATTAAAATCATTTGAAACAAATGTTTGGGTGCTGTTTTGCTGACGCTGATACAATCCTTATATTTGTTTTTCGTGAGAAGGAAATGCAATTCTTCGCCATTTAAGGCCACGTCTTATTCTCCTGGTGTTACTCCTCCGCTGCCGTGTGAGCATTTATGGTGTATTGGATTTTCGATGTCAGGCCCTATGAAAACTAATATGATAAGACCCAATTCTATTATCGTCATTTGATAGAGTACACTTAGAATTACGAATGGAGGAGGAAATGCTATCAAAATGAACACGTTTTTACATCTCGATGCTTTCTCATACAAGAAGGCGACTGATTGAGGGTGAAGACGCTGATGTTCGGATTTCTTTTGATTCCTTTCCGATGTAAGTGCTGCTGCCAAGCCATCTGTGCGACAGGATGGATTTAGGGATGATCTCTACGGATATGGATCTGCAAGTGGTGACTGCAATTGCATTGTGCTCACCTGATAAATACAGTTTGGTCACTGATGCCTATAATTCATTGCAGGTTGCCGTGATGCGATTGGGCTCAAAAAAGTTTTTGTTATCCGTATCTATTCACTTTGAATTTTTGACTGCAATGTGTGATAATGGAAAAAAAATGTAAGCCAGACGTCAGCCTTATTTATTCCCATCGACATCTCAAGCTCTTTGTT
This sequence comes from Hetaerina americana, assembly GCF_022747635.1. Classification (NCBI taxonomy): domain Eukaryota; kingdom Metazoa; phylum Arthropoda; class Insecta; order Odonata; family Calopterygidae; genus Hetaerina; species Hetaerina americana. The sequence goes on from NW_027286070.1 coordinate 72,604,246, forward strand.
TGGTACAGTCATGGATACCAATATTTTTATCGCGGGTTGTTGCATGCAGAAGGGGACCAGATTGATTTTTTGCTGTCTCTTTCTCTACGCTTCGAATTTGTGACCGAAATCATAATGGAGGCATTTGTGTCATATGTTTTCTTTATTCCCACCGAGATTTCATGATGCTCTTTGTCCCGTTCATTCCAAATTCCCAGCGTCGCTCCGATGGCCTGCTCTCTCGAAGGTCGGCTCCGTCAGAGTGTCAAGGTGGAAACGCTTGAACTTCGGAGTCGCTTAAAAAAACACATTCCAAGCATCGGAGTCACACAAAAACCAGTCGAAAGTTGAAACCATTTGAAGGGATTGTATTGGCGTAGCTGAAAAAAAGCATCGATTCCACTGCGCATCTGGCAGGAGATAGACATTATCGGTCATGAATAATCTCCCCTCTTGCCTTTCTTTCGCAATGAGTGTAACATACGATTGATATTCTGTTGGGAAAAAAGAGAACCATCTATAAGAACTGGTGCTGAGATCACTGCGGGGATTAGGAATCAAGAGCATATCTTCGTAAGAAATTTTACGAAATCCCTTGGCAGTGACAACATCATGAATAAAAACCAATCCGGTTTGAAGAAACTAGTGCACGTGCCACGAGAGTTGACAATTTTAATACTTGTTATTCCGAAAACCCAAGGTGGAATTATCTGACTAATGGGATTTTTTTTGGATTTTAAGAAAGCTTACGGCAAATCTTGTGCCCCAAATAGGTATTACAGATGGATAGATAGCGGTCTTTCTTTGGGTGTATTGGAGACCAAATGGTCTCTTATTCCATTTAACCCATCGTTCGATACATTATAATAGCCATAAATTTATAACTTAATGCGTATACAATACCTACGAACCCCACGAATACGTGCGATTACCACAAACATGCACTTAAATACATATAGACAGACAGGTATAGATAGTCTGCCTATGTGCACGGAAAATATAAATATATAGTACATATATGTAAACCATAAACGCAGTAATCAACCCTAAGGTTTGTTTGGAATGGGTGATGGTAGAGTTCACCCAGTCCTAAGCCCAATACGGCGCTAAACTTCACACATCAGCAGGGCATTAAAGGGGGGCAGTTCCGTTCTCTGTGCCTGTTACGGTTGCCGAGGCAGATCTGGTACCTGAAAAATCACTTTAGCTTGGGTGAAGCTGCAGGTGCCCAGAGTGGCTTACCCAGGAATCGAACCCGAGACCCTCCGGTCAGTAGTCCAACGCTCTACCCCCGGGATTACCGTGACCAATATATACCTGTAAATGGCTGTGTGTGTGCATTAATTCCCCTCGCGAACCTTTCCCCGCCTTCCCATTCCATACAGCCTCTCCAGCCCATTCTGTTGTTATAACCTTCACTTCAGTTCATTCCTTCTCACCCTTGAGAAAGGTGGCTGGACCCCCGAAAATTCGAAAACTGATGAGGTTCTTTTCTTTTTTTGTATTTTGTTCGCTAGTGCTGACTTTTTCAACATTTTATATTTTATGTATGTGTGTATATATATATATATATATATATATATATATATATATATATATATATATATATATATATATTTATTTATTTATTTATTTATTTATATACTTATTTATTTATTTATTTATTTATATATATTTATATGCGTCTGAGTCGCGGTATTCCAGGGGGTAGACCGTTGGACTGCTGGGCACCTGCAGCTCCACCCAAGCTATGTGCTTTTTCGGGTACCAGATCTTCCTGGGAAACCATAACCGGGAAAAGGGAAAGGAACTGGCGCCCTTACCCTGGTGTGTGAATTTCACACGCCGTGTAGGGCTTAGTACTGGGCGACCTCCACCGTCACCTACCAAACAGACTTTCAGGTTAATTACTGTGCTCATGGTTTTTTTTAGATATTTATATTTATACATATGTATGTATGTGTGGGTCGCGGTATTCCAGGGTTAAAGCGTTGGACTACGGTTCGATTCCCGGGCAACCCCCTCTGATCACCTGCAGCTTCATTCAAGCTATGTGATTCTTCAAGTACCAGATTTTCCAACTTTAGAGATATAATTGGCCATATGGAGCGTGAAATATTTTCAACTAATTTTGCACCATTCGCGAATGGCTGGCTGAACAAGGCATGAAATTAATAGCCGAAGTGCGCAGTTCGAGTACTCGCAATGCACAGTTTTTTTTTAGGAATTTACGAAACAGTTTTACACCCCCGAATGGGCTGATAGCCACTTTTCTTTTTGCCATTCCTTTTGAAATTTAAATATCTGACCGCCAATGCAATGACTTGACTCTGCGATGAAGAAGTTAAGAGACACATAAACCTGTTTTTTCCTCAAGTAGCTACAGCGCAATTTGGTAGCAAAACAAAACTCGTTTAAAATAAATTCATTTTGCTTTTATTTATTTAATGAGTAACAATAATAATTATGCAAAAAGATATTGTATGCTTTAAAAATTGACGACTTTCCTTGACAGTTTTTGACAACCTTTTGTCATTTCTGAGAAAATTAATGGACATGTAGGCAGCATTTAACTCACAAAATCATTTGATCAAATCCCAACCATCTCGTCGATGTCTCGTTAACGCTAATTACTCCAATGTGCCAAGGATTAAACTGACGGGGACTTGTGATTGGCTGTGGATCTCTCGTTCATTGTGTATTTCCGTTCGAAGCGACAAGAGCGACGTCGAGTCGGACCAATCGAACAAGGTCATTCATCGCACTCGACGAGGTCGCGTGTGAACTCGGCTGTGCTGCATGACCTTAAAGGCCCACGCTGCATTGGCAGGTCTGATATTAGTGGCACTGTTCGAGAGATGCGGTCGAACAGCTGGGTTTCAGCAATCGCTTTTCCATCCACCCATTACGGAAAATGTGGGAAGGCGTGGCTCCAGAGTCTCTTCCCACTTGTCGTATTTCTTGGCCGATGTCCTCACCCATCAGTTACGCACCCTTGCGGTGGAATTCTGAGCATCGCGCGGACACAAATCCAATCTGGGATCGCACGCACATTATACGATCTCGATCCCTACTTGAGGTGCTTTGTGGAGGGCACTTTGAGTGAGTACGCCGTCCGTCGGATGGGACGTTAAACTGCGGACCCCTTGGCACCTTTCGTTAAGAGTAGGCTAATGCCGACGCCGGGTTTCTCTCCACCCTTCATCCTTTCCTATCCATCCCCTATGGCGCAAATGACCTTAGCTGTCGGTCGCCTCCCCTCAAAACTACTACTACATTATACGAATGAAGAGTTCCGGGAAACACTACATTCGTGAATTAAATAATCAAATGCGGAGAGCGTTCCAAAAGTAATGCAATTGCATTTCCTGCGTCGCTCCATATTGGTTTCAGTGGGATCAAAGTACTGGAAATAGGTGGGGAGGACGCTAATCTTTGCCGTGAAACCAGTCTCAGTGCTCTCCATGCTGTACAAGCGGCAGGACGTCAGTTATTGTAAACCTCTGCTCCTCGACTGTGTCACGAAAAAAATGGAATCGACGATCGAGCAACGTTGTGCGATTACTACGTTTTGGGGAAAACTGAAAAAACCTCTGGAGGAGACTAAAAAAAAAGATTCGTGAGGCTTTAATTTGTCCTCCGCACAAGTTTCTAGGTGGTGAAAGGCTTTTAAGGAGGGCCGGGAAGAGGCTCACGACGAACTCCCGAGTGGCTGACCACGAGCAAACCCGACAACAATGTGGCTCGTGTTCGACAATTGTTGGACTTTGACCGTCGATTGATTATCAAGAGGGTTGTCAATGAACTCAACTTGTGCTTAACTATTTTATTTCGTATTGTTACTGAAGATTTAGCGTTGAGGAAGGTGTGCACCAAACTCGTGCCCAAGGTGTTTACCACAACGCGCTGCGAGTCCGCGAGTTCCTGGCCAAACACCAGGTGCCAACGCTACCTAACCCCTGACATTAACCCAGCAGGCTTCGTTTTGTTCCCTCGGATTAAGGCAGCCCTGAAAGGAACCCGTTTTTTATCCATAGAAGAGATCCAATCGGCCGTGATGAAGACCTTGCGAGAGGTCCCCAAAGACGCCTTCCAGGGCGCGTACCGGTCATGGCAGAGTCGCTGGAAATAATGTATACTTTTACACATTTTTCATTACACACTATTATTATAATTATTATTTTGGTGGTTAACCGTTTAAGGTGGATTTCGGATCGCATTGCCCGTTCACCTCCAAAATCCTGCCCGGGCGTGGCAACTGTTCCACCCGCTCTCGCTTGTTCTCTCATAATTCAACATTTAACTAAGCTGTTGTTTTTAGTCTCGTTCAAATACAATAAATATTTATGAGTGAAATCTTGAATGATTTTATTTCCAGTAAAAACTCCTTATCTCCACTAAACCGCCCACCTCTTCTATATGACTTCACCAGAATTTCTTCGTCGCCGTCTTTGGGGAAGCATAATTTGAGGAACGTACAAAAAAATCACCTTCATCTCCGACATAACCAGACTTGAAAAGTGGAATGCTTGTGGTTAGAAGCCAAATTGTTATTCCCTTAAGCCTCAAACAAAATAATCCCTTCCAGAAGATGCTCTGGGAAACGACGTGACCCCAATTCCGTCGTCTAAAACCTTAAAAGACGACTAAAATTTCACCCAATCAAAGTAGTTCAATGAATGACCAAATTAATGCCACCAAACTTTCAACAAGTTAGCTTAAACATTTTATTTGCTGAGAAGTGTATCCTTATATAATTCAATATGGCAGCAGTTCACAGGCGAACGCCTTATTTCAAGATGTTGGGAAGTGGGTTTCACCTGTGGACTTTCCCTTGCCTATTTTTTTTGCAGAACGGCTTTTGTAAGTTTTGGCTAGTCCAAAAAAAGGTTCAAGGTAAAATTTTTAATGGCAGTATTGTTTCGCTTTTAATGGCGGCTTTATTTCTCACTTTTAAGATCAGATCGCTCAAAAGACAGTTTGTCGCATTGTTCAAACGCAGCTCGTCATTATTTATCCGAGAGCGGTTCTTCGTTGAGTGTAATCTATAAAATACATTATAGGCCAAAAGTAATTGCAAACATGGGAATATCAATGTGCCTTCTTCGTCATCTATTTCTACATCTACATGATACCCCGCATGCCGTCGCAAGGACGTATGGCAGGGGGTGGTAGGTCACCAGCCATTCTCTTCTTTGATGTACTGATTTTATTTTCTACATTATCTCATGTAAAAAGCGTTGATGTAGAAGTATGAGAGAAGAAACCAGAGCGGGGGGAACAGTTTCCATATCCTATTTTGGAGGTGAACAAGCAATTTAAACCAAAATCCACCTTAAACGGTTGACCGCCAAAATAATAATAATAGTGGTGGGGATTTTAGAAGAAGAATAACATTGGAGTTGCATGAATGAAGAAATTGATGAGATATGCACTGAGTCAAGACAAAGATAAAAGATTAGTTAAGGTGTTATTATTCAAGTTAACTTTCCTAACCTTAGACTTTGAGGCAAGAGGATGATCGTAAATTGGAGGATTTTGACATGCGGGTGTGGCAGAGGATTGAGAAAGTACGTTTGACAGAGAGGAAAGCTAACGACACAATCTTAAATATGATGGGAGAAAAAGGGACCTTGTGAGCTGAAATCCGAAGAATATAGAGAAATTTGGTTGAGGGAACATTGAATAGTTGTGGGATCGAATGGGGAATGCTGGGTAAGATGATGAGAGGAATGAAGGGAGGATGAGAGGAAGGAGGAATTTTGGATAGTACGAGGGTGGTTCAATAAGTACCCGTGTTAGAAATGAAGAAACCATTTTTTCAAAAACATTTTTTTAATTTTTCAATATAGTCCCCTTTTAGAAAGACTCACTTCTCCCCTTTTTTAACCTCCAAAAAGAGGATTTTTCGAACTTTCCAAAATACGCTTCTGTCTCGGCGATAACTTCCTCGTTTGAGCTAAATTTTTTCCCCGCGAGCCATTTCTTCATGTTAGGGAATAAGAAAAAGTCGCAGGGAGCCAGATCGGGCGAATACGGGGGGTGCGGAAGCAATTCATAACGTAGTTCATGCAGTTCATGAAGTTGAAAGCCGGATCAGCTTGTTGTCCACCGTGAGCAACCGCGGCACCCATCGGGCTGGCAATTTTTTCATCGCCAACTTATTATGTAATAAAATATTAATTGCCGTTCAGGTCGACACACCTCCCACGGCCTCTGCTACTTGGCGCACTTTCGTTCGTCGATCAGCGAGAATCATGGCGTGGACTTTTTGAATGATTTCCTCGGGAACCACGTCTGCCGGGCGTCCTGGTCGCTCCCGATCGAAAACAGATGTTCGCCCACGTTTAAATTCGTTGAACCAATATCTAACTGTGGTCATAGAAGGCGAAGTGTCCCCATAAACAGACAGCACCCAACTTTGCTTTTATCTCCTCGCATTTCTTCCCATCCAACAACAAAAAGCGAATTACCGAACGATACTGCTCTTTTTCCATCTTAGCGAAAATCACGAAACACGTCTTACTCGAATGGCTGCCAAATCCAAACTAACCTTTAAATCAGTCTGGAATTTGTTTCACCGTCGTTTAATAGATGGCAGCACACGCTGATAACATAAACTTCCCTCAGAAACGCCCTTTTGTGTTCAAACACGAGTACTTATTGAACCTCCCTCGTATACAGACAAGTAGAAATTACGAAGGACTGAAGGAGTAAATAACATAGGACAAGGAAAGAAGGAATCCCACGTGATGCGTTATAGGCAATAAGAATAGTTTGTTTGGGTTCGTCCAAAGCCAACCTCATTAGAGATAGTTTACCTTTTGGTGATTTAAATTAAAGGATATTGCACATTTTATGGGCCCACGAAACATTTTGCTAGCCTCTTGAAGAGATTTTTTCTATTTAGCTCAAAACTTAATAATTGCGTAATGTTACTTGATCGTCGATTCTATTTTTTTCATGACACGGTCGTGGCGCGCAGGGGTTTACAATAATTGACGCACTGCTTTCACAGCTTGGAGAGCACTGAGACTGGTTTCACGGCAAAGATTAGCGTCCCCCTTCCCACCTACTCCTATAATTCGATTCCACTCCAGCCAAAAGTATTGGCGCGGGAAATTTAATTGCATCGCATTTGGAATGCACACTGTACACTTTTGGTGTCAATACACTAGTTGTTGGAGAAGATAGCATTCAATTACTTGCATTGTAGTTATCGCAAAATGTTTATAGCGGGCAGGTTGCCCTATCTGAAGTTTAATTAGTTAATCGGTACTAAACGTATATTTTTCCATTATATCACTAAATTATTATAGAGAAGCAGATATGCTAGTAACGCCAAATTCATAGAGACAAAAAGGTTTCAATGCACTGTATTATATTTTCCATTTGACAGGAGTAACATGATAGGCCAACCTTTCTACGCATCTGTTGAATCCGTACCCATTTTTCAGTCTTTGCCCAGTGCAGGTTGCCAATTGTTGATTAAAATGATGACTTTATTCATAAAGGGTCTAATTAAAAATAAAATTTCGTTAGATGAAGTCTATCTCACTGGTAATACACAGAATTAATATTTTTTAAAAGACTCATTTGCTACTCCTTTTTTCTGCACTCATTTTGTGAATTCCCATATCTGTCGAACAAATCACGAAAGATCCCCTACGGCCTTATTGATTAGACGAGTAGGACCCGAATAGTGTTAAATTTGAACACATTTCTGGGAAATAAGGACTCTAGGAAGTTGATGGAATGGTCGAGAATAATTTTATTTTTGTTTCTGAATGGATGGAAGTAACTTGGGAGTCATAATTTTCCGCTGCTTTTTTATTTTCTTACAACAGATCGTCTCCATATCAGCCTCAGGCAATGAAGTGTTACAATACAAACCCGAAGTACACATAGATTCAAAATTTTATCGTCGAAGACTCCGACTGCCTTTTTTCCCCCTCTCTCCTTCGCCGATCTGCGCGAGATCAGGAACGGATACAGTCGAAATGAATAAGTTCAAGGGATAATATGAAAGTAACACGGCATACAGAATTTGCATAACACAGAATACATAATAGTTTAAGAGCATATGTACACTCTCTTTGGAAAGGGGGGTGTTACTTGGTCACATTCCAATCATATTAATAGAATTTCACAGTCTCGACCTCGGCTATCTCCCAAGTTCAAGTGCTTACTCTTCGGTCTAATCAGCCGATACTTAGAGTACTCGTGGTGTTTATGTGCTTATGGCGTTAGCATCATCGAGGATGGGGATGCATTATGAGGAGAACAGGAGAAGAAAGAGCGAAGGCGAGGTGGATATTGTCGGTCGCTCGCCATTTGCGACTCCTCCAACGTCCCTTGTTTGAAGTGCTGTGCCTCTTCAAACTCCTGTAAGGTGATTTTTCCCCGGTGAGCTCAGAACTGACGTCGTGATGGCAGCTCAATTGTTTTTTCCATTTATTATAAAAGATGTCAAATGAAACAATGAATGAATTGAACTATAAAAATCTGGATGATGAGTTTTAGCAAATGATTTTCTACGAAGGATCGGAGGAGAATGTATCCTGAAAATCCTGCGACCAAGAGGGTCAATGGATTTGAATTATTGAATTCGTTGAGTTTCATTAAGAATTCAAGAAAGGTCAAAATTTGCTTTCCATCCAGGTGAATAATTTACTTTAAACATGCTTCTTTTGCTGTAGAACCTTCAGGAATATTGAAAACTACGACTGAAGTTGTTGCCAAATCGTGAAACATGATGAATTTAATTTTATATTCCGAGAATATAAAATATTTAGTCTGCAGTTGGAAGCAGACGAAATATATTCATTAGAATCCTTTTTGCTTCCACTTGAGAACCCTAGGTAAGCGATCATGAGGTGTTTAGCAAAAGATGAAATCATTGCCATATATTTGGACGTTGCGGAATATGCTATGCGCTTCCTAATTCATTATCATGTGAGTTGTACTCGGAACATATGATTTACGTAGCATTCATGGCAGGGCGAAAGTCGAGTGAGTTGCTCGCCCGGCTGCTGACAGAGGTGAGTAAATCTGCCCAGTGAGGCCTCTGCATCTCCAACTTTAACCTTAATGTGAAAAATCAGAGCTTCCCGAGAAACCCGCAGTGGAACAGGAAAAGAACCATCCGCCGCCCCCTTCCTTCCCTGAAAGTTTTCATCTTACATCCCCTGAATCGTTTTACACAATGGGCTCTTTTGGATTAATGTGAGTACTGAAGCTGAAGATGATATTTTTTTATTGATCTTCACTATCGCAATCCCTTCCTCCGCCCCACCCTCTCATTTTCTCTTGCGTTGGGTGCGATTTCGTTTGGACAAATCATGAAAGCTGAAATTGGCAGTGAGATGTTCGTGCCTCTCTTAATTGAGTTTCAAAAGGTTAACACTTAAATGGGAGGCCGGCAGTACTCAAGTTCCGACGACACATCAAAAAAGAGTAAGGTGTTTTCGGCTCCAAAGTTACACACACGGCTCGATTTAAACTATACTGCTAACTCCCTCGTCGTGGCCTGTGGTAACTTTTCCACCGAGCCGTGGTGACGTCCTTTCAGCACGGATTTGTGGCGGGGGAAGAGGAAGAAGTCTGGTGGGGAATTGTCTAAAAACTTCTCAAGAATCCTCACTCCTCACATGATCGAGTAGCTCTTAGCAGATCCACGTGCGAGTTTCCATTTGTTCATCCGAGAGCACTTGAAGCACCAACTTCGCACACACCTTTCTCATGCCCATGTGTTCGATCACTTCACTCTTGCAAGATTTTCGTCACTTTTAGAGTTCGAATGGCGTCCTGAACGTTCGGCGTATTTACCATCTTCTCTACCCTCCCGAAACAACTTGTGCTGCTCAAAGCACCCGGTCTACCCGTGGCGTTATCACCATCAGCTGCTTTGATGCATGGCATGAGTCTCTTTTTCCCTCTGTTTCCCATTTTCCCACAAAATTTGCTGTTACAATAACCGTTCCATGACGGAATGTAACGATGTTACATTTTAGAGGTTTCGCAAACGATCGATCGGGACTCCGCATAGGCTGGGAGCAAACTATCACCGGCCTCCACCCTTTCCTGAGACGCCTATCCCTCGAACCCAGCCAGTGAAACTGCGGCCCGTCCATTCGTCTATCCGGGTAACAATATGCCATAATACTTTTGGAACAGACCCTCTACTCGTGGAGGTTAATGTGTCTCAAGTTGTGGTACCTACAAAACTGCAATCTTCAAACACATAAATACTCGTTTATTTCTGCGTAGTAGAAATAAGTTTCTTAAAAAACAAAGATGTCCGTTTTGAGATTTAAACATTTCATAATTCGTCTTTCAGTCCGAAGACTGGCTATGTTCATTCTTTCACCCCTCAGCCATTCTCGCACACACTCAGAGATCCTCTTCCTTGCATCGCTCTTTGTTTGGTGCCTCCGCATTATCCAGTTTCCCGTTCCCTCCGAAGGACATCAGGTTCCATGCCATCCATTACCCTACGCTTAAACTTGACGCGTATGCCTCTTACCCTCCATGACCTCCCCCCACCCCCAATTCAATGACTGTTCACCAACGTAATGTTTTGCCAGAAGTTATTCCATCGCTTTATATTTTTGAAATTAACTATACTTATTTTAAGGACGCCAATGCAGCAAGTTTCCGGTGCCTTCCACATCATAATACTACGTGAGATTCTGATGACGCTCCTAAAATCCTACCAAAATTCGTCTCTGACCTCATTATGGATTTCTAACGACGGCCCCGTGACCTCGTGATTGGTTTAGCGATCCCTTAAAAGCCTTACTTCTGCCCTTGTGACAAAATTACATTATGAAATCGTTAAACGTAATTTAGGGCCAAAAAACGATGCGTGGAGCCGGAGAAATCAAACGCAGCAGCATCTCCGTTTCGAAGGAATTTAAACTGGATGCCAGACACCCGAGAATGGAGTCGTCTGATCATTGTTTTCCGGTTGCCAAACCCTTGGTTTCCTCCTTGTCCCACTCTCGTGCGGCTCGCTTATCCGGTCCTTCCTCGCGCTTTGAACGGCGGGCATGAATGGCGGTTGAATGGCGGAGCGGTGGCGTAACCCGTGACCTCCGTCCCGTGCATTGTCAGCTTTTACGACCGCCCATTGAGGTGACGTGCCGATTGGTCTTGACTCGGAGACGATCTGAGATTGGAGGACAGGTCAAGAGCTGTGTCAAAACCTCTTCCGCTAAGCTCCAACGCCTTCCTAAAATCAGTTGATTAAACATCAGTATTAGGCGCACGGCGCAATAAGGATACTTAATGCATTATCTAGCAGGGAGAACCCCTGCTTCCTTGCTAAAGCCTCTTTCAGAAGTGTAAGCAATGTTTCAGGGGGGGGGGGATCGTTTTAGTCCCTCTTGCTTCATCTTAAACATCCTGATTGCCATGGTACTCAAGGTTCAAAGGCTGGTTCACGCATTGTTTGCAGTTATTGTTAAGATCCCTTCTCTCTCTCCCTTCGCTCATTTACACTTCGTGTTTTCCTGAACTCATGAACCGCCTCCTAGTCAACAGGGATTTCAGAAAGAGAATCTGTAATGGCAACAGGGTGTCAAATCATGTGTGAGGACGAGGTTGTTCCGGAAAAGATTATAATGCATGCTGCGCCGAAAGCCTTAAATGTCCTTTTTATCGATTTCTCAACAAGAAAATTGGAATCCTTCGTGCTTTTTAGATCAAATAAAAAAATCCTTTTTGCATTATCTTGGTCGCCTGGCAATCTAGTTGTTAAATGACAACTGGAATGACTATTGCAATATATTGACGTTTCTCTGGATAGTAGACTATTAAGTACCCGAAATGCAAATGGAAATGGAAATATGTATTTCAATCATATTTTTTTGCCTAGACCCCCCTGGTCTAGTCTAGTCTTGTCCCCCCATTCAGCCCCCTGCAATCCTTGTATTATATCCTTGTATCTTTGCTACTTATATGTAATGCGATACCGTTGGGCTAAAATCATAGTTGAAATTTTATTGGTGGGTTCGGACTTTGCAACTTCGCCCTTTCCAAAGGGGAGCTATGCTGTATGGCCATTAATATTTTCTTTTTATTTCATTTTAAGATACTATATTCCCAAGTCAGGGAAGAACCACGCATGAAATTTGTGTCTGGTTTTCCCTTCTCCATACATCCCAACTTAGGGCTGAATTTTTCGCTCGCTTGCGCTGTCTACAGAGGCGGGGTGCACTAGCCTGACAAGGGTTATAGCAATTTTGTTGTAACCTGTGGAGATTATTGTCTGATTTAAAGAGACTTAAGTTAATCAAGCGAATAGTAGTGAGCTAAAATTAAAGGAGAGGAGAGATGCTCTTTGGCGTCGCATGGCCCTCAAAACTCAATACTCTAAGAACTTATGGGGACTCCGCGTAGGACCTCATTACGGGGATGAACGAGAGAAAGCCTGCTCGATTCGTTTAAAAAAAAAGTCACCAACGAACAGAAAGCATCGCGTTATCATTGGAAATCTTGGGTTAGGAGCCAATTGAACCACGAATGCACTACAAAAGTATTAGATAGGTACACGTTCACGAGATTAATACGGACACAAAAGGATAATTAATATCCCCGCATTATATTGACGGGGGCGACACCACTGAAACTAAATATTCAAGCGAAACTGACTGCAGAACGTACCGACACAAGGAAACCTTTTCCGTTCCCATGATCCGCGACCACAACCGTTGGAAACATCACGTGCGACAATTCAACTACCCGGAAATGCAATGATACTCATTACTAATTATCACCAACTATTGCAACGCCAGGTGATCTTGCAGCCCCCGCCGCACGTCCTCGTTGGGGCCTTCAGGGTAAGATGTAAATGTAGATTTGCATTAATTACTCATGATCGCCTTCAATATTTCATTTAAATTCGAAGTTCGATGTCTTAAAATGGATAACATTGCGGAATGTATTGAATTTCTTGGTGGATCGACGTCGCGTGATCATAGCCGGCGAAGCTATTGCACCGCGACAACCTTCGCAGCAACCTCTGACCTCTCGGTGCGGTCGCCGTGATGCATTTTGTTCTCTCAGTCAACAGTGGGCGAGGAGGTGTTGGACGGGTAATGGAGAAGGGAACGGAATGATAATTTAAACGGTGAACAATCAATTGGTCTCGAAGAGGGATCAGCTAAAGAATTCGACGACCGTCCCCCGTGAGTAGACACGTATGCCTCACGTATGCTTGGGGTCACGGCCGCGAGACAAAGGAGACGAGCGCCGCACGAGCGCCCTCTCTCCCCCCCCACCCCCCCCCACCCCCCGGGGAGCGGCATTTAGCAATTCCCCTTAATTGGCCGCGGCAAAGGAGAAGAAAGTGACCTCCGTGCCGAGGTATCGCATTTCCCTTTTATCGCACCAGTTGGGAAACTAGGAAGCTCAGGGACACGTCTGTTCTTTGCTTCTCTTCTTCAATTAAGGTCGCTGGGTACTCGAAACTGCAGCGAAATATTTACATATTTCGCAATGTCTCAGTTTACCATTAACGTAAAGTTGTTGGCCAAACAAACAGTAAACGCAGTGATAAAATAGTGAGCTAAGTTGATCATGTTATTACGCGAAAGTGAAACTATAAGCTATGTCTCTCTTCTCATTGTTAGTTCCCATTTAGGAACCTCGTCCAACATTGGACGTACATCGGATTGTCCGAGTCCGGGGAGTTTGATTCTTACACCGGAAGTGTTCAACTTTGGGCAATTAAATTAGTAAAGAATTTTTACATGCAATAGGGATGGAAAGTGTTACTACATTTCTTTTGGTCCTGGTTGAAGGATCATCAAAGAAAAATAGGAATATATATTTATTATATATAGTCAGTCAGCCAGTCTGAGTCAGTCTCACTTGAAAAAGGCCTCTGAGAGGGCCGAAAGCTCGAACAATTTACCGGGTGAGTGTCCTTTTAAATGTTGCTATTCTATTCTATTTGTGTTTTATTGTGTCAGCCCATTATATATATATATGTTTATATATATTTATGTTTATATATATATGTTTATATATATATATATATGTTTATATATATATATGTTTATATATATATATATATATGTTTATATATATATATATATATATATATATATATATATATATATATATATATATATATATATGGGTCGCGGTAGTCCAGTGGGTAGAGCGTTGGACTGATGCCCGGAGGGTTCCGGGTTCGATTCCCGGGCAAGGCACTCTGGGCACCTGCAACTCCACCCAAGCTAAAGTGATTATTCGGGTACCAGGTCTTCCTGGGAAACCATAAACGGTACAGGGAAAGCAACTGGCCCCCCTACCCTGATGTGTGAATTTCACATGCCGTCGGGCTTGGAAGTGGCACGGAATAGAAAAATATAACTTGGTCAGCCACAAGCAATATAAGAACACACAAAAAGAACACTAGCACATTATTTCTTAATAATTTCGACGGAATTTAGCTCCGTCTTCCTCGGAAGAAACAGAAGTACTCTGTTTCTTCCGAGGAAGGCGGAGGTAAATTCCGTCGATATTATTAAGAAATAACGTGTGAGTTCTTTCTGTGTGTTCTTATATTGTTCGTTTCTGACCAAGTTATATTTCTACATATTTTCCATATACATGTTTCTTTTTTGCTCTCTAAAATTTCCTTTTGGGGTTTCAGCTCCTTGTAATTCTTCCCTTGGTTGTCCTCGCCGACCCCGAAGTGGGGGACACTTGGGTTGGGCAGGGTCATCATCCATCCTCTCACGCTCTCTCTCCCCCGTCCCTCGACCTCACTCGTCCCATCAGCCCCTCGACCCAACCTCATGTGTCGACACGTCTTTTCTTCTCCCTCCCCCCACCCACCCTCCTCGTAATTTTAGGTCGCGAAGAGATGTCGCAACCGTTGCAGATGACAACAGGGTTCTTATCGAGGTTATTATTGAGTTCATCACGCAAGGGGAAAATTTCAGGAGGAATTAATGCCCTGAAAAATTCGGGCGCTTTTTCCCGACCTAGGTGACGTAATCCTTAATCGAGGGATGAGATGGCGTTGATGTCGGTCCCTTGTCGCATCGAAGAAACAGCCTGTCGCACTTTTTGGAAAATTAGTCGGAGCGGGTCCGTTCTAAATCCGAGGATTGGTTTCGGGCAACTCGCATCTGTTCCCTGTCGATGCCTTCATTCACTCGATGCCCTCTCCTCTGTCGCTCGCTTCTTGAAATGAACCCTCGATATTAATATTGAGCCTAGCAGTCGCCATTGACTGCCATTCTTCAACATGTGCCCCGTTAGTTCTCTTCCTGTAGATGTCATCCACATACTTCTCTCTCCTTACATCCCCGCGTCCCTGTCTTGTACGTATTGCAGGAACACTGCCACCCTCCCTGCAGTGGTCTTTCGCTGCACGGAGAAAACATCACCTACATTATCCTGTATCATCGGGTTCAAGAGTCTCATTTTCTTCCGGCCGTTTCACTTCCTCTCGTGTCTTTTACTCCATTTCTCCTCTACGATTCTCCGTCCGTTCTTTCTCACTCCACTCAAATACAATTTAAAGTTGAAGGGTTTTTGGCTTCCGCTCCGCGGGATGAGGATGGATTAATTTATTACTGCCCTTCCCATCGCAGTAATGCATACATTTAATGTAATTTTCAGTACGCCTTAAATTGGAATGTGTGTTTCTGTGCAACCCACTTCTATTTCAATGCAACAATTTCAGAGTGAAAAATCATTCGCCTTGACCGAATACGTATTTTTCCATTGAAATGCATATTATCGGATGACTCCGTTAAAAGTTACTGTCGCGGCATCTCCCGCAGTTTCTTGGAATTTGTCGAAGATAAAAAAAGTCTTTGAAGTTGGCTTTAAACTCGTGGACTGTGGCGCGTCGCGCACGACTACGAATGACTGTGGCATTGTATCGTACGTACAGGTATTTCTTCACAACATCTTGTTCCTTGAAAGCCTCCAAAATTTCTGACTTTAAGAGGATGCCTCGACAGCTTAACTGGCTAGAGCACTCGGCACTGAGGGATCCGGGTTCGAATCCCGGTCATGGTGAATGATTATTACACCCTGTAATTGTTGCATTGAAATGCATATTAGCGGATGACTCCGTTAAACATTACTGTGCGACATCTCCCGCAGTTTCTTGGAATTTTCCACTTCGGTTTCTTGTCTTCAAGCACATGAATATGACCAGAGCACATCCATCGGATTATCGGTGATCTTTTGCTTGGCGGATATAATTCATTGTTGCCAACACCTCCAAAGAGTTTCATTAACGTTTCAGCCCACCTGATCAGAGTGCGCTTTTGTAGGTCCTGTTGGGAACCGACGCTTTTCGTCTGAGACTGAGTTGGGTCGACTTTCTCGTTCATCGATGTATTCACTGCTGAGCAGTTATGCATTCCAGGGAAAAAGTCCATTCATCTTACAATATTAGACACGGAGATTTAGACATACGTCTGCTTGGGCAGAGTGGGCCAGCTAAAATAGATGGGACTAACTCCGCTGAGCTACGGTAGAGAACAAAAAAAGAAACGCGGCTTAAGTTCATCTTGTGGATACATTCAACAGATTCGGTCGAGATGTAGCGTAAGTTCATCATTATGAGAGAAACAAATTCATTGCATCTTCAGGTACAAGGTGTCTTGTACCTGAAGATGCAAGGTGCAATATAGTCTTGTGTCAGAAGATGGTTCTGTGAACCGAAAGGCGTGATATGCTACCAATAAACTTGTGGAAGAGTGCAAATTTCTTTTTCTCTCAATTATAGTGTGGAAATATCGGAATAAAAAATTTCAGGGATTGCTGTTTTTTCGCGTTAGCCGGACTTCCCTTCGAATTCACGTCTTACATTTAAGGCGCTGCGATTAATTAATTCCTGGATTGAACTCGATGCAAGCAAAAGCTCACAGTTTCGTTAAAAATCATTATTAAGGAACATTAAGCGTCACGTAAATAATATAAATCTTAGAATGGGATCCACTTAAATTAAAGGCGGGTTATTCAACCTTCCGGATAAATCGTGTGAGTTTAATGCTGACACATAAAAAACAAGCCATACAAAATAACGCACCGCGTTTTACGTATTGGTAGGCGAGAGCTGAATGCGGAGTTAAGGAATTTGACAAACGAATATTATGAATCCGTTTTCCGTCAAGTAATTCATCTCAACATCTACACCTAATTAATACCCCGAAAGGGCGTGTGGCGGTGGGTGCCAGGTCACCACCCGTAATAGAGAACTAAACCATCCGTAAAATCAACACATATATGCAAACCTACACCCATGTAAATACGCATAGCATCAACTAAAAAACACATGAATCTTGGGATACAGAAAAAAAATTATCCAATAACGTGTAAACTAGAATTTGACAAGTAAGAAGAGAAATTCTGCTACCACGAGGACATGCAACATACAGCGGTCTCCTCCTCCTCCCCCAAGGATACCGGTAGGGAATGTGACCCAACGCGGCAGGTAGCGGGAGGGTCCCCCCACAACAGAGAGAGACGAAGGATGGAAGGGGAAACTTAAAAAAAGAGACAAAGCAGAGTAAGCAATACTGTAAAGAGCACTGCATTCTTTAATGCCACTCTAATGCGGTCAAGTGGAAATGGTTTTGGTATGGTCATGTCAACGCAAAAAAACACGTATAGCCATTTAAATACTAGAAAAGAAAACGTTGCCAATGCTCCGGCGTGATAATAATTGTATTATTAAATATTCCAGTGGTGTCATGGTGGCTGGTGGTCGAACATACCCTTTACGTATGTTGCTGACACTTTCAGGGTAATATTCAAATGCACAAAAAAGCCAAGGGGATGAGATAGTGTTATGTCAAGGTAAATAAGACAAATAGTGACGTTCATTCGGGATTGAAATCGAGAGAGGGGACAAAATCTCCAAGTAAGACCAGGGAAAGATACGCTGGAAGAGTTGGGCTATTTAGCCATCGAGTTCACTAGCGATGGAAGAAGAAAGTGGGATGTAGCAATCGGAATGGGAGTGGCCGAGAAGTTTTCCTATCAGAAAAAACAACTACTAGTGGCAAATAGTACGAAACGTACGTGTATACATGGAGTCTCCTTTGGTGTACGGAAATGAGATGTGGGTGATCAAGGCGGCGGAGGAAAGAAGGTTGGAGACCGGTGCCGTGGAAGAACGATGAAAATGAATTGAATTAGGAGAAGGCAATGAAGGAAGGATTTCAAAGAGTGGGTGAAGGATTTCATAGGCCTATGGAGAACACTTGAACGAGGATTAAAGAGCAAGTAATCAAGTACATCCTGAGAGACGAAAGTTTACTGAAGATCATAATTGAAGTAAACCTGGAGAGGGGAAGAATTATGGAGGAAGGCCAAGGAAACAATGGAAAGTGTTGGTGCGATGAGCTATGAGTGAATCAACAAGATTGGCCGGCAACAAGACAGCTTGTGTGGAGAGAGCTGATAATCTTGGACAATCACTCGTTCAAATGGCACGTGTTCCTCTTTGTCTGAAGGTTGGTTCGCCTCTCACAAATCCGTGGACGCACTCGAGGTCCATCAAGTTGAGCCGTGAAAACAATTCAGAATTCATAGGAAAACTGGGAAAAAACAAGTTATTCTGACGCACTAGTTTATCCTGATATTCGCACTTAATGATTTTACGAGCATTTAGGCATACAGTTTGCGTTCGAAAAGCTATACAATTGAATATCCCGCGCCGTTCCCTCTGATTAAGGCAGCCCTGAAAGGAGCCCTTTTTTTGTCCATAGAAGAAATCCAATCAGCCGTGACGAAGACCTTGGGAGAGGTACCCGAAGACGCCTTCCAGGGCGCGTACCTGTCATGGCAGAGTCGCCTGGAAAAAATGTTTTAGAGGCCCAAGGAGAGTACTTTGAAGAATTTTAAGTGTTTGTACAAATCTGTTCAATAAATTACTTTAAAGCAATAGTTGCATAACTTTTGGAACGCACCCTGTAAATTCATTCCTCCACTGGAGGCGAAGGAATCTGGAGAGAGGTGTATTTCAAGGAGCATTTCCCTCGTAAATACACCTCTATTGTAGGTTGGGGATTTTATGCAGGGAAAGATTGCAAGAGTTGAGTAGAATTTTCGGATGAAATCCTTACTGTCCATATTTCTGCGAGCCTCGTGTATGTTTGCCGATAGAACGATATGCGTTCTTATTCTAAGATTCCCGCACCAGAAAATTGAACATGCGGTCACCGCAATTCCATAGCCTTCGAAAAGGGTATGTATGGGTCCCTTTTCCCCACCAGGAAAACCGGTGGAAACTTAACTCGATTGGTGATGAATTTCGATGGGTGTGTTAAAATACGCAAGTGAAGAAAAAGAATGATTACACGCTATTCTTGTACGCTAAACGACCCCTTTTATAAGCGTTGACAACGCTTCTCACTCCAGGGGCAGCCATGAAACCCTGCGTACGATATCTAATGTCTCTAAGACATAAGGAGTGGCCATGCGTTTTAAGAGCTCAACCACAATTTTTCATCTGCTCCAAGTCCCGAGAGAAAAATTGACTCATCTTAGAACTTCAACGCTTCCCATAGTAACCGCTAAGTATTTCTCAGTATGTTTCTACACCACGCAATACCCCGCAAGCTGCCCTAAGGGCATATGGCGAGGGGTGTTTAGGTCATCCCTTGTATTTTGGATTCACTAGCGTTTCCTTTCAGTATTTACTCTTGGCATTAGTACTTAGGTATGCCAACTCTGCGCCTGTGTCCATTTCATCATTAGTGACGAGCTTTCAAGCAGTTTAAGGATTTTTAATGGGTCCAAAATAAATGTCCTGGTCTTTTTTTTAACTCAATTTCATTGTTTGGGGAATTCACGTGGTGGTAATAGAATGGATTTCATATCACAGCTAATGCGAAGGAATATAATGAAGAGTTGTTTCTGCCTTCAAGGAAGACATGGAGGAAAGTTTCCCACCTCTTTTTAGGTGGCGAATACTCTGTCTGAACCATAATGTCGATCATCAAAGTTCTTTCTAGTAAACGCGAATATTTCTTTAAGATTTGTGAATATCGATGTGAGTTTCGAAATGACGGTGAATACGAGGGTCATCCGTAAAGTAGTACCCGTTCGTGCCGCATGAAGTGCTGACGACGCGAGTAGCCGCTGGACGAGGTCAGATAGCTTCAGTGGCTTGTCTGCCTTCTCTGAGCCAAGTTGCGTGACGCTAGCATTGCCTGTGTTGTTTCTGTGATTGTTTACAATGTTTAAAAAAATTGAGAACGCCGCCAGTTGTGAAGTGAGGGCAGTGATTAAATTCCTCAATGCAAGAAACGTTCGCCCATGTGATATTCATCGCCAATTAAAGGAGGTGTATGGAGACAATGTAATGGACGAGTCGTCTGTTCGGCGGTGGTGTCGCAACTTCAACATGGGGAGGGGGAACACACACGACGATGAGCGTTCGGAGAGACCGTCTGTCATTACAGACCAACTGGTGAGCTCAGTTGACGAATTCGTGAGGAACGAT
This sequence comes from Hetaerina americana, assembly GCF_022747635.1. Classification (NCBI taxonomy): domain Eukaryota; kingdom Metazoa; phylum Arthropoda; class Insecta; order Odonata; family Calopterygidae; genus Hetaerina; species Hetaerina americana. Next base: position 72,624,716 of record NW_027286070.1, read on the forward strand.
CGGCGCGTCACAATTGATGACATCTGTGAGCATTTTCCCAATGTTTCTCGAACAATTGTTCATGAAATTGTTAAACACCATCTGCATTATGCAAAAATTTGTGCAAGATGGGTCCCTCGCAAGCTTACAGATGAGCACAAAACCAAGCGTATGGCTGCAGCACTGACGTTTTTGGGACGTTATTCTGATGAAGGAGACTCTTTCTTGACTCGCATAATTACTGGTGACGAAACATGGGTTTGTTATGCATCACCTGAGAGTAAACGACAGTCAATGGAGTGGCATCATGCTCATTCACCAAACAAACCAAAAAAATTCAAGACAGTTCTGTCCACCAGGAAACTCATGGCAACCATTTTCTGGGATCGACGAGGTGTATTGCTTATTGATTTTATGGCCCGTGGAGACACTATTAATGCCAATGCGTATTGTGAAACATTAAAGAAATTACGGCGGGCAATACAAAATCGGCGGCGAGGTCTATTGTCTACTGGTGTCATTCTCGTTCATGACAATGCCAGGCCTCATGCAGCTGGGATAACACAAAAACTTTTGCAGCAATTCAAATGGGAAACTTTCGACCATCCACCGTATAGCCCGGACTTGGCCCCTTCAGATTTTCATCTCTTTACAAAGCTTAAAGACTTTTTGGCAGGAAAAAGATTTGACAGCGATGAAGAACTTAAAGAAGGAGTGACCCTGTATCTCAATGAGCTGGCGGCGAAGGACTATGCAGCAGGAATACAGAAACTTGTCACACGTTATGACAAATGCCTTAATTTGCTTGGAGATTATGTTGAGAAGTAGTTTAAAGTATCCTCTTTCAAATAAAATTTTTTATGTTTGTTAATATTTACTTTTGTGTCTTTATTTCACGAACGGGTACTACTTTCCGGATGACCCTCGTAGCTTGTCTCTGACACCAGCAGAATGAATATTTGTCGTCAGGACAATGCCCTTCGTGGTAGAATTGAAAATATAAATGTATGAATGTAAATTTAACCCAACTAAGAAAGTGTCATAAGAAGTAAATTAACGATACTTAATTATTAAAGTAAACTACAGGTTAAAGTTATCCAGGATGAAACCAATTATGGGGGTTAATAATTATAGCATTTCCCGATAAGTTTGGTGGTTGCAACACTTTTCATTGTGTGCATTACCTGGGACGATTCATTTGGAATTTATAATGTGTTCGTATTAGACACAAAAAAGGAACAAAAATTCATCATAACTCAATGAAAGAGCGAGCGATTTGTCATGCTGGATCTCTAGGTCTTCGATGTTGGATTAATTTAGGAGCCATACGCATATTTTCAGATACGTAGGAACGTATTAGTGATATTTGCGGTCGCCAGTTAATTTGGTAGCGCTCTGCAAGTATAGGTTCTCGGTATAAAGATGGCTTTTTGAAAGCTTCATTTTTTTGCATTGGTTTGAATATTAACCATATATTTGATTCCTTATCAAAATAATGTATACCAAATGTTGAAAACATTTCTCAATGATAATTTTTCCCTTTTTGCTTATTTTATGTGATGCTAATTCACCTCTGTCCCTTTGACCAATCGAGCAAGAATCCTTGTTGATGTAGCAGTCATGCTTGGCTTTGGTGTAACCATGCTGGATACTATTGTCCAAGCTGATGATTACGTAAGACGTGATGGCGGGGGTAGTACACGAGTCCAAGGTGCAAACAATCATTTAATAAGAATTTTTAAGCGGCGTTATTTAATGACTTCCAGAGCAAAACGTCGCCCGAGTCATGACCAAAACGCTGAGCCATTGTCATGTGACTTGGCCGGCTTAACTACCCCCATGAAAGGTTTGACCCACTTACTTGACTAAGAATTATCTTTAGGATCATTGTTAATTGGCTTTCTGATCGCACCTGCATCGGAATTGAACGTACCATTTGGACTTTGAGTTGCTTCGTCACTCTACTCGTAACGCGTGTGCAACCAACCCTTAATTCCGGGTTGTAATGCCATTGTGTAACGCCGCTCGTCAGGAAAATATAACAATATTTCATCCTTTCGTGCCAGTATGAAATGGTTTCTTTGGCGCGTCCAGACTCATCCCATTCCACGAATTGAACCAGGAATTAAGGATAGGACGCGCAAGTGTTTCGACCTTAGCATGGCATGGCATCCTTGCCGAAGTAATTTTCATCGCTCTGTTCTTACTTCGGAGTACTAGTCTATGTCGCACCATCAAACCTGAGTAGTTAATTCTAAAGCGTGCGTAAATACGCGTCTGACATAGTAATCGGGTGTTATGGCAACTCACAGTATGTCTCTGTCCTCTACGTCTTGGGACCAGCCACGTGTGTGGTCATCGATCTTCTACATCTACATCTACTTAATACCCCGCAAGCCGCCGCAAGGGCGTGTGGCGGGGGGTGTTAGGACACCACCCGTAATTTAGAAAAGAAAGGGAAAAAAAACCGCATGCAATAACCACAAAATCATATATCCAAAAAAAAAAACTTGGCATAAATTCATGCATGAACACTTACACCCCACACACATGCAAACACTCAATCTACACCTTACATGCACATGCACCTGAAAGTATACCTAACATCTCTATAGTGTTTAATTTTGTTCCGACTTGTAAATTCAATGTTTTCAATAGTTCTTAAGTGACTTCGGTTTCTTACTATTATGATTTCTGATTGTTCGGGGAAAGAATGAGTATTTGTACCTATCTGTCTTGGAATCTATCTCCCTTAGTTTATCTTTGTGGTCTGATCTACCTAAGTAGTGTGGGGCCATTATAATTCCTTCAGTGTCATAGTTAAACTCGTTTGTTCTGAACCTTTCTAAAAGTCTAAGCCTCGCTAATTCTCTGCTAATCTCAAATGGATCCCAGCCTTATTCCCCTAAGAGATCTGTCACACTTGTGTTCTTATCATAAAAATTTTTAACGAATCTAGCGGATTTCCTCTGGACATTATCTTATTCTTTTTGCCAAATTTTCTCCCACGGATCCCAAATACTTGCGGCATATTCCAAATGAGGTCTAACTAGAGCAAAATAACACCTCTCTTTAACTTTTTCATTACATTTCCCCACCACCCGATCTTCAAAACACACCTGCGTTATCATTACGAACGCGAAGGATACAAACACTATTCCCAGGCAGTTGTTCAAATTTCGTTATTTTTGACCACACACAAGGCGAGTCCCGATGCTTCCGTGATTCTCATTGGCTAGCGTCGTCGCTCGGTTGTAAACCGCGTGGCGGAGGAAACTCCCGTCATAAACGGCGATGATGACCCGACCAAAAACCCTCGATCGTGACTCATTCAACACCCGTATCATTGTCAGCCCTGTCGAACCTCCCCTTTTAAAAAGCACCCGGATTCTGCTTCCAGCTTTCACTGCACGTGACTCTTGGCATCGTGGTGCATGTGAGCGTGACATTTTCAGCAAGACGATAGTTCACGTATGGTGGCTCCGGGTATCGCCTTCGCTTCCACAGCATGCGGAAGTGACATCCATTAACGCGAGGCGCCCGAGATAGCTTCCTGCTCCGTTGTGTTTTTCGTTGCGGTCGTTCGGCGAGAAACGGGGCTGGCCGGTGGGCGGGCTGCTGCTAATGGACTCGGCTTGAAGAGGCTTGCTTGCTTCGGCAGAGGCGGTGTAGCACGTGGCCGTGAAGACCCGCCAAGGTCTCGGGGGAGTCTATCGAGTTTTCCGGTGTTCTGGTTCGTCCCGCCCGCCGGGGAACCTTGGGTCGTTTGCTCACAGTTCGGAGAGGGAGGGAGTTTTCCCCTCCGTCGCCGTTGTCATGATGGTACTTCCCATCCCTGCACCGCGAGAATCGTCGGCAATGCTCAACACTGGGATGTGGTTTTTTATAATTATTTTTGCGTGCTGTATCGGAAATTCATTTCATTTTATACCTCATTTAATACAATTGTTTGAAGCACTGCTCACATTCTTTAATATCACAATGTTGTCTTGCACCGGAAAAATATTCACTTAGACTTACGGAAGAAATTAGTCTAATTTTTTATGGGAGGTATTAAATGATTTGGTTGCGAAATCTGGAGCATGGAGAAGAAAGAAAGACGAAGACTGGATAATTTCGAAGTTTGGTGTCATGCAAGAATGTTGGGGAAACGTTGTCTTAACCGCGCGTTACGGGCCGAAGAAGTGTTCAAAAGGAGAGTGGGAGAGGGAGGAGGGGAGTGCAAGGAAGAGCGGACGGAGCGAGTGGGCCTAATGTGTCGAGCCACGGAAGTCTGGTGAAAAATGGGTTAGATTGGTGAGGGTTTGAGGCGGAGTCTATCTGGCACGAGCGAGGAAAGTAGAAAGGGAATAGTAGTTTGCGAAGAAGTGAAAAAAAGGCCCAGAAAAAGAGAAGTGGAAGTTTATATTCAAACCCATCAGTTAAATCTCCCCAAAAAAATAAGAGCACACTATCAGCGAGCTTGCAATTAATTAATGATAAAGTATTGCATTGAAAATTACTCGTGAATCAAAATGGTTTGGGAAATCAATTCGAAGTTAGATTGGCTTGGCGGTGCAGCTGGTAACAGAAACGTCTGGTAATTGCTGACACTTATCACTGTCGAATCTAATTATGTCTTTGGTAGTAAGAGTTCCATTTGTGTGCTAATGTTTCACTTCCTCGAATTCAAATGGTGATTTCGCAAAACTTTATCTAATTCAATCAATGGCGCCTTATACGTAGTGTTAGTTCTACCGGAGGCAACTACTTATCTGGAGGCAGTGGGTGTTTTACGTCATCTAGACAGTCAACGGTTGCGCGAATTCAACGCTCGCGGTCCATGTAACCAACCATTTGCGTGTCCACGGAGAAAGAGGGGACGATCTGAGGTGGGTCTTCATTTATCGACGCTTCCTGAGAGCTATTTGCACGCTGTGGATGACGTAATGCAGGGAAGTAATTGAGAAAGACATCCGAATGATTACGCATTACATCCGTATTTCCCTTTCAGGGAATTGAAGATCTACGTAAGAGTGGCAAAGGTATTCACATCACTTCCTGTAGTAAATAAACTTCTTTCCTCTTGCCATTCAAAACATTTTATCATGTAAAAATATTGCATATCTTAACTTGCGATTCGGCACACACATTCAATAATCTTACTTCATTCTGCTGATTGAGCATGATAAAATATATATATATATATATATATATATATATATATATATATATATATATATATATATATATTCGAAATGTGGGTGTGGAGAAGAATGGAGAAGGTGAAATGGACAGAGAAGAAAACAAATGAGGAAGTACTTGGTATGGTGGGCGAAGAGAGGGGTTTGTTGGGAGCAATCCAATGGAGGCAGGAAAAGTGGATGAAGGGTGTATTGACCGGCAGCGGGGTGTTGAAGACTGTAATTTAGGGGAGAATGTTAGGCAAACGAGGAAAGGGAAGGAACAGGATAGGGATGTTGGACTGGATGAAGGGAGGAGGAAAGTACTCAGAGATGAAGAGGGACCTGATGTACAGTAGGACGTGTTTTGCTAGGGATCACAAATTATTTAATTAGTAATTATGTCCATCCAAAAACCTACCTCAACCGGTAGATTACCTAATAATAAATAATAATATATATATATATATATATATATATATATATATATATATATATATATATATATACATAATACTGCAGAAAAAGAGACCGTTTTGTGAAAATATTACGATTAAATGAGAATGATTATTGATTTTTGAACTACTACAGAAGTTGGTAAGACATAGGAACGAATAAACCTAGCAAGCACGTGCAAGTTATCTAGTTATGTCTATTTCATAAAATGGCCGTTTTACAGGTATTTTAATTTCATTGAATCCTGGAGTCTGAAAATGAATTAAGGAATCGAGACTCTCCACCTGGACGAAAGATGGGAAGAATATGATTAATTTTTGTTCTCGTTAAATTGCCACCTTTAATTACGTAATTTTCGTAAATCTTTCTGATTATTTGTAGTTTCCATAACAATGTTAATGAAGTTTAATTTCCCCCATTCTGATAAAATTAAAAGAATTATAAAGAAGTGTAATCCCTATGAAAGTTAAATGGGGCGCATTTAAAATTAAAATGTTGATAGCTTTACGGGTTTCACCAATATTTTTCGATAGGCGACAACTCAAAGGCTAAGACTAGGCTAAGACGGGAGACGCTCCCAAAAATCTCATTGCAAATGACTTAAGGATCAAAACTGCCGAGGAATCAATGAACGGAAGGACGAGTCGGATACTTTGAATCCAAATGGAAATACAGTCGCGGTTGTTTAAAAAAAGTCTTCAAAAACATTGCCTAAATTACTGTATGAAATAAAACAGCTTCGTAGCCTTTCCATGAATCTGAAAAACGAGCGACAAATGTCATCGTTAAAAATGATTTTTTTTTCACGGTACTATCATTCGAAGTAACAATATCCAATACTATGGACTCCGCTTTTACAATTTTTCCCACTGTTTGTTGTGCATTTGAGACATGTCATTCTTGACCCTGATTTTGTTCAAACAATCCAAGAGAGCGAATAATGGCCGGATAAAATGTGAAAAATCATGAAAATAGTAAATATAAATTTTCAGACGCTATTTTAATTCCTGAAATTTTTGATTACCGTGGTTGGCAATTTGCGGCCCACCCCTTTCCAATTCGATGAGCCGACCCCCAGTCCCGCCCCCACACCCCCGTCCCATTTGCTCATTCCGCTACCCTCAACTTACGTGAAACCGCTCTTAAATTCGGTCTTGGGGAACGACCACTTAGGCACGTGCATCCACGGGGTATCACAATCATACAAGCCGGTGAGAATAAAGTTTCCTGTCATTCGTAGATGCAAGGGCAGGTTCTTCGTGTGCCTTGGAGGCGAGCCATGTGTTTTATGCTGTGAAAGCGAAAGGAACGGAAAGCGAAGCGTAACTGATCTGTTCTTGACATTTTTTTATAGAGTGCGACTTCTTTCCCGAAGGAGATCTCACTTATCTTACGGTGCATTTGATGCGTGCAAGTACACGCATTCGTAGCCGCAGCCATTCATTCCTCGAATACGGCCGACTCTATCGGGTAGAGTATCGAAACTTCGCTTCAATATGAAAATTCAATTGCGATGCGTGTGCTATTATATTATCCAAGTTTCAATGAAGATGGAAACCAGGAAAGAAGTGGAGGTGTTAGAAAAATGTGTGTTGCATCATATTCGCCAAATGTATGTAGTTCTGCCTTCCCATCCATTAAACTACATTTACATGCATAGTTGCGTTGCGATGTAATTGGTGCGACGAATGGAAAATTGCCTCGTTTATGGGGCTAGCGGGAAAATAATTGAACGTCTCAGGGCATTCTAATAAACTGCGGGAGATGCCGCAACAATAACTTTTAACGAAGTCATCCGCTGATGAGCATTGAAATGCAACAATTTCAAAGTGTAAAAATTATTCGCCTTGACCTGGATTCGAACCAGGATCCCTCGATCCCGGTCAAGGTGAATGATTTTTACACTTTGAAATTTTTGCATTTTGATCTCTGCACGCATTAAATGGCTAATTACCTGTTGTACTATTTTGAATGTTATGTGTATTGCAATTGAAGTTGTAAGTTATATTTAACGCAATATAATAATAAATATTTAAAGATAAACGATCTTTTCGGCGCATCGGGTGCGTTTTACGGTTTGGAAGTACATCAATCTGGCGCTGGTGTGGTGAACTGTTGAGAGACTCCAACGTCTGTCTCGTCGACGTTTCCCCCGCTAGATGGACTGTTATTATTCCCCCATTTTCGCATCCAGTCATCCGATCAGGCCATCTGCAAATGTTCACAATTGACTTCGTGTTCAAATGACGTCACGCAGTTTAAGGTGAGGGTTTGATCATGCGTATGCGTGACAATGAGGTCGGATGAAAACATCCTTGACTTCACCGCCATAAAAGCCATGAAACGTGACTTCAACACTTATTTACGTCTAAATATGTTTTCGTACAGATACATCTGCGATGCCATCTCTTCGGTCTAAAACTCAGCTTTGTCGCAGCAGGGAGGGGTGAAGGAACAGGTAAAAAAACTGAGTATTGGTGGGCGAACCCTACAATTACGTTTCACGCGTCCATTTCTGCGTCACCGCCGACTGCGGGGCCAATCGGAATGTGAAACGTCAATGCATGCTGCGTTGCCGCAGGGACTTTCATCGCAGGGCGCGTGCGTTGCTGTGTTTATGCTAGTAAGTAATAATTGACACTCATTTTCCGCACTCATTTGTTCATCTCTCATCGAAACATACGACGGAATATGTTTCACATGAGGGAAACCCAATGGACGAGACTCCATACTCGAACCCTAATCTTTCGAGTGACACTGAATGTTGAAATATCTCGTAACATTTTGTGCAGAATACGGAGTTGAGTCATTAATTGCGACTGTTTGTGAAAACCTGTAGTCCTCCGGTGGTTATCTCCAGACACGGTTTGAGAACATCGTATTCCTTTTCAACGCTCATTCCTAATTTCACCGAAAGAGGGCGCCCCTAATTTCACCGGAAGAGCAGCCAAGTTAGTTTAGTGGCAATGTACATAAATGGAAGAAACGTTTTCAGCTTTCTGAAGTCTTCTGAAAGTTCTACTATCAGTGCGATGGAGAAGAAGACAACTGACCTGATGTAAGAGTTAAATTACCGAACCCTATGTAGAGCTCGGTCGGCTTAATCTTTAAACTTAATGCATTGGAATTACGAGATTCTCGAAAAGTAGAAAGGTTTAAGTAAACCATTAAAGCGTGAGGGAATAAGTTAAAGTGGGTCGAACTTATTTGGACAGTATTCTAGAAGGAAGTACGTCCGGTAGTGGTGACTGAAAGAGACGACTAATATAGCCCACAAAAGAATTTTTCAGAACAAAGTAATGGTTCTTATTACATTATACGTATTGTTATCATTTTTTATTACTCTACGAATGTACATTAAGTTAAGAAAAGATAAGTGGAGAATTTGATGTGGACCGTGAATAAAAGTGAACTAAAACCTAGTCTCAGAGGAAAGCGGATGAGTATCGTTTAAAGGTATTTTGGATGAGGGGATGGAGAAGAATGGAGAAAGTAAGATTGATAAAGAGGAAGATATCGAATAAATGTAAAATGCTTTTAAAAAGAGGAAGTTTCTGGGTGAAATGCGAAGAATAAGGAAAACATGAGTTGATGGGAGGTTGGACGTTGAAGGACGTGAAGGAATGGAAAATGTCAGACGGACGAGGTCGGGGTGGGAGACAATAAACTTTATAGGCGGCATGATCATTGGTAGAAAGTATGAAGAATCCAAGAAGGAAGAAATAATGGGCAACAGGAGGTAATCGATGAAATACGCGGTGGATGATAGTCTTTAGGGATCCGCCTAAACCTCACCATAACAGTCATATTGCCTTTGAAATAAAATCGGCATTTCATGTTATTCTTTTCCATTGGTCAAAATTCAAAGTTTTACTTCTTTAAATTTGGAGAATATGAACTCTCTTGTATTGCAATGGAACAATTTCAGAGAGTAAAAATCATTCGCCTTGACCGGTATTCGAACCCGGATCCCTCGATGTCCAAAATTTTAGAGTTTAATAGGACGCATCGATAGCTTAACTGGATAAAGCACTCGGCCGGACATCGAGGGATCCGGGTTCGAATCCCGGTCAAGGCGAACGATTTTTACACTCTGAAATTGTTTTCATTGAAATGCATATTAGCAAATGACTCCGCTCAAAGTTACTGTGGAGGCATCTCCCACAGTTTCATGAAATTTGCTTGTATTAATTAAATTAAGCTATTCAAGAGTTCCGGTACTCTCCGTTCGAAGTATCTTATAACTACAGAGCTCATTTGTATTGAAAAGCTAGAATTTAGAAATTCGTGATTATCCTAGAGTGCTTAGCTGCTTTAAACAACTGCGTTTGGGAGAGCGCTCTGTGTCTCTCTGTATGGAATGGGAATGAGAGCAGACGAGAAAATAAGATTGCGGACTCCAGTTGGTGCGTTCGGCGTCGACTCGAGTTCCAGCTCCCATCCTATGAATGTCGGCAGGGGACGAGAACGCAAGCAGCGCGTGGACCATTCAACCTTCATTTTAAGCCTCCGCTCTCCCATGGAGTTCAAGGAGATGAGGAAGTCGGATGCTGTTCTGGATGTGTAGGTTTCATCTCGTGACTCAAGGTAAAATGAAAGCCAAGGCGAGGGAGTCGTGCGGATGAAGTCAACGGTCGAATTATATATGTTAACGAGAAGGACGAGAGGAATTCTCGGGATTCTCGCTTTTATTGAATATCCTGCGGAACTAATTACGCTGGCGATGGATTGCCCCTGCCAGAATCTGCGATTCCTGTTTCAAGGACTCAAAGAGCAATGGTTATTATTTATTTATTTACATATATACCCTTCGAGCCACCGCCAGGGTGTGTGGCAGGGGGTGAATAAACACCAGAATAATTTTACCAGAAAATGACCCTACCCTGGTTTAACAATGCCATTCTGATTCCCTATCTTTCGTGGAAAAAATGACATCTTAAATCTATTTGTTCTACATTTAGTCTCTCTAGTTCTATTAGCAGGATCTCTCCAACTGTATTACGATGGGGGTAATAATACATTTTCAACGTCACTGCTAAAGAGACATCTTTTAAATTTATGCAAGAAATTTAATATGTAATTTAACCTCCGCTCCATTGAGTGATTCCCAGCCTCGCTGCTCTAATATTTTGGATACGCAACTAAGTTTACCATGACAACGTTTTACAAATCTAGCTTCTCTACGCTGCACGCGATCCAATTCAATTAATTAAATCAACTTCGTGAGGATCCCATATAGTACTTGCAGCATATTCTAAATGAGGCCTAACCAGCGACAGGTAACATTTATCTTTGACCTTTTCATCGCATTTACCCACCACTCCTCTAATAAATCCTTCTTCATAAGGTTCCTTTTCCGTTTGCCTGATGTAGTTTCTTATTGAGCCGGAATGGCCGTGGAGATTCTGGCGAATAACCCGGAAAGAACGGGGAAGTGTGTCGAAGGCGCGAAAATATTGCATTTTATTCGTCTTATCTAAAGATTTTAATTGTTCATTCATTTAGAAAGGCTATTAAATTCCCTTGCGAAACACGATGAGAACAAATGAAAAACTCTTCGTCGTACATGCCCTTTTTAGTTTCTCTAGACTTTCTTTGATGAGTGCATCTTTTTTGTATCATACCTTCATCCGAATTTTCATTAGGCCTTTATATCTCTGATTGGGTCCTCTTAATTGAGAACGTCAGATTCGTTTATCCTTCAGTTTAAATGTGCATTAAGTTTCAGGGCCGTCTCTCTCCACCGCCTCAAAACCCTGCTTAATTTCCTCTCCCAATTTACCCGTCTATTCCATTTGACGCGACTGGCCTCGGCTCCGTCGTTACCCAATGGACCTTTCTTCCGGCCCATTTTCCGCTAGGATGAACCTTAGCTTAGATAAACCTTGGGATCCCTATTTCCAAGAACCCGTGGCGTCATACTAAGCATAATATCTATGCTCAACACATGACTACAGGGTGCGTTCCAAAAGTAATGCAATTATTATTTTTAAGTAAGTTTATCGAACAAATTTGCACAAACACTTAAAATTCTTCAAAGTACACTCCTTGGGTCTCTATGCATTTTTCCCAGTGACTCTGCCAATGACCGGTACGCGCCCTGAAATGCCTCTTCGGGGACCTCTCGCAAGGTCTTCTTCACGGCAGATTGGATCTCATCTATGGACGAAAAAAGGGTTCCTTTCACGGCTACCTTACTCCTAGGGAACAGAAAGAAATCTGCTGGGTTAGTGTCAGGACTCTAGGGGGAGTTAGGTAGCGTTGGCACCTGGTGTTGGCCATAAACTCGCGGACTCGTGGCGCGTTATGGCAAACACCTTGGGAACGAGTTCGGTGTACACTTTCCTCTTAGCTATATCTTCAGTAGCGATGTGAAACACAACAGTTGAGGTCGGCGCGCAGAGGTTTACGATAACTGACGTCCTGCCGATTTCACAGCTTGGAGAGCACTGAGACCGGGTGCGCGGCAAAGGTTAGCGCCTTTACCACCTACTCCTAGTGGTTCGATTCCACTCCGGCCAATAGGAGTGGCGCTGGGAATTAAATTGCATTACTTTATGAACCCACCCTGTGTTTAAGTCTCAACCATTAATATAGCAAGCGGTGCATTGCTTCAAATAAATTTGGTCGACTGTTATTACCGATATTATTCTTAGGTTTGTCAGGGAATAAATTCGATCGCATCCAGTAGCAACACAAATCAACAAGCCATTTCCATTAGGAATTGGGAGAAAAAATAATATTAATAATAAATAAATTTTTTTAACAGGGACTCGGGTTTTTCCTGAGCAACACGTGGAAACCAATCCTTAGAGTAATGGGTGAAACCAGGAACGACTGGCGGCCAATGGGAAGGCGCCCTGATACGGACCAATCAAATGACACCTGATTGGGGGGAAAACCATATATATAAACGGGAAAAGAGCGGAGGTTTTACGGGTTTCCCTCCGCCCATAGGTGAATGCCGGGCCGATACAGCTCCCGCTGAAAAGATATCAAAGGTTTTTCCGCAACCGCTACTGTCTTTGTAGCCTTTCCTTATTTAATTTTCCCATCCCGAAGAGGAGTATATCCTAAAACGGGGTTTCCGTATTGTTTTTATTATGTTTCAATGTATATCTTATATAAATTCTTGTAAAACTGTGCTTTACGGAAATGAAGACATTTTAAAACTGAAACCTGAGGCAAACGGCATTCAGAAGCCCTGAAGATGATGACCGAGTCGGACATCGAAACGTCGGCCGATATGGACGATATAACCCGGTGGAGGACCCGAGAGGGATTCTCCTTTATAACCTTTAAGTTTTCCTCATCCGCTCACTTATCTTTCTCATCTTTCATTCCTCAGTCCATGATTCAGTGGCATCCACGGCATGGATGATGAAAATTCGACGATTTTAAATGGCTGTTTGGCCCGAATTGCGTTTTGAAAGAACTTCTCTCAAAAGTACTTCGATGGAATGTTTTACTTCCTATCAAAGGATACGCAAATCCGCGTGTCCACTCAATAGAAAAATCCAGCACCCCGGCCTTCGCCTCATTCGAACGCGTTTGAATTACTCCCAGGCCTCAGTGGGCGTTTGAGTTTGTGGAAGCCCTTCCGTGGAAGTGCCGTTGTATGGAAGGAGGACTTGTATTTCTTTAAAAACCCGAATGATTGGGAAGCAAATCTGAAAAGACTAATAAACCTATTGGGCGCTCAGCATGAGAATTAATTAAGTGCGTCGGAAATTACAATACTGTTTAGATAAAATTAAAATTATGGAATTAAACACTGATAACACTTGAAGCAGGCGGATTGCGCCATGGTATTTACGCGGCGCACGAGACCTCGTGCGCCGCGTAAACCCCTTCAGGGGCAATGAAAGTTTCATTCTTGCCCCAGAGGTAAGCTCTTCACGTGGCTTTGGGGTGAACTGTTAAAATATTAAAATACATGCAAACCGATTCCCTTCGTCTCTCATCTTCAAATTCATTTTACTGTCTGATATATAGTTACATCTTACAGTTAATATTTTTTTATTTTGGGACGCAAAGACGGTACGGAGTAAAGACTTTTTGCGTAAATAATAGGGTTGTAATGCACACATAGGCTAGGTCCGATTTCGATGTACTTTTCTGAATATTATTGAGATCGAAAAAATCGATTTCTTGAAAAACATTTCACACTCGGATGGCATCACACGTTTGACTCAGGGTTAAGATTTAAATACATTTTACCTCAATTTGGAGTGACAATTAAATTATCGCATTCTTTCTGTAGCACTTTTCTGTATATAATTTACAAACTGGTCATGATTTATGGCAAAAGCTATGGCAAAAACGCTTCGTACATTGAAAAGAGGTGATGCAAAATACGACGGTCTCGGATTTTTCATTTGAATGGCTACTCTATAAAAGTGTATCTTTTTTCTTCGGGAAACTGTCACCACGACATTTGATGATCTCCAATTATTTCTTTAATTGTTAGCTTTTAAAGTGCGTGAAATTGTTTTCTCTTTCAAATTCAGTGTACACTGTACCTGGAAAAATTAATTTATAATGTCTAGCAATTTTGATAAAATTATTTTGTATATTAAACTCAATAGCAGTTATGATCAAATTGCATTCATTAATTTTTGTTACCATATCAGTATTTTGGAATTACGTTTTATGTAAATTAAATCAATTGTTTTAAAGATATATTATAGTCCTACGTACACAACATTATCACCTTACCCACGTAAAAAAGGCGTATGGTGTGAATTAAATCCATTCGCTGTTGCTGCTCTTAAGTTTTGGCCTCGGGCGATTACCGACTCCCTCTTTATGTCCCGGGTTGCAAACGCAAAGAGACGAATTCTTGATAGATTACTGTACTGCCGGGTAAAATAGAGAGGTGAAAATCAACGTAAATAATTCTCAATCCGAATAAACGGAGAGAAAAACAGGGTTGCCCGTTGGAAGGCAGGAACGTTGCGACATTCATAAGTTGTCCTCCCGCCAGGCAGTCCGTAGGCGTTGATTATGGTCCTTCGTATGAACCTTGTCCCTTCGAAGAATCTAACACCGTGCCCGGTCTCCCTCTTTGTCCGACCTCCACTTCCCAATTGATGCCTTATTCCCTGATTCCCAACGGCCGACATTGGTAGATACAATGGTTCCGTGACCAATAAGTTGGTCAGTGTTATCTATTGCTCTTGTATCGAAATGGCATCGCTTATCAACCTCCTAATTCCCAGTGGGTTTACTATCGACATACTCTCCTGCAACTGCTTTCCAATCGCTTTCATTAATTTCAAACTTAAACTCAGTCGGGGATCGAGATGGTGCGGGTCTAACGTACTGGCTTCCAACCCTGAGGGCGCGGGTTCAAATCCCGGCGGTGTTGAATATTTTTCAGAGGTATCTCGATCCCTACTTGAGGTGCTTTGTGGAGGGCACTTTGAGTGAGTACGCCGTCCGTCGGATGGGACGTTAAACTGCGGACCCCTTGGCGCCTTTCGTAAAGAGTAGGCTAATGCCGACGCCGGGTTTCTCTCCACCCTTCATCCTTTCCTGTCCATCCCCTATGGCGCAAATGACCTTAGCTGTCGGTCGCCTCCCCTCAATACTACTACTACTACCAACTCAGTCCATACAACTTCCAGTAGATGTTACGACGTATTGGTGTATCTGCGACGTTCATGAATGGGGCGGAATACCAAGTGCATAACTGCATCAAAAAGTTATATAAGTTTATGAGGAGATTTATTTTGAAGCTGCTGGTTAAGTATGACAACAAAAAGAGAAAATCATAAAACACTAAGTGGAGTATTAAAACTGTTTTTCTCGTCAAACCCCAGTTCCGTTTTCTTATACTTTAAAAAGACATGAGGGCAGAATATCCAGTAGCTCGAATTATTGCATTTTGAGTTAACGCGCAACATTCTCATTACGCTCGCACCTAAACACACACGGACACACGCACACATATGCATATATTACAATCCGGAACTCAAAAAGTAAAATTAGGGGATACATTTTCAAATGAGGCGAGCGTATTAGCAGGAGTTCCACAAGGCAGTGCTCTAGGGCCATTACTCTTCCTAATTTACGTAAATGATCTACCAAACAATTTACATTCCCAAATAAGACTCTTTGCTGATGACTGCATTATATACAGACGGAGAGAGCATGTAAATGACCACGCAATACTACAAAATGACATCGATCGCCTTGGTGACTGGGTTACAAATCATGATATGGGCATTAATATAAGTAAAAGTAAGCATATAAAATTTTCAAATAAAAAGAATGCAGAAAAGGATATCTACACCCTCTTTGGAGAAAGAATCCCATGTACTAGTCAATGCAAATATTTAGGCATTTATTTAACTAGGGATCTTGGGTGGGGAGTCCAAGTATATAATTTGACACGGAAGGCATTTAAAGTATTGCATTGGGTGATGAGAAATTTAAAAGGAAGTAGCATAGCCACAAAAGAAAAAGCATATAAGGCACTGGTTATCCCTATCCTAGAATACTCCTCCATAGTATGGGATCCATATGAGGTGGGACATATTAAAAAGATAGAAAAAGTTCAAAGAAAGGCAGCAAGATATGTACTCGGAAGGTACAAAAGAACAGATAGTGTCACGGATATGTTAGATGTACTGAAATGGGAGAGTTTGAAAAATAGAAGAAAAAGGAGCAGGTTAGGCGCGATTCATAGAATAGTTAAAAAGGACGAAGCGTGGGAAGATTTATGGCAAGGGATAGAAAAGCCTAACTTTAAGGGAAAAAACGACCATAGCCAAAAAATAAAAATAAGGACTCAAAAAACCAATAAGAAAAAATACTCTTTTTTAAATAGAACCATTATTGATTGGAACCAGCTGCCTGGAGGTTTGTTTGAGCCCTTTCCATCCAATTTTAGAAGTTTTAAGTTTAAATGTAAAGCAGCCACTGGGTAATAAACTTCACTGTAGTTTTGAAAATATTGTTTGTATGTGATGTGGACGGCATTTTGTATGTGATGTGGAAGTTTGTTTGTATGTGATATGGAAGTGTCATTATGTAAAAATATTTTGTCTCTTATCTGTTTTTATGTGTTCGTATGTAATTTTCGTTGTTAGTAGTTATCTTTGACCTAACCTGACCGTTGCCACCAGGAAATTTGCCTAATTGCAACGTAATTGGGTAAATAAATAAATAAAATTCCATCATAGTCAGAGAAACCTCAAAGCAAGTTTGGGAACCGCTGAATTATTCGGTGGATTCTTCTTCTGTTACAAATGTTGCTCTGTTCTTTCTTGTTACAGTTATATAATTACGAAACTCCAGGCGGGCACCTCTCTCCCGTGAAACTAACAAAGTTCTAATTTCGGACGCGCTCACCAAAGCATATCATGTGCGTCAGCGAGCTGTGAAGTGTGTCCGTCAGTCAGAATCTCCGTAACAATTTGCCAAATCATTGCCCTGCTCGAAAAGGTTTCTTTTGGATGATTGGTAGGGAAATCGGGGGGGGGGCGGAGGGGGGTGGTTCTCTTACTTTAATATTCTGCAGTTCGCATTGAAAAACTGAATAATTGGAGCGTGAAGAAATATCGAGGAAACTTACGCAACAGATTTCAATTAGAGAAAATCATTGATACATTCATTGATACAATCATTGATACATGTATCTGTTTGCCATTAATCTATAAAACCTAATGTAATTTCTATTAATTGTAACATGAAATAAAATTCACACTTGATTTTCATATAATTGTGTGGGTTTGATGGTCTCATATGACTGCCTTCATATCATTACTCAGTAATGCTTTGTATTTTTTGTTAGATCTTAGAAATTTTTCGAAAAATCTAGGATAACGGCGGAACAAGTGATTTGGTATCTGCTGGCTTGTTGTTGTGAGATTTTTCACGAGTTTTTTTTTTCCGTTGCCTCTAGAGATATTAAACCGCGACAATATATGCTTCACCCATTGATCTGGATGCAGCTTGAATATACTCCTGAAATTTTCGCGTTTCCACATTTTGTCAATAGATCAGGCACCTTCCAAATGTTTACTTTTCTGTCTATTTATTCTCCGCTGGCCCCCGATGCACAAGGAATGGAATGAATGACGTTTTAAAAAAATTCTTTTTTCTGAATTCTGGATTTTTTAATGATCCTGGAAAATCAGTCACATTAAGTTCATTTTTGATGCATTATCACCTCGTCTGTTTTTTTATCAATTACTGTGCCTAATTATCTCCCTCGGGTACGAATACCGGGTAGTTTTCCTCTCTCTTCCATCCTTAAGACTTCCTCGATCCATAATTATCTTTCTTTAAAGGAAATACCAGCTCACCTCAGCTGATGGAGACCTGACCCAAAATTGCCCACGCCGATTCTTTGTTCTTCATTTCTCGAATACATTTGTCGAACTAGCAAAGTTGTCGTCTTACGGTGGATGTGCCCGATGCAAACCCATATGTCTCGAGACCAAACCCTCCTCATTAACATTCACTTCCAAATAATAATCAATTCACCGCCATTAGGAGTGTGACCCCTAAGTATATAAATGAGGGAGAATAATGAATATACATTCGTTCGTCCGGAAAATAAGTGTACTGACTCCTGGGCTGGGCGCGCCGCTCCAGGCGCGCCCAGCACCGCTCTGACGGGCTGCGATTGGAGGGGGGTATGTTGGCAAGCGACGCTGAAAAAGGCAGTCGGCTCTGAGGTGTGGTGTAGTGAGGAGCTCTGTTAACGCGAACCTCCACGCTTCGACCCACGTCACGGAACGCGATGCCGAAGTTTTTGGAGCAGCGTTATTCCATCAAATTTGCGGTAAAGCTTGGGAAATCGTCTACCGAAACTGTCGGTATGATTAACCAGGCTTACGGGGAGTCAGCCATGTCCAGAAACATGATCTTTCGGTGGCACAAGATGTTCGTGGAGGGCAGAGAAGAGGTCGACGACGAGTCTTCAAGAGGTTCCCGATGATGCCTTCGCGGGAGCGTTCCAGGAATGGGAACGCCGCTGGAACAAGTGTATCGACTCACAAGGGTCCTATTTTGAGGAATATTAGCTTAAGATATGTAAAAGTGTAATAAATTTTTTTCCTGAGCTCAGTACACTTATTTTCCGGACGAACCCTGTACGTTTTCAAGTTTTCGAATAGTCCATAACCCAGAGCAAACGAGCAAATCATTGCCAATAACTACTGAGAAATCAATGCTCATTGCGATAAAATAGCGGTTTTATGCTTTTAAATATATAAAAGAACTTGCGTGCACGCACACACATCTTCGGCCCACTGATATTTATTTTCAGTTTTATCCAAAATAAATGCATCGTAGCAAGATATAAACTGCAAGGAAACTTTGAAGAAAAAAATCACATGAGGCCTTAATAGTCAAATGCAATTTTATGAAGAATTCCTAGTTTCGAAATGCCAAATTTGGATACGCAGAATTGTTGTGTATTTTTCATTTTGGTTAAAGATGAAAAGTAAGTGATATTTTACTTTTGGTTTCCATGGGTGTGGATTATCCCTGATAGCTGATTCCCCATTCAACTTCACCTTCGTCTCGAACGATAAGAACATCATTACAATGGGCTGTACAATTTGAAAGGTCTCTTTTCCTTCCTCTTCCTTGCTAATAGATGTCGCCCATGCCACGCCTCCTTAATTTCACCGCCGCGTATTTCATTGGGAATTCCACGTTTTCCGCTTCTGTCGACCGTCCTCAATCAACTCCCCCCCCCCTTTTTCCTTTTTGCCTAATACGCCGTGCGTACTCACCATCTATTTTTTTACTCTTCGGCTTTCGAACTCGTATTCCAAACGCCACTGATGAGCGCTTGACCTTCTTCAAGGCTACATTTCCACATCACGTTTTGACCAGTCATTTCTTGATCTCCCTCTCTCTCTCTCCATGGTATCCCACCTGTTTCCTCCTCATTTTTAATTAGCCTTGTTTTAGATTCAATGAAGTAACAGGAATATTACTTTTTCACCCTATTTGTTTAAACAAATAGGGTGAAATTGTATGTAGGTTTCTGATGAGGTAAATATACAGAGCCGGTGGAATAAAAATATATCTCTGTAAAGTATATTGGGTGACAAAGTTCGTAAGGAGAATAATTGCATCGCTAAAATAAGCCTTTGATAAAAATGGAGCAAATTAATGATCGTGTCACTGAGTGGTGATTTAAACAAGAGGTAACCGAAGAGACATTATTGGAAACTTGGCCTTTTTGGAAAGAGATGAAAATGAGAAAAGATTTGAGAAAAGATTAGAGAAAGATGAAGAGAGACGGAAGAGTGTTAGATCGGTTGCAAATAAAGATTGAGGTCGCGAGAAAAAGTTGGCGAAGACTGAAAAGGTAGTCGGAGGAAATGATAGTATAGTGCATGGCCGCGGGATGTTGAATGCTGTTGAAGAGGGAGAAATGCTGGGAAACGGGGAAGAGGGAAGAAGGGAATAAGTCTTCGGTCGGATGAAGAAGAGGGGATGCTTTGGGGTGCCGATTATTATCATTATTAAAACTCACATGTGCAGATAGACAATGTCAGGTGGCCCAGAAGTCCCTAGAATCAAAATCAAACTTGACTTGGAAAAATAACATGACACCTCAAATCCAATCCATATCACAAAAGATAAAAAATAAAATCAGTCAGTTAAAAAAGATAGATTCAAAAGGAAACATCACCAAAGACCAGTCTCTAACACAAAAGAAAATAAAATACCCATCTCCACAAGTCCACAAGGACTTCATCTACATCTACATAATACCCCGCAAGCCGCCACAAGGGCGTGTGGCGGGGGGTGTTAGGTCACCAGCCGTAAAAAGGAAAAATACCACATGCAAAAAAACAACACGGAAAATTACACCCACAGCAGCGCACACACTCATGCAAAAATCCCTTCCTCCAATACTCATCCAAACACATATACCGCAAAACAACTAAAAAACTGCACCCCGTGATGCAGCACGAAAGCCATCCTACAACACGGAAGCCAGGACACAACAAGCAAGAAATTGAAACATCACTACCACATGAAAATGCACCACAAAACGCTCTACCCCCCAAAGAGTCTGTAAAAGGCAGGGAATGCGACCCAACGTTGCAGGTAGAAGGAAATTCCCCCCGGGGAGAGGGACGAGGGACTGAAAGGGAAACTTAAAAACAAATGAACAGAACACGAATGAGGTCATGCGGAAATTCGGACTTGGTACAGTTTCCTTCACAAACCCACCAAAACCTACCCCTGCACTACAGATTTCATGTAATAAAATCTCCGAATTTCATCAGAAATAATAGAGTTCTTCCAAAAATTCGAAATTACGCAATTGTGTTGGAATTGAGGCGGTCAAGTCGTAAATCTTTTAAATGGTTGCGAATTAGCCGGTTTTAGCCTGATCAGAGCCATTACTTTTTTTTAAATAAAAATGATTATGAAACTCGATGAGTTAATCTATCATTGCCTCAAAGGCACCTTCATTAATATTTTCCTGATTTCTTTATGGATCATTGGAGCCAGCGGTGCCATAAATGTGGTCCGCGGGCCTTATACAACCCATTAAATATGTCCTTAAATATGGCTCACGAAAGGCCGTCAGGGGAAAGTATGATTAGAATTTGATTGTCTGGATTTCGAACAGAATGTTCAGTGGAGTGTATTTTAGGATATGTGAAAATTTAATAATATCTCTCATACAACAAGTACCCAGAAATCAATATTTTCTGAGCACAAGTCATGCCGATCCGCCACATCGATATTTTTTTAAAGCACCTGCGCACAAGACGCACCCGTGGCTCATCAAGTTTATAAAACACTGATTCATGCGATGAGGTTGATCATTTTACTTAACTTCTGTGTCTTAAGTGAAAATCGTCAAATATTTTAGCGAGAGAAAATAGGAAATTTTCTTTAGAAAGATCCTCGCAGCCTATGAGGATAGGACTTCTGGGATAACTCCTTCAGCTTTAGCCCGAGACATGTAGGCTCGTTAAAACCAATCGCTCGTTGAAGCTAACGTTGATGTCAACTTGGAAATTACAGACGAGTCCTATTTCATTGACAAATAAGATTTCACATTGCTGAATATGAACACTATAATAGTAATAACATCGCCCGTCAGTTCTTAAGCGGTTTACGGTCGATTTAAAACTTAACTAGCAACCATAAAACTTAGTTTTGGCCTTGAATGGTGGTTAACCTTCAGTTTAACGAGACGTTATAAAACCTGGCCTTTAAAGTTCCGTAGTAATTAACGTTACGACTCGACTGGCTACGCTGGGGCACGATAAACGCCAAACACTAATTGGAAAGCATAACCCGGCCCAAAGAGAGATGGGCGCGCCAAAATATATTGAATATCGCAGCAATTCCATATTTTTCGCAATAGGGAAACCCCTGAAGTTGTTGGCTCTTTAAAGCGAAATGCTAGGGTGAATCGTATTCATTTGTGACACGTCCAATGGCCAAAATAAAATGCGCGGGTTCTGGTCCCGCGTCGGGTGGAATGATTTCGCGGCGAGTTAGGAATGGCGCCCAGAATGAACCGGGTTTACATTAGTCGTAGCCCCTTCCTGCGTTTGAACGCTTCGCAGAAAACTGTCTACCATAAACGGAGGACTCTCTTGAAGTGCACGTTGCGTCGTCTGAGTTTCTGGTCCGTTAATTGTAAACATTAACGTTTCCTCGCGCGCAGAAGGATTTGAAATGCCTCCCGACGCAAGATTAAAACAAGTCATATCTCTCGGCCTGTGGTGCTTTTCCCTTTAGCTTCATCACCAATTGTGCGAATATTTCGGAGAGTGCAATGTCTTCCTGAGGACTCTCTCGTCCATTTCCTTTTAATCCAGAGGGTCAGGCGTTAAAGTCTCCTTTTTTTCGACACCAGATGCCACTGCTTCAAAACTACCTCCCCAGTTCTCCGGAGATAGAGAAAAATGTTTGGCCACTTTCTTACCGACAGCGGGTCATCTCACCTGCCCACTGACCCACTGGTAGGCAAGTGGGCTCCATTGCCCTCACAGCAATTAGCTCGTGGGTGAGGTGGCGGTGTGGTATATATCGTATCGTAGTTGTGTTCGATGAATCTCTTCCCCACAAAGAAGTCGTACTCATCGGAACACTACGTAGGCATGTGAATGGAATGGTAGAACACTGGGCGTTAATTTTATGATTTTGCACTTAATTTTTCAGAGCGGTTATTTGGTGCTTAATCTCGTGGTAATCTATGATTATTAAAGGGACGATAATGTAACCCTTGTCAATTCGGATATCTATTTCGTCTGATGAAGAAAGTTACCAATGATTATCAGATAAACTCGTTCCTTATTAATTGATTGTTTTACAAACTTAAATTTTAAACAATTGCTTCCAAAGTGAGTTCATGTACAGAATAGTTAATTATGAGCTATTGTTTTCATTCTTAAATTAAATCGAGTTCATGTGAAAGCCGTATAGGATTTAGATTTTGTTGAATTGATTTCAGGCTACTCCATTCTGAATGAATTCTTATGTTTTAGTTCTTATATCTACATTTTACTAGGAGTGCACCATTGTCTTAGATTTAAATTATTGTTGAATACATTATTGTATTACTATTCAGTCTGATAGCTTTGAATTCCAATTGTAATTTGCCGTAGCATAGAGTAGAAAAGATTTTACGCTTTTTAAATGTGGGTATGCCGAAAAAGGTGAAATGGGTAGAAAGCAAAACAGACGAGGAAGGGTTAGGCATGGTTGGTGAGGAGAGAGGGTTGTTGGCAGAAATTAAAATGAGGTAGGAAAGACGGATGCAGAGCGTTTTGATTGGCAAAGGACTGTGACATAGAAGGAAGAACGTTAAGTAATCGAGGAAGGGATGGGAATAGGATAGGCATGTTGTACCCAATGAACGGTGGTAGGGTGTATGTTGATTTAAAGAATGGTTTGTTGTAGTGTGGGGTTTTAGGGCGTGTCTCGTTAAGCGACGCTTTAAAATATATCGTTGTGCCGTTGTATATGGGTCAAGTGCCTTCTGATTGGTCCGTAGAACGTTAATCACCTTTTCGCCTCCTGATTGGTTGCACTTTTCCCTCGGATACATTTCCTTATCTGTTTCCGCGTGTTGCTTAGTTAGCCATCGAATACCTTTTGCAAATATTGCTTCATAAACGAATATCAGTGGTCTCTTTCGTCAGTAGGTCCGAATAACCATGCGACTGACAAATAACTTTGCATTGTCGCATATAGTTGCAAAACTATTCGAGCCCTTTCCTAACAGAGTGCATACTTTTAAGAAAAGATGTAAGGAACATATGTAATAATTCGTTAGATGTGTGGTGTGAAATTATATGTAGCAGCTTATTTTTTTTAATGTATATTTTTTTTCTTCCTAATTGATTGGTGTTAATGAGATGGGGATTTTCTTGTTTTGCGAAAGAGGTTTGTGTTTGGAAGTTTCCTCTAAGTGTACTTCTGTTTAATGACTCATTTCACCTATTATCTTTTGTGATTACTTGGGACTTATGTACCACCTCACACTGTCTATCTGCACTCGTGGATTTTAATAATAATAATAATAATAACGGAATGGTCAGGGCCTATTTTCTACGCGCTGCTTGCACGACAAACATCACAATAAAATAGATTATTTTGGCTGACAGATAATTTGTTGCCGATCAGTTTAAATTATATATCTTTGGCTTATCAAAAATATAGTCCACATTATTTCCTTGATGGTTTTACCCCGTGATATTTTTGAAATTGCATTCAGGGTTTAGCAAGATCTTGAAATAAAAATCATGTAATTAAATAACCAAAGATACTTTTTCTCCATGTTTGTATAAGGTTTGTGCGCATAGCAAAGGTGTTTTAAGGTGTGGTTGTGGAGGTAGATGAAAAAACGTGGAATAGGAGAAAAGAAGGAGAAAGCCCTTGGTGTGGTGGGGGAAGGGAGGTGGGGGATTATTGGCGGGGATCCAAAGGAGAGGGGGATGCAGAGCATTTGGATTGGCGATGGGGTGTTGAAATGCGTGAGAGAGGGGAGGAACGCTGGGCAAGCGAGGAAGGGGGCGGGACAAGGGTGTTGGGCGGAATGAAGGGAGGAAGCCTGCGGAGAGCGGTTTACTGTGGTGTCGGATGTCAGGTTGCGCTTTTTTTGGAAGAGACAAAGAAATTATTAGCGCCTCTATCTTTAAAAACCTAATTTAAACGGTAGAATACCAAAGACAATGCCAATCAATGGCGATATGATTTGAGAGCGTGTAGGTTTTCAATACTGTGATCTATTGAAGTCGCCCTTGTTGGCTCTTCCTCGGCTATTTGCGAATTGGCCGTCGTGCTTAGAAAACGTGCACCTCCTGCGAGCGTTCCTACAACGAATGCAAACGGAACGGGCGGAAATGACGCAAACTACCTCATCTACGTACTACTATTGTATCAGCGAATCACAGCGTTCTCGCCTGAAGCATTTGATAAGAATGATCACCCGGTAGTCTTCCCCCTCATCCCTCTACATCTACATAACACCCCGCAAGCCGCCGCAAGGGCGTGTGGTGGGAGGTGTTAGGCCACCACCCGTAAAAAAAGAATAAAACCACATGCAAAAATCAGCATATTCATGCACAACCGACACCCAAAGAGATCACCTAAACCCGTAAAGTTGGCTGCACTCACATTTAAGAGTTATGGCACTGTATTCAATATCTCCACAATCACTATTGCTTCTTCTATCTTGCCAAAGGAAAACATTTTTTATCCTTAATTTCTTACTTTCTGCGTTGCAGGTAAAAAATTGTTGCTGAAGAATCTGAACGGTCGTTTCCAGAGTGGCGAATTGACGGCCATAATGGGTCCTTCCGGCGCGGGGAAGACCACCCTTCTTAATGTGCTTACTGGATTCAGGTAATTGGTATGGGGTGCTGCCACCGCATTGCGTGTTTCTCGGAGGTAGGTGTCATATACAGGGCTCCTCGCCGAAATGACGGAGAATCGCACCTTAATGTGATCATTATTGGTGATACATTAGCAATGTTTAAACCAATGTTGACCGGCGTCAGCATTGTTATAATCTTTTTGGTCCATCGCGGGGAAATGAATTTTTGAGAAGAAAGCATTTCCCGCTCGTGAAGAGTCTGTACCTTAGCATTGCTGCAATAGCGAATTGGTCTCAGATTTAATCCTTCCTCCTTAAAATAGCCATTCGAGACATTCATTGGCATCATCATTACTTTGCGTAGATATCAGTGCAGTTAATGCTTAACATTCGAAATTGACAGTGTAAAAAGAGGCTAGGCCTTGCAGCGGCAAAATATGGCCCTATTTGCTGCTGCAAAACACTCACTCGTTCTCCAACACTTCCTGTGCCCTTTTTATGAACTGCACCCTTGGAAAATCCCTTTTTATTTCTTCCCTTAGACCTTCCCCTTCATTATATTCACAACTAAGTCATTTTTGTGTTCGTACATTGTCCTAGTATATATATATATATATATTTTTTCCTTTGTTTGCATTTTTCATAAGTACCACTTATAATTAATGTTCTTTATAAACTCCTCATTTGTTTTACATTCTAACCGACGTATCTTCATTTTCCTCCGCCTGGTCCAGATTTCCACTGCTTTCAACAACCGTTCTCTGTCTCTCTTCCTCCGGATCCAACTCCCACACTCACGGACTAATGGAAATTTCCGGATGAAGGTTTTCACCAAATTTTTAACGCTCAGCTCGTATTTGCGCAAAGGGAATATTTTTTAAATATTTCTCCTGCATTGAATCAGTCGATTGGGTTCCTTGTGATTTGACATTTTTCGTGTGTTTTATATAGTATGAATGTTTCGTGTGTTTTATCGAATTCTGTTTGCTCCTCAAAAATATACCTACATCCTCAACTTAGAGAGAGATAGAGATTTCGTGTTTGAATGTGTGTGTATATATATATATATATATATATATATATATATATATATATATATATATATATATATATATCCTCCCTTTCACCCTTCCTCTGCTCAGTCTGCAGAGGAAATCGGTGCGCTGTACAGCAAAGTTAAATCTTTATCGGGAAGTAAGAAAGGGAGATCAACGATAGCAGTTAGAGATAAGGCAGGTAAGGTAATAGTTGACACAGGAAAGATCCAAGAGAGATGGAAGGAATATATACAAGAACTGTATAGTAAAGAACTTAGACCAACAAAGTTAGACATTGAAAAGGAACATGACGTAGAGGAAGATAGCGTAGGTCCAGGCATACTCGACAACGAGATAGAAAGGGCATTAAGGGAGATGAAACTAAATAAGGCTGTTGGGGTGGATAACATTCCCGTGGAATTTTTAAAATGCTTAGGAAAATGTGGGAGGAAGAGGCTATATGGGCTGATCCGTAGTATTTATGAGGAGGGAATCTGGCCGGAAGACGTGGTGAGATCAGTTTTAGTTCCTATTCCGAAAAAGGTAAAGGCCACGTCATGTGAGGATTACAGGACAATTAGTTTGATATCCCACGCAGCTTAAGTTGTTCTCAGGATCATAAACAAAAGGATAGAGAGTAGGGCAAATGATTACTTAGGGGATGATCAGTTTGGGTTTAGGAAGGGGAGAGGTACGCGTGATGCCATTGCAGTAATGAGATTACTAAACGAGAGGAATATAGAATACAACCAGGAGGTATTTGCATGTTTCGTAGATTCCGAAAAAGCGTTTGATAGAGTGAATTGGGAAAAACTAATGAGTATTCTGCAGAAAATAGGAATAGATTGGAGGGAAAGGAGGCTAATCCGCAACCTGTACATGTCTCAGACTGCTCAGGTGCCGCTGGGAAACGGGGAGTCCGGATGGGCAGTGTTAGGAAGAGGTGTAAGGCAGGGTTGCCCATTATCACCGTTGCTGTTCCACTTTTATGCTGAGGAAATTATTAAAGAGGCATGGGAAGAACTGGAGGTAAGAATGAAAGTTGGCGGGGAATTCGTAAAATCAGTTAGGTTTGCTGTTGACCAAGCTTTAGTTTCTCAGTCAGCCAAGGGGCCGCAAGCATTGCTGAGTGAATTGGAAATTCAGTGCGACAGGTATGGGAAGAGAATCAATATTAATAAAACAACGGTTATGCGATTTTCTAGAAAAAAAAGGCTAAGCTAACATTAAAATAGGAGGGCAAAAACTAGATCAGGTAGAACAGTTTACGTATATCGGAAGTGTTTTGGACCAACACGGTCAAAGTAGTAGGGATGTAAGGAGAAGAATTGCGCTAGGCAAAGAGGCTTTCACAAGGAGGAGGGAGTTGATGACGGGTACGTTGAGTAAGGACGTTAAGAAAAGACTCGCAAAAACTTTGATATGGGGCGTAGCCATGTACGGGGCGGAAACGTGGTCATTGAAGCAGGAGGATAGACGTAGACTGGAGGCTTTTGAAATGTGGGTGTGGAGAAGAATGGAGAATGTGAAATGGACAGAGAAGAAAACAAACGAGGAAGTACTTGGTATGGTGGGCGAAGAGAGGGGTTTGTTGGGAGAAATCCTATGGAGGCAGGGAAAGTGGATGAAGGGCGTGTTGATCGGTAGTGGGATGTTGAAGACTGTGATAGAGGGTAGAATGTTGGGCAAAAGAGGAAAGGGAAGGAACAGGATAGGGATGTTGGACGGGATGTGGGAAAAGCTAGGGAGAGCTCAGCTAGAAAAAACTCACGCAGGAAAACACCCACGAAGAGAAGGGGGGGTGTGAAAAGCCTGCGGAAACCCAATGAATTAGAATATAGATACATATACATTGTATCAATCATTTTTAAAATGGTATACATATTATTAAGTTACTGAAATTGAAATGAAGAAATTAATTATGTTGACAACACATT
Source organism: Hetaerina americana (assembly GCF_022747635.1). NCBI lineage: Eukaryota > Metazoa > Arthropoda > Insecta > Odonata > Calopterygidae > Hetaerina > Hetaerina americana. The sequence continues at coordinate 72,653,115 of NW_027286070.1, forward strand.
AGGATAATGGGAAACATAACATTAACTACAAATAATGATACAAAATTCTACTGCTTGAGATGACAAAAGAAAAAGTGGAAACAGTGATCTGCGTAGGGGCTGAGTGAAATGAGGGGGGTATGCTGGTTATGCGTTGTGGCTGAGGAAAATGAACTTGTGAAGTTCTCTCTTAAATATTGCTGCGGATGGAGAGTCTCTGATGCCATCTGGGAGTTAGTTCCACTGACGGCATGCTCTACGAGTAGATGAGGCTAGAACATTAGATTAATGGTGTCTAGTATTATTTACTTCATGCTGGCCTCGATCCAAGGCCTGCATCCTATGGAATTCACACCATGTGCAACGGAGGCGAACTCCTTTCCATGGTTTGCTTGAGACTTGCGATGAAACGGGTAGTGACCGAAAAGGCCCTCAACTTGGGTCAAACTAAGGGTCTCCAGAGTCATTCGAATTTGAACGCGAGGTCAGTTGCACAAGTCCCCACGATTAGGCTACCACGCTCCGATGAACCTAAAGGCGTAACGTCAAATCCAAAATAAAGGTCATTTTTTCCAACAGTAGGGATAAAGCTGAACTGCACAAAAATGTTAAAGGGTCTTTTGCCCTTACAAATCACCAATAATCGAGAGATCTCGGAAGTTTTCGCTAGACCGAATCGACAGAGAGTAACGTTTCCATTTGAGTTTCGTTGATGGGTATTGACCTGGGTGCGCCTTAACCCACAATATACCCTCGAGGTGTCCCAAGGACTTCACAGAGCTCCCTTGACGTCTCTGGTATCTTTCAACCCCCCCCCCACTACCAATATATCTCACCGCTACTGGCTTTACTCTGGTCCGGAGTCGTCATCGGATTTTGAAGTCCACCCGAAATCTACAGTATTCCCATGTGGCCCTGAAAATGCAACTTTTTGCATCACTAATGCGAGGGGCAATGATGCTTTTCCCAGCGCTACATGGAAGTACTTGTGTGAAAACAGAAGAGAACCACATCCCCATCAAGAGCATTGACTGTGGCGATGTAATAGGCCGTTCCGTGCGCTTGCCTCGGACCGAGTGTAACTCCTTATAAGCACAATACCATTTATAAATGGAACAAGGACTTCTTGTCAGTTCGCTCAGTTTCATGGAAAATCCATCGGCAAATTATCAGATTAAAATGTGCGGTCCATTTCTCGTCTTGACATTGTAAGCCGCGCGTGAGCGGAAATTGGTTTCATTCATTCAGACAAGTCTTCCATTCTCTCTTTCTGGTCTCGACATCGATCTTACCTCGATTGTGTCCGTCGGTAATAAGAAATGACCGTGATTGGACTGCGTCACCTTTCACATCATGCGATTCATTCAAATGCGAATTCCGGTCAACGCCGTTATATATGTCGTTCCTTTCGGAAAAACGACGTCGAAAAGTCTCTGATAGACTGTTTTTATGTGAAGGTCATAAAACAGGAAATGGGATGCCATCTTTACAGCAAAGGTTGACGACCTTAATTCGTTTACTAAACAAGTGACTCTCTATTCATTGCGGCCAGTTTGGTGAAAACCAAATGATCTATTTCATTGGTGTGCATCCATATCCTCTGTCATACGCTATGTACTCAAAGACAATTGGGCCATTAAAATAGGGTGCCTGGGAGGGGATTTAAATGGCGTAATTGGATTAGATGGGCTGGCATTTAACATAAAACTTCCGAGGAAAGATAATTTCAGGACTCGTTCTCTTCTTATTATCCATATAGTTTTCTCGTGATGATTATTCCCAAACTTGTTCGCACTTTAAACCTAACTAAAGGCTTGTAACTGGCTATTTAACGGTGGAATTTCATAAATTGTGCTATCATTTGTTGGTTTTAAAATATGTAAACTTTGTATTCCGTTCGAAGATAAAATGAATAAATGAGAATTTCTAAGTGGATTTGGCAAAATATTGTTCTCCTGTCTCTTAATGATGTGATGTCATATCATTCAGATAGACTCAGCCTACCCACGTTAATTATTTTGCTAGTGAAATGTTCTTTCATACTTGATTTCATGAAGTAATTTCGTTCAAACATGTAAATATTGTCGGTCGATGGTGGGCTACCTGTTCTGTAGATTTCTCATCGTCAAATCAGTGTCTGCTTACCTCGGAGCATCGTCTTATTTTTCATGAATGTCCAAAGAAATACAAAGGTACAGGTATACCGTTGCCCTCACTATCTCTGCATGAGTCCATGACCTACGTGAATAAGTAGATAAATCGAATGATATAAAGAAGTCATTCGGTTTTTTTAGTAAAGATAATGAAAAGAATACCATCAGTCTGTAGATAAAATCATGATTAAACAATGGAAGCTGGGTGCAAAGAGTAAAAATGGGACCATATCATAAAATGGATATCGAAAGCCCCAAAAGAAACGATAACAATTTAAAATGGGATAAGGACAGGGAAACCGTGGATTATGGACGAGATGATTAGAAGGATGGACCAGAGAAGGGATTGGAAGAATTATGCCGAGGAAGGGTGATAGCAGTGCGCTGTGAAGGAAGGTGAAAATCACTGTCAGGAAGTAAGATAGGAAAGTCGTTGCAAGCAATCAAAAATGAACCAAGAAAAATATTATTTGAACCTGGAGAGACGCAAGAAAGACAAAGGAAATACATTATTTCACCTGCATATAGAAGAACTGTACGGTAAAGAATTTAGACCAACCAAGTTAGACATAGAAAAGGAACATGACGAAGAGGAAGATAACTTAGGTTCATGCATACTCGACGAAGAGATAGAAAGGACATCAAGGGAGATGAAAGTAAATATGGTCGTGAAGGTGGATAACATCCCTACGGAACTGCTTAAATGCTTAGGAAAATGTGGGAGGAAGAGGTTATAAGGGCTGATTCGTAGTATTTTTGAGGGAGGAATCTGACCGAAACACTTTGTGAGATCAGTTTTAGTTCCTATTCCGAAAAATGTAAAGGCTACATATTGTGTGGACTACAGGACGATAAGTTTGATATCCCACGCAGCTAAAGTTGTTCTCAGGATTATAAACAAAAGGATAGAGAGTCGGGCAAATGATTACTTAGGGGATGATCAGTTTGGGTTGAGGAAGGGGAGAGGTACGCGTGATGCCATTGTAGTAATGAGATTATTAATCGAGAGGAATATAGAATACAACAAGGAGGTATTTGCATGTTTCGTAGATTTCGAAAAAGCGTTTGATAGAGTGAATTGGGAAAAACTAATGAGTATATTGCAGAAAATAGGAGTGGATTGGCGGAATAGGAAGCATATACGTAACCTGTGCATGTCACAGACAGCTCATATGCGAGTGGTGGATGGAGAGTGAGGCATGAGCAGTGTGAAGAACGGGAGTGAGTCAGGGATGCTCGTTGTCACCTGCTCATATTAAATTCACATGCAAAGGAAATGGATAGATATTGCATTCAGTGAAGAAAAATGACAGGCGTAGATTGGCGGCTTGTGAAATGTGAGAGAGGAGAAGCTTGGAGAAGATGAAATGGACTGAAAAGAAAACAAATGTGGAAGTGCTAGGAATGTTGGGGGAGGAGTGGGGATTGTTGGGAGAAATCATGAGGAGGCAGGAAAGGTGGCTGCGGAGCATTCTGATTGGTGGTGGGATTTTGAATACTCTGATGGAAGGGAGAAGGTAAGCCAAACGAGGAAGGGGCAGCTATAGGATGTTAGACGGAATGAAGGGAGGCAGGAAGTAAGGGAATTTGAAGACAGGCTTATTTCTAGTGCTATACGTCAGATATTGTTATGTAAGACGAGTCAAGTATCGTTTTAAAGTTGAGTAGCACGCATCCACACAAAACCTACCTTAACCGGTAGAATACCAAATGAAAATAGTGCGATATTGTCGGATTTGGAGAACGATTTGGTGTTATGAGGCCGACCGACGAACATGTATGTAGATGCTTTAAGCTCCGCTTATTCAGTGAACTCCATGAAATTTAATTCAATTGTTGAATTCATACAGGTAATTTTTATGGTAATAGATTTTTCCAATACATTTTGAGATTTTGAGATTAATACCTTATTTTTTCGCTTGTAGGAAGCAGAGTAGCAAAACGAAACGAATGAGAAATTATCCTCACTTGCAATCATTTCCTTCCCTTTCCAGGTATATCATTTTCTGCAAACGCCTATTCTTGGTCACACCTTGGCTTGGTCAGAATTAGTGATAGTCCATCTAAATTGAATGGAAGCTTTGAAAATCAATGGTGGGTACTGTCTGTTTTTAACCTCTCTCTTACCGACGCCCTTCATTTCGTTTCCGCCAAAATTCATCTGATGTTCTTACTATTTATCAGTTTCATTTCTGGTCTCATAGGCATTGGAATAAGGAAGAGAATCTCAGCTGCTATCCATTGGCTGCACAGCGGCCTTTGGCATCTATAGTCGGCATTTGGCTCGAATTTTCCTCGATACGCATGAGAGTTATGATCGATAGCAAAGTAGCGAAAAACATGTATATAATACCCCGCAAGCCATCGCAAGGACGTGTGGCCTGGGGTGGTAGGCCACCAGCCAGTCTGCATACATTCCCTCTATATCCTCATGCACCCCGCGATCCACCCCAAAAGCGCGTGGAGAGAGGGTGACCGAGCACCAGCCATGCAACATGCCTACGCACTATATTACGAGTGTTACGTAATCCGCAGCTGTTCCTATGCCTACACAAAGAGGACATAAAAATACGCTAAAAGAGGGCAGGCATACTTGCAATTCAGACGCTTATTACCGAGTTAGTATTCTACGCATTCCGGACGGACAATTCACAAATATAATAGGCTTTAAATATATACTCCACCTGGCTCAAGGGCGCATGGCGCGGAGGCATTAGGACGCCAGACTTGGAGAGTGTTTTGCGGGAATTTAATCTTTTATACCCATATTTTCGACAGCGTGTACCTATTATTTTCTCAGGTGTTCCCCCTCTTTATGGTTCTCGCGAATTGTGAACGAGAAAAACGAATACTTGAGTCTATCAGTTCGACAATCTAACTCTCTAATTTTGTGACAATTGTCGGTTCAGCCAATGTATTTAGGGCGCCTAATTATATCTCCAGTGTCGGATGCAAAACCACACGCTTTATATATTTGTAATAAGTTTAACCTAGCCCTGCGTCTTCGCATATCTAAAGGTTCCCACACCAGATTATGTATTAAATGTGTGATGCTTTTGGTCCTTAGGTACGAGTTTTTCACAAACCTAGCGGCCTTTCCCTGTGCCCTATTCAAATTAATATTTTTTTAAATGGATCCAAAACGTTCGCCGCACACTCAATGCGAGGCCTTCGCATGCCCAACATTCTCCCTTCTGTCACGGGCTTCTGTCCACCCCTCACTCTCAATCCACCAACTTCTCTGCCCTTTTCGAACTTCCTTGAGTTTTTTCCTCTCTTCTCCCGAAGACCTCACCGTTGTTATTCCTTAATCCAGCATAATGCCTCCATTTTTCTGCATACCCTCATCTCAATAGTCTCCACTGTCTACGCTCATCCTCTTATTGCATCAAATACTAGGTTTCACAAATTCCAAAGAAACTGCGGGAGATACCGCAACAGTAACTTTTTAACGGAGTCATCCGCTAATGTGCCTTTCAATGCAACAATTTCAGAGTGTAAAAATCATTCGCCTTGACTGGGATTCGAACCCAAATCCCTCAATATCCGGTCGAGTGCTTTAGCCACTTAAGCTACCGCGCAGTTTCTTTGGAATTTGTCAAAGGATAAACACCATAAGTGTTTAAAAGTTGGCTTTAACCTCGTGGACTGTGGCGCCTCGCGCACGAATACGAATGCCAGTGACATTGTATGCACGGCATTTCGTCACAACATCTAGTTCCTTTAAAAGCCCCAAATTTTCAGAGTTTAAGAAGACGCCTCGGTAGCTTAAGTGGCTAAAGCACTCGACCGGATATTGAGGGATTTGGGTTCGAATCCCAGTCAAGGCGAATGATTTTTACACTCTGAAATTGTTGCATTGACTAGGTTTCACATCCATATAGCGATACCCGTCTTCCTAATCTTTTCTTAGCCCCTTTAGTTGGCATACCTATCGTAAATTCCCTTCTTCTCGAATTCCAAAGAAACTGCGGGAGATGCCGAAACAGTAACTTTTAACGGAGTCATCCACTGATGTGCATTTCAATGCATCTCGTAAATTCCGCCTTCGCCAGCGCCATTCATCTCCACTTGTCCCATTCATCTCCTGCATTTTCCTTTTCAATTCCGTCCGCATACGTGAACTACTTTACCTGCTCCAGAATATTCCCTGCTATTTTAATGTCTGACGAAACAGCCATATATTTTGGAAACTTATTGCCTTGGCTCTCTTGTGGTTGATCTTATTCACACACGTATCGCATTGCTCCTATGAAACACTCAACCATAACCACAGTACTACGAATCTAGTGGAAAAATATGAGAATGCCCAGTAAGTATTGCAGAAAAACCGAGAATTTCGGGGAAACTATGTATCGTGTTTTTTTTACATCTGTGTTTGGCCACACGACATAGAAAGAGTCATTTGGACAATGTTCTAGTAGAACAACATTACCAGCGAAAAAACCTGATGCGTCATTTGAAGTCTTTTAAAGGGCGACCAGATACCGAGGGGAGTTTTTTTATGGTTGATCACTGACCTGCCTTCACCTCGCGAAGGCCGCGCGGCATTGAGACTGCGTGCTTTCAATTTGAAAAGAAAACGAAAGTGTAAACATTAGCTTACTCTCGTGCCCTATGTGGGGACCTCTCTCTCTCTCGATACAGTCCCACAAAGGCAATGCATGCGCTCAAGGTCAAATTAATTACTACCGGTGAAATCGTCAACGTTGAGTGTCCATGTTTCCGCGTCCCAGGTCTCTCTCATCGGGTGTCCCAAGTTCCTTAGAGTCTTAAAATTGACGCCATTCGCCGAGTTGTTTATTCGTTTTAAAATACGTAAGTGTGCGTCGCGGCCGTTAAAGACAAGGGATCGAGGATTAGCATTCCCACGTCCCCTAGATCGCATGATATTTGGGGATCCCTTTGGAAAAATATCACGCGTTTCTGTTTCATTTTCACAGGCAGGGTTCGTGAGGATCATGTCTCTTGCTTCAAGGGATGTTTTCGTGGTTGATCAAGAATTTCTTGTACATTTTAATTCCTATTTTCCCCTGGGAATCCACATTCTTGAAATTCTTAGAATTCCCGATTGTCGCAGAGTGGAGGAAAACATGAATTTACAGATTGTTAACTTCGATTGTGTAAATGATAGAGGGATACCAACGTATCAAGATGAGGAATGCGTATTTGGAGACTCAGGAACAGAGGAGTGCATAAGAAACAGTGGGTCTATTAATGTGAAAGAGGTGATCTAAGTTTGAGAGAGTCTAGGGCAACATGGAAGACTAAAGGAAAAAGCTTAAACCCTTAACGGCTTTTTTCACCGTGCGTTCTCCGAAAAGAAATTGCGGGAAGAATGTGAAATGCAAAGAGTGTATGTTTTCTCATAGATCAAAAATTGGATTGCCTGTTGACCAAAAATTGGATAATTATTAAATGGTTTATCAAAAAATATTCTTAGAAGTAGTTTTCATATCGCATGCTAGAGTTATTAAACTTCTTTTGCTGATATACAAAGCGAACGGTAACAACTACAATATAATGGGTAGAGTTGAACTCTACCCATTATATTCTTTTGCTGGCATTAAAATATTAAAAGCACAGAATATATTTCCGTATTCCCCCGCACTTTTATTTCAGTTGCATCGATACTCTTGGCGGTGAGAATTCTAATGTGATGCCAACAACCTCGGCTGGTATCGTCTTTACGGTCGGCAATCAGTACCAGGGTCGCGAGGGAAAAAATTGAATGTCATTCCCTCCTGCTATCTGCTTGACGGGTTAATGAAGGAGTAGCATGTTTGCAGTCATACGCGATCATTTGAATTGCCAGCAGAGGCAATGCGGCAGATTTGCGAGGTCTGGGGGCTCCCCTTGGAATGGTATTATATCACGACTCTAGATTTTTTAGGCGATACTTTTCGTTCGAATCATCGTGTGCGCAAGTCGATCTTATGTCGATCTTAACCGAGACAGCGGATACTCCCTCAGTAACGCGTGGAAACCCATTTTGAGGAACATCAAGCAAAACAAGAGGCGGAAAGCGTCCGACCAATCAGACGTGACCTAACCTCCCGACCAAACTATATAAGGCGGCCAAATACCCGAGCACCGACATGCCCTGAAGACGATGGACGACTCGGCCATCGAAACGTCGGCAACCCTACGAACGTGGACCCGGTGGGAGACCCGAATAATCTTGGAAAACGATCTTATGTCCATTCAAAAAACCGTTTCGCATTTGTAGTCTTTTCCAAATCATTCCCAAGCACTTATTCGTAGAAATCCACCGTACGTTCACTCTCGATCTCAAGTTGCCTTGGGGTGGATTTCGTCTTTGTTTCAATAACACGCCTTGATTAGAGACGCCTGCAATGAATATTACTAATCTAATAATATAATTAATCTTTGGACCATCCACTTATTCAGCTCTACAATTCAAAACTTTTAGATTGATTAATTGAAATAATTAGTGATGCATGACTTTAAATTCTTCGTTTAGTACTATGAATTCTCTGGACGAAAAATATAATTGGTCCATTTCAATAAAGATGAATGAAGTTTCCCTTATCCATTATTATATTGATGTTGTTTTATTGTTGTCCTGCAGGAAAAATGGAACCAATTGTACTATCATAATCATGAGTTTGTATTTTAACTTTGACTTACTCTTCAATGCTATTTCCGTTCTGATTCACAGTACCAAAGGTATGAGTGGATGTGTTAGAGCCCTCGGCCGAGTCAAATCAGCCCATGGCTCTCCATTGCGCAAGCAGTCATGCTACATCATGCAGGATGACCGCTTAATGGGACATCTCACAGCAAGGGAGTCACTAGAATTGTCTGCCAAACTCCGCCTGCCCCGATCAGTCACTGCCAAGGAGAGACAATTGGTGGTGAGAGCTTTAGTATCATTTTCATCATCATGTTACTTTTTTCTACCTAAAGGCCACAGGGTGGCTCTCATCTTATGAAATCCTCGTGTTCAGTCCTGAATGCTGGCTTGATTTTAGAAGTATTAAGTTGAAATGTAAAGTAGCCACTGGGTAATAAACTTCACTGTAGTTTTGAAAATATTGTTTGTATGTGATGTGGACGGCATTTTGTATGTGATGTGGAAGTTTGTTTGTATGTGATGTGGAAGTTTGTTTGTATGTGATGTGGAAGTGTCATTATGTGAAAATATTTTGTCTCTTATCTGTTTTTATGTGTTCGAATGTAATTTTCGTTGTTAGTAGTTATCTTTGACCTAACCTGACCGTTGCCACCAGGAAATTTGCCTAATTGCAACGTAATTGTGTAAATGAATAAATAATAAATAGATTATTCCAGATTGTGACACAATCACAGACCAACCTAAACGTCACAGTTCAAAAAGTTTTATTTCAAAACGTAGGACGTTTTGTCACATAACGAACTTTTATGAATTATATGTTCAATAGGAATTAGCTGTCACCTATGAAAACTAATGGAATTCGAGTATTATGGCCTTCTGGAAACAAGAATGTCCGCAAGTTGTCACAGATTTTTCTTGTTTTTACTGTCACCAATGAAGTTGAAATTCCCATCTAACAAGCAGTGCGCCGGTGTGCAATTAAAAAATAAACTTCCAGAGCCACATGAAATTTGAAACCAACACAGTAAGCCTCACAATTATTTCTCATAATTTCCTAGTGTCTGGTTGAAGCTGTGACAGCTGCTGTTAGTGATGACAGCTTTGGCCAAAGGCATCATGCCACCTTCGTTTCAATCGCCAGAAACAAAAAAAAAAAGAAAAGTAATTCTTGCTTTATTTTTTGTTTAATAATTTCTTTATTTTTTCACATAATAAGGTCAAATGAAACAAAATATTTTGACAAATTTATTTGAAGCATTAAGGTAAGAATCTGTGGGGTTCTTCTACTCAGGCTTCCGTTCTTTCATTTAACACTCAGCCCATGTAAACAATTTATATGCTACAGATGTTGTTATTTTAGTTGCTTGTTTTAATTTGTAGCCTCATAATTTATTTTTTCCGCAAACATTCCCCAAAACCTCATTTCAACCATGTTTTGTTGAATTTAATGCCTGTCCTAAAACACCCATTTTTTGTTTATGTACAGCAAAGTGGTAGGAAGCGCATGTATACACTGCCATTTTTGTTGCTTATGACAAGCATTTATATTTTTATACACTTCACATAATTGCTGGATACCCTTCTGCCAGTATCTATGCCCCTTCTAATCTCTTCCTCTTATGTTACCATCTTTAAAAAACATTCTTCAAGGCACACACCTGCACAAAAATGCACCTGCATCATTGGTGTGTTGCATTTTGTTACATTTAAGATGGATGTTGATTACCAAGCTTCATTCTTGATGCTAAACTAAGTTGTGATGATCATGTATGAGCTAAATCATCTTGTAATATTCCTTTTGAGGAAATAGGAAATATTGCCACAGAGGACATTTCTTGTTAACGCATGCAAGGCATTTTTCATTTCCAATGTGTTATATGGATTGAAACTATGAAGCAATTCTTTTGTTGCCAAACCTATACTTCTTCTACAAAATAAAACTGTCAGAATAATGAAATTCAGATTATAGAAATTATTGCAAACCCCTTGTTTATTGTTCATTATATAATGACGTGAATATAATGAAGTTCATTTATGTTATCTTAAGTGATATAAAAGAAAATGTTAATAATCTTTTGATTAACGTCAGTTTTTGAAATTATACGACAAGGAACAGACATGAGCTAAATACAGCATATTCTCAATTGGTTATGACCCAAGACTCGGTTTAATGCTTGGGCATCACGTTATTTAATAAACAACCAGCTTCTGCATTTCAGCACCAACATTTCAACTGTTAAAACAAAATTTTATTATTGGCTCTCAACCATGTCTTTTGACTCTGGGAATGAATTTCTTTATACTGATATTAGAGACTTGATATTTAAGTAAAATATACATAAATATATGGAGAGGTTTTGTGCTTTTAATAATGTTAGTGTTATCTAATGTGGTGTGTAACTATCTAATAATAAAAAGGCTATGATCATGGGCCAGTTACAACATAAACTTGACGTATCTACTTGTCATATTGGTGTCCTGAATCTCAAACGCACAATGCTCTGAAAGTTAGTGGTCATAGGGAATGGAAAAACTGTGTGTTCTTAAATGGTTCTGTAAATTGAAACTAAACTATATTGTATGGATTATTTTGTTACCTTTAGTGAATGTAAGAACAATAAAAGAGTGACTAGCTTAATATAGCTCCTCTCTTTTGAAATGGCCTCTCTTTGCTTGGGATTGTCATACTCTTGTGTTTATTTTTGTTTTAGATTGATGATATCCTGGAAACCCTCGGATTGGCTGTTAGTGCATCTGTGAAATGTTGCAGCCTCTCTGGTGGCCAAAAAAAGCGACTGTCGGTTGCTTTAGAATTAGTTAACAACCCCCCCGTAATCTTCTTGGATGAGCCAACCACGTAAGTCACGAGCGTGGTTTTAATTCATTCATTCCATTTCTTGCATGTGCGATTTTGAGACTCATTTTTGCATATCCCCAACTACTCTGGATTTAATGAAATAGTCTCTCAGAATTCCCTATTTGGTCAAAAGAATGTGTAATATTGGTCTCCCTGGTAAAAAAATGTACCATATTTTCCCATCAACAAGGCGCACCTTATGTATAACGTGCACCCAGAACTTTGTAGTTATCATGAATTTGTATAGATACCATGCGCCCAGGGCTTCATAGTTACCTTGAACGTGTATAGATGCCGTGCAACTGTATTTACACACACACACACATATATACATACACACACACACACACACACACACACACACACACACACACATATATATATATATATATACATATATACCACGTTTCCGCACCGTACATAGCTACGCTCCATATCAAAGTTTTTACGAGTCTTTTCTTAACATCCTTACTCAAAGTCCCTGTCATCAACTCCCTCCTCCTTGTGAAAGCCTCTTTGCCTAGCGCAATTCTTCTCCTTACGTCCCTACTACTTTGACTGTGTTGGTCCGAAACACTACCGAGCTACGTAAACTGTTCTACGTGCTCTAGTTTTTGCCCTCCTATTTTAATGTTAAGCTTGGCCTTTTTCTTTCTAGAAAATCGCATAACCTTTGTTTTATTAATATTGATTCTCATCCCATACCTGTCGCACTGAATTTCCAATTCGCTCAGCAATGCTTGCAGCCCCTTGGCTGACTGACAAACTAAAGCTTGGTCATCAGATATATATATATATATATATATATATATATATATATATATATATGCACATAAAAATTATTAACAGTGTGTGTAAAAATACATCTATGTTTGGATTTTTTCAATTCTCATAACATATAGTATTCCGCATCGTCATTTTTGCGATCATCTGTGCATTTTTGCAAAGACAACGCTCGCGTAATCGATGGGAAAATACGGTAATATCAGTAAATGAGGACTTTGATTGTGGTGAAAAACACTAAGTTGGTATTTCCTTCTTTGGATATTTCTAACTTGAAATTCAAATTATGCTCAACTTAATGTGATTACATAAAATATTTTCATAATAGGAATGAATAATTTTTAATTGTCTTATAATCTACATTAAAATTTGGCCATGGTCCATGCATAAAGCATGTGAAAGCCTACCATGCTGACATATTATATCTTCTTGTCGGAACCTTCCACAGGGAGAGAGAAAGAAAATATCAGCAAATATAGTGAGCAATAAATGACTCTATATGGCAATGGCAATATGAGCATTCTGTGAAAATTGCCCTGTTTTGCTCATAAAGTGTAAATTTTCATTAAGCTTCTTTTCCCGGATCATTTTTTGACCCCTTGGACATGGCTCATCATTATTGTACACATTCAACTGGTTCCCCTGCTTATTTGGCTTCCTAAGTCTAAACTCAGCTAGTGGTAAGTGATATGTATGCATCTGTTTTGCAATATATATCATATCCTGCAATAACATCAACAAAATGGCAACTATGTATCTAATTTCCATGCATGTACATCAAAAAAATATCTAAGGTTGCCATTTGTATCATATATCCAACTCAGATTTTACTGAAAAGGTTCATTTTCATCCCTACTGATAATCATCATTATTTTATCTAAATGCAATATTCTAATTTTTCCCCGTAAAGAGAATCCATTTTGTTTTCTGATGCTTCACTTCTATGATTTAATTCATGAGATGAACCGCTATAATGTTCATAGGCATTTAGAATTTTTGTTATCGGGGCAAAAGTATTTTAAGAGGTACCAATTCATCTTTGGTTCATACATCTGAACCACTGGAACTTGATTGAAATAGTTTTTTCTTTTTAATCATTCATGGTTTTTCATCCATTAAGTATCCTCCACGAGTGTTATCCCGTGTTGCCATCTTATGAGCATTGGCTATTGGCATGAGTTTATGGCAGTTGAATTTGTATTGCATGTAATTAAATAGGTTTACCACATGTCAATGTTAGCATATGTGTACCACATATTGATCCATGCGATATTAAAGATGTACAAAAATCTTTTCGAACATTGGTATACCTTTATAGATATCCTATGGATGCCAATTGCTACTGGTGCAGTCCAAAGATTGAATTTTTTTAGGCATAAGAAAGCAAACTAAAATCTGCTTTCATTCAAATTGGGTAGTTGTATTGAAAGTTGCAGTAGAAATTTTTATTGACATTAGTTCTTTAATTCTGAAAAATTAAATTAAATTTGTTAAGGTAAATGATAAATATGGCAAAACAATTTTTTTTTTAAGATAGATGATCAATCTAGGGGGAAAATCTCCTCATGACATCTCAAAACTTTTAATTCATGGAAATGGACAGTTATTACATTGGTTTCTTTTCTCACTTTTTGGTCGTGAATTTATCCATCCTGAATGTTTTTGATGTCTGATGCATTTCTAGCTGCACTTGTTTTTTCAGGATGGTTAGAAAGTCCAATTTTAACATATGTTGGTCATTATTCTGTGTGAAGTTTAAGGAAGTATCTTAAATATCCTGGATTGTTTTTATCAGCTATGGACCGCACATTTTCACTCTCTTTAAAAAGTCACATTCAGTAGTTTATGTGGATACTGATTGGGGATATGTGTAGTTCAAAACATGTTTTTTCCAGTTCCACAAACCTCTATCAGAGACCTGCACCTGAAGTGCGCTCTGTTAATAAAAACAATAAATATCAGAAGTTTGTACCTCAACTAGTTTGTTATTTTCTTTTTTAGGAAAGTAATGGTGGATTTTGTTTCAACATTACTCTCTTTCTATAACTCTAGGGGTCTTGACAGTTCATCGTCTGTGCAGTGCATGGTTTTGTTCAAGCAGCTGGCTAGGGGAGGAAGGACTGTTGTGATGACCCTTCATCAGCCAAGTGCATCCCTTTATATGATGCTTGACCATGTGTATTTGCTGGGGAAGGGTGGCTGTTGCATCTATCAGGGAGCACCACAGATGACTGTGCCATACCTTGCAACCTTTGGCCTACTTTGTCCTTTATATCACAGTCCAGCTGACTACAGTGAGTGAATAGTTATTGGCACTGTATGAAATATGTCTGCTATCCCTTCAAAACATATGACTCTGTGAAATTTGAGTGGGTATTTTTAATGAGGCTGTGTTGGAAAATCACAGATAAACCCTTTAATAAGATAATATAGCGTCACTCACTTGCAGGTGCTATTAGCAGATGCCAGACTGTTTTAGCCAGAATAATTTGTCACACATACTTTAAAACTTTTCTCAATCACAGTGCATGCAGGTGAATAATTGATATTCAATGCCAGTATTTATTTTCAAGCACCATGAAGTCATATGTGCTGCACAACTAAAAAGCATTTGCCATAAACACCTAATGCTTTCTTCAAATTAATTGTTACAGGTCGTTGAGTCTTTCAAATTGTTTTCCTATTGCAAGAAAAATTTTGCAGTGCTCTTTTAACCTGTATACCATTGAACGATAAACTATCACCAAAGAGTGATTCATATTCCTAAGTTGAGAAATTACTGCTACTGGAGTATAGCAGCATGTATTAACCCTGAGTTGCGTATCATTTGTATAATTTTCTACAACATTGCATTAATAAATAGACTCATGCATGGTTGAATATCTTAAAAAAGTCTGTTGAATATTTTAATGTAAGAGGAATTTGATGGTGCCCCCTCCGACCCCCTTTCAGTGCTTGAAGTGGCCACAGAGGACCAGGGAGAATATACGAAGAAGATGTCGGATGCAGTGATAGCAGACCTTGGTATGAATGCTGGTGAGAGCAAGTGGAGGAAAGCCATTGGGAATATCCCCGACCACCCTCTTCCTGCAGCTAGGAAGGCCTCTGCAGTTGGGAAGATATGGAGTGGATGTCAGGAAGAAGAACAGCAAATTGTGTTGTTGCCATCTGAGGATGACCTACGACCTGTATCTGAATTGGGAAAGTTCCGGATTCTATTGGGCAGGGCACTGTGGCAAATTCACTGTGAATGGGTACGTGCACTAAGCCTCTCGTTTTGTGTCCATCTTATCATATTCACGTGCTAAAATCCTCATCCTCATTCATGATGGATGAAAATTCATGGAATGGCACTATTGGAATTCACTTCGTTTTTTCACAATCTAGTGGATTTTGTCTCTCAATAGTATATTGTCAATAGCATTATATACTGGATCAATGAAGGTTAACCAAATTTTTACCCTTTACTTGATATGATATAACAAATAGTCATGTAAAATTCCTCGTGTTATCCTTGTCTCCAATTTACAGATAGCTCTTTTTCTTATATCAACCTGTGTGAAAAAACGCATTTTCAAGGGCCCTCTTGTTAACTTTAAAATTCTTATGGTTTTAGTGGATAGATATTAGAAATGATCTAACCAATTCCAACCTTTCACACTGGCAGAATTGACTTGTAAATACCTCTGCTGCCTTTAGTATCATGAGAAACACTATTCTGAGCAGTCCTTCAAGGGATTCGAAGCATAAAAGTTCCCCGGTACACCAGTTGACACATTGGGGCCCAACTCATCAAGGCTCACCTTTCCTTTGGAAGCTGGGAAGTGGAGACCCTGACCCTTTCATTGCATTGGCAGCTTTCCCCTCAGCATGAGTTAGTTCATGGTCAAATAATTGTTTATGCAATGGTTTTGCCAGAAAAAATATTTGTACTATCATTCAAAAATATGTACATTTATGAATGAATTTCTAGGGTTTTACTTTGTTTATACAATTTGTAAACGAATTTCTATTGCTAATATTCATAATGTTGGGTATAAACTATTTAAATTTGAAAAATTAAGAGGTCACAAAAATAACCATCTTTTAGGTTTTAATCAGAAAAAATGCAAAATTCTTGTACACTTAATACAAGGGTAGGCTGAAAAGTAATGCGAACATGCTTGTGGAGGACAAACACAAACAAATGGCAAGAAAGGGCTAAGAAGTACATTAAAGTACAATTCTTAAGTTTCAAAATCATATGTTTATTTTTCAACATAGTCACCGTTAAGTCTGACACATTTCTCCCAATGTGTAACAAGTTTTTTCATTCCGTCATTGAAAAACTCTTCCGACTTTTCTCGAATCCAGGACTTGACAGCTGCTTTCAACCTCATCGCCCGAGGCGTAATGATTACCCATGAGGCATCTTTTGAGTTGGGAAAAAAAATTGGGGTAATACAGGAGGGTGTGGAATGTAAGGAGGGTGTGGAGTTGGTTCAAATTTCAGGTTTCGCAGAGCCTCCCCAGCTGCACGCAAGGTGTGTGGAAGAGCGTTGTCATGCTGCAAGATTATTGACACGAGGCTGCCTTTGACACGACAAACATCTCCCCTTGGATTTTTCAATATGGTTTGCGATATGCTTTTGAGTGATTCACCGGTCATTTTGAATCAAATCTTCCAAGATTTTGCAATGTTTATCATCTGTGGCAGTGATCGGACGTCCGCCTCGTGTTTAATCAACAGTTATAGCTTTTCCAGGCTCGCAGCCACAAAATTTTACTACTCATCGATTTATAGTAGATCTATCAACAGCATCATCACGATTAACAGCCTTTAAATAACGATGAATCTCAGTGGGAGTCATTTTTTCAGCCGTTAAAAATTCCACCATACTTCCACTTGTCGAAATACAATGAATGGATGAAACAACCTTAAACCTGTGCATGCATGTTGTGGGGGAATATTACCTCCACATGCCACCAGGAGTGCTTCTGAAGGTTATTTTGTCTGTGGTCTATGAGCATGTGTGCATTAGTTATCAGCCTACCCTCGTACATCTTGGTAATTAAAAACCACACTAGCTTTGCGAATATATTCTATTGTTTCAGGCTTCACTTCGTGGAAGTATTTAATATCCATACTAAAAAGAAAGACTTTTTAGTATGGAAATTAAAAACCAGGTTGTAATATAGGATATTTTTTTCTAAATGAGGATTATTAACCATTGTCATGGAACAAATCTTCTTTATAAGATCTCAATTAATATTAATGGTAGGGTTCTGTTGAAAAATTGTAGATTCACAGAAAATCCCGAAGAATTCATTTCCAAGTTTATATTTTTGGAGCAGGTGACTATGGTTTCTTTAGCAAAGCTAAGGTATAAACATTCATTTGAATGTGGACTCGTGCCATGAGGGGAGCTGCCAATATGATGAAGGGTCAAGGTGACCACTGCCCAGTTCCAGAGGGAATGGTAACGTCCCTGCTGAGTTGGGTCTGAACAGGTTGGCAAACCCCATAGAGCAAGAAGTGGTTGAGATGGGTGTTCCCATTGTTCATTGGCTCTGCGATGGAAAATCTCCAATAGATGAACAAGTCATTTGCATTTATGCATAGGCTAACTTGTGATGGATATAGCTGGAATGCACAGTGAAAGGGGCAGAAGTTTAAGCTGGGAAAGAGAGTATGTTTAGTTGTTTAAATATGATATTTACACATTTTAATTATGAACATTGGTTACTATCCTCAGCAATTATATATAAGTTATCCTTACTTTAATTGGAGAGATATGGCTAATAATGTAATTTTGTAATGGCTATTTTTAAGGCTATTTACCAATACGATGCAATGATTTTAAATGCGACAAATTTCAATGATCCTAACTTGCTTTTTTGTCTGAGGGAAAGGCATAACTCTAGGGCTGACAACATTTATTTTTCTCAAGCTGGGTCAAACTGTCAAGTTCCTAAGTACAGGTATCCCTGTAATAAGCTTACATTGACACAAAGGAGCGTTGGGTTACAAAGATTAAATAATATAGCCAAAGAATAATATGAGCTACACTTGGTGTCCAGATTGGAAACCCTTTGCAAGCCATATCCTGCCCATAGGAGTGTGGCTACTTCCTGCAGCAATTTTCCTGCAAACTCCTGAATTTTGACCAGACATCTCTGGTGATTCCTCCCAGCACCTACTCATCAAATGAGGAGTTACATTGGGAGTTGTAATAGCTGAGAGCAGCAAAGGAGGCAGTTCAATACAATTTTCAGCTTTGTTTTAAATTTGTTTATATCTTGACACAGAGCATCGTCAGCCTTCTATTGTAGAGCAAAGTGTGATGTGATCCATAACTTTGTGCTTCAATATGCTTGAGCAGGAAGTTGCTAAAGAAATGTGAAAAGGATTTTTACTAAGCAGATTAATCATCATTCAATCCTTAACTGGCTTGGAACAAGGGTTTGTGTGTATTTATCTAATAATATATCCTTCATAGAAATATCTGTGTCTATGCTGGAGCCTATACAATCTAGGTACTAAGTCAGACACCATTTTGAAGTGTAAAATAAGGTAACCAGCAATATCTTATGGCTTCCTCAATGGAGGCATATATAGTAATTATTTATGCTAAATTTCCATAGCTCTCTTTCCAGTTGACTTGACGATACAAGTACTAAATGAAAAGTGTTTCCCATCTCCATCCATAGTTGAGCCACAGTTTTGCATCAAAGATTGAAAGAGCATTAGTCCTTTTTCCTGGAAAAATATCTTCCCTTTGTGGGAATTCACAGTGTTTTCAATTACCTTTCTAATATATATTTTATATAATTTAAAAATAATGAAAACATGTCCATACTTGGGTGTAAAGTCCCAATTGTGGAGAATTCACTTAAATTGAACCATGTATTGGTGTCTTGAGTGACTTCACATGCCTTGAAAATATATCTCGCTGAGATATA
This sequence comes from Hetaerina americana, assembly GCF_022747635.1. Classification (NCBI taxonomy): domain Eukaryota; kingdom Metazoa; phylum Arthropoda; class Insecta; order Odonata; family Calopterygidae; genus Hetaerina; species Hetaerina americana. The sequence continues at coordinate 72,672,427 of NW_027286070.1, forward strand.
TGTACTTGTTTTTTTTTAGAATAGATATCTGCTCTATAGAGTGCACCATTTTCTGACCTCCCTAACGTTACTAGGCCCGGATGCTCTCTTTTTTATATTTCAAAATGCATTTCAATGTTTTCCTTCAGGCTGTTACCCAGGTGCGAGCAGTCTTCCACCTGATGGTGGGAGTGTTGCTAGGCATGCTCTTCTCTGGTGCTAGCACTGATGGTGGCAGAACAATCAGCAACCTCGGATTCCTCCTCGTCTCACTCGTGTACCTCTCTTATACCTCCATGATGCCTGCTGTGCTTCGTTGTAAGTATTTTCATGGAACAATTTCAATATCTTAAGAAGATGTTTAGGTACCAGACCACTCTCATATTAGTAAGCTCTTGATAGGTATCTATAAAGTACAGGGTGCAGCAAAACATAGCTTCCTTTTTCAAACGCAAAACACTTTCAAAAGTGGAAGTTATGTTGCCCCACTCAGTATAATCATTACATAAAGCATTCAGAATCTTCAGTTTTATCATATTCTTCCTTTAAACTTTTTATTACTATGGTAATGCCTGCTGTTTTGTTCACTTGTTTTTTTTCCTTAGTCCTAGAAATCTGATTTAATAATGTATTACACATTAAAGGTCGAAGTAGTCCAGGGAGGAGAGCGTTGGACTACTGACCCATGGGAGGGCCCGGGTTCGATTCCCGGGCAAGCCTCTCTGGGCACCTTGTAGCTCCACCCAAGCTAAAGTGATTTTTCGGGTACCAGGTCTTCCTGGGAAACCATAACCGGCACAGGGAAAGGAACTGGCCCCCCCACCCTGATGAGTGAAGTTCACACGTCATCGGGCTTAGTACTGGGTGAACTTTGCCATCACCTATCAAACCGACCTTCGGGTTGATTACTGTGTTTATGGTTATTACTCTATTTTTCAAAAAGGAACAATCATTCTTTGCTCTCTATCTTTCTTTTGTTCCTCAATCCAAATGTTTCAAAAGCATTAAAATAAAAGTTTTCAACTCGTTGTGAATGTGTACCTTTGAAATTGGAATAAGTGAATGGATTAATATTTTTCATGCAATAAGCATATGATTATGATAGTATTTTGAAGTCTGAAAGGGTTTGTACAGACTTTGAATTTGACCAAAGAGCTATGCCTTAAATTTAGATCCTCTTCTTTTTCAGTTCCATCAGAACTTCCTGTGATACAAAAGGAACTTTTTAACAACTGGTATTCACTCATCTCATATTATACAGCCTATTTAACCGCTGGAACTCCAGTTCAGGTAAATAGTTATAAAAAGATTTGATAAGAAATATGTGATGTTTTAATGAGATAGTAAGATGAAATATTGAAGAAGTATGAGACAAGTGTAATTTCTATGCGACTTGTTGATAGAAGAAAGAGAATAATTGGTTATTATGTTTTCCCAAAGATATGAAACAGTAAAGTGATTAACTTTAATTTCCCCTAATATATGAAAGTATTCTCATCTTACTGTCATGTAATGACAATTGCAAAATAACACATATCCAGCATATAAAGCTCCTAACATATATGATGCTTATTGAGATTAATAAACCTTCCAAGCATATTTCCATTTGCTATGCATATGTAGATTTGTAGATGCACCTTGTGCTAAATTTCCTATTAATCTAAGAGTGCCTAAATCTATTGAGATGGTGTGTGTCATTCTATGGGAAATATATGGATTTTTTAATGCTGAAGGTGGTAGATTGGTAACATTTGTTTGAGAAGGGGTCAGGCTTTCATGCTTCAGTCAAAGAAAAATTCTGAGAATGTCACGTTAGCTAGTATGCACACATCTTTATGCTGAATATTTGTATAATAAAAATACTCTGCTGCATTTAGGCAGTGCAAGCATTTTTTCAGATCAGCAGAAAAATATTTATGTGGGATAAATACCGTTAATCCACAGAGTCATGTTGTCTTGATTTTATCACACACCTACCCATTTGAATATTACGCTTATTATATAGTTCCAAGTTTCCTATGCTGTAGTTGATGTTCATGTTAATAATACAATTAAGATGTATTGTGGGAAGAGTGTAGGAAGAAAATGAGATGAGTTTTGTTTGGTGTCAAATTAGATAGGGGGGTGATGAGTCACTGGAAATAGAAGTATGAATTGGGGTGATGCCTGGGAGGAAAAACTATGTAGGGAGTTAAGAGGAAAAGGGAAGAGGAGTGGTGACCTTTGAGAGGTGGGCGAGTGGCAGAATGGAGAAGGAAAAGTAGTGGCAGGTATTTGGAAAGAGGTAGGCACCAAGGATTTCCACCTCCAGGGTAAGCCACACTTGTAACCTTCCCCATATCCTCTTTCCCTCCTCATCCATTTTCCTACAACTCCTTGGGGTCCTTCCATCATTTCCCCTACACCCCAGCAGCATTCCCGAGCACAATGGTTGATGATGGAATAATTGAAATTATTCACCTTGGAGTTTCATTTATTACAATTGAGGTATTGATGTGACCACATCATGCCACCTCCAACGCAGAGTAAGGTCAAGTGCCACGCTATGCAGAGTTAAAACATAAAAAAGGGAAGTGGGTGGTTGGTGAGAATAAATGGAGAGAGAAAGAGTGTGGTGGTAGAGAGAATGAGGAGAAAGAATGCCAGTTTGGGGTGGGTGGGCTTGGAGGTTGAAATTGCCAAAATAAATTAATTTGTATATTCCAAACTAGTTCTTCTCTGAGTTTCACATGGCTGGTATGTAATCATCATTGGAGCACACTAAGTTTTGTCCAGTATTGGCACACTTACTCACTGGTAGACAAGGTGACCATGGGGGAGGAGAGAAGGAGGGGGAAGTGTGTGCTGTCCTTTCACGGTTGTTGATGCATACTATCAGGACCATATACCAGGTGGCATTGGGTCTCACTCCGCACCTGAATGTAATGTAGTGACATCCAAACCTTGATCTTAATAAATTAATTCCTACAGCAGAATAGCACCATCGCCCACTGCACTGAAAAAACTTCTGCATGGGCCACTAGATTTTTTTCTCTGTAACACTCGCCTTGTCTCATGATCAAATGGTCTCCAAATATCAATTCTATTGGCTAATAAAATATAAAAACCAAAGGTGGTAAGAAAAGGCTTTGGATATGCGTGGGTAAAGGAAGGCATTCTTCTACCACATTTGAATAGAATTGTCAAACTATGTGGCAATAGAGGAAAGCAGAGGGACATAAAGAGGCTTATCAGGTTATACTTTAGGAAAAAATACTGCAATTAGAGAATTACTTATGCTTTAATATCTTGGGGACTTTATTTAAGCAAATAATATTTATAATGGCTAAAGAATCATAGGAATAAAAGTTATTTCAATTCAAATCACATATTTTTGGGATATTTAATTTGTTTCAAATTTACAAGCCAATGCCTCTGGGATTTAAACCTAAGGGAAATGTTATTTTATTCTTTGAGACAACCTTTTTCCAAAACCTAAAGTGGAGTGCCCAGATAGCTTCCGAGCATGCCTCTGTAACTCAGCTTTCATCTGACCCCTGCTCTCCCTCTAACTCGAATGCCTGATCTCCTCTACATTACATGTTTAAACATCATGAAGAAGCCATACTGCCATGCATTCAAAAAGTACATCCTATAGTCACTATCAGCTCCAGGTTGTGTATTGTCAAAGACATTGCATGTTCTGTCTGTCTCTTGGAGTTGTGGTGTGATGGAAACTCTCAAAATCACCTGAAACAATTCCATGGAGGAATATTACTATGTTAGGGTCTACTAATATTGTGGCATATTTTATGAAAATAGTAATGAGTTGAAATTATATTCCAGATGGTCCACTGTCTCTTGTTTTGCTCGGTGGCATACTTTGGCAGTGGGCAACCCAACGAACCATTTCGCTTCTTCATGTACGTTTTGATATGTGAACTAGTAATGCTGAGAGCTGAAGGATTGGGTCTTGTTCTTGGTACCCTTGTGAACCCTGTTGTGAGTATCTTATCTTTGTTGAAAAATAATGTATTTTCACGCTAAGGATAAGGAAAATTTTCCTGAATGTGTCATAATCCTCAGTTGAGTACTATATTTAACTTTTTTCTCTCCAAAAGTATGGTCTTAACTTTCTTAAAGTGTAACTTAATTTTCCAATATCTTTTCCAGATGAAAACCACCCAATATTCTTCAATATTTTAATCTCAAGGTGATGCTTTTTTATGTGTTTGAAATGCCCAAAATAACTTCCTAATATTTTTTTTCAATGTCAAAGATGAATAATCATCATTATTTTGAAATCTATTATCTCTGTATGTTTTGAGACAGTAAGAAATCCCAATGAAAGTTAATGAACTACCACAGTCACTAGCAATTGATGAGTACCTATTTGTCAAAGTTCCTTAGTACATGGATAAACAACGTTGGTAAAATAAGAAACAAAATGTTGTGGTTATATTGCTCTGAGGATTAGAAGGAGCATTGACATGTTTATACTTTTCCTTTCCTCCCTTAAGTGTTAAAGTTTGTTCATAACATTTTGTTTCTTATCTCTCGACCAGAATGGAACATTTCTTGGTGCTTTGCTGACAGCAGTGGATCTTGTGTTTGCTGGCTACATAGTCCTTGTGTCAGATATGCTGCAATTCTTCCAGTGGTCCTCACACTTAAGCTATCTCCGTCAGGGATTTGAAGGTGTTGTAGTGAGTGTTTATGGTTTCAGCAGAGAGACTTTAGGATGCCCGGAAGAAAAGAATATGATTTCTGAGGGACAAGGGACATATTGCCATTTCCGTTATCCATCTAAAATCCTGGAGACCTTTCACATCAAGGATGATAACTATTGGCTAGTTGATGTGCCAGTGCTGTGCATGTGGGTTATTTTCCTTCGCATTACATTGTTCTTCACACTACGCTGGAGAATGAAATCATGACAAGGATGAATGAAGATCTTCAGGAGTGATGCTAGTCGATCTGGTTGATAATCATCTTTGTGTTTTGAGTGCAAAGTTACTCATTTATTGTGCTCACCAAACGTTATATATTTTACTTTCTCCTATGGAGAAGATAATCATTTTATTTTCAAGTTTTCAAAGTTTATAATTAAAATGTGATTTCACATGACTGTATATGTAAAATTAAGTTGATATTATTCTTTATAGATAAACGTAGAATGCATCACACCCATTGCATTTCATCTCCAATGCAGGAGTCCACTATACATCCATTTTATTGACAACCCTGGATTGTTGGCACATCGTTTTGTGCCTAAATGATAACTTATTTACCAGAGTACAAAGGAGTGTACATGAAAGAGAGGGTCATGGAGAATAATGCTGTTCTGCATTTGTGTTGGTTAGCATATTTAAATATTTAGATTTGAAAGCAGAATTATTCCATTAGACAATGTCCTTTCAATATCTCTGTGAGGCTTTACTAAAAAGCAAATCGATGAAACAAAAACACCATGTATCTTGGCAAATGTGTGGAGATTTGTGTGAATTAACTAAAAATTATGTGAAAAATCAAGCCAACTTGATCATCCCCTGTGCAATGTGATGTGATTGTGCTAGCATTAGCAGCAGAGGAGAGTGCTGCTGCTTGACCCAGTATCAATCTCCAAGGTACCAGTATATCTAGAACACATCCAAAGGGGGTGTGGGGCAGTTTTACATGTCAGAGTTGAAAATAATAATGCATGTAAAAGTAGTCACTTTAATTTAGAAGCCACATCTCAACCTGCAGTAAATAATTTTACTGTCAGGTGACAGCAGGCATTTATAAGTAATGTTAGGCATTTAATTGTTATTCATATTTGATTTGATCATTGCTGAAATGATTCCCAGATAGGGAACTTTGCCCTTCCTTTGGATCCACCCATGTCTCGAACTACTTTCCTCTGAAGGGATAGATTCCATCATCTGGCCAAGGAGGTAAGGAGTATTTGAACTCAATCCACAAAAAGTGCTGAAGCCACTGACTCTGGAGTGTGATAGTTGAAGCAATGAAGATTGAGGAGGTATTTAAATAAGAATTTCTGTGGCATAGGTCATCAACACAATGAACCATGTGATAAATGTGAATTTATGAAATCAAATATTGCAATAAATTGCTTTAATATAAACTTAGCATCATACATAATTGGAACTATGTGAAGTTGTTTGAAAATGCCAATGTAAATTTAAAAAAAAACTGCATGATATGAAATTGTGGATGAAATTTCGCAGTGATCTGGCTGAGTGTACGTGCAATGTCTGAATGCATAACAAATTATTCGCCCATATCCATGGGAGCTACAAACTTTAAAAATCAAGATAACCTCTCTGAAATTACCACTTTCTTGAAAAGCTAGGAAAATTGACTGGCTTCTTAGGAAGTCTTTTGAATTGCTCCCTCATTTTTCTGCAAATTTGAAATAGGGTGTCCGGAGGCATCACATAGTGGAAGCTGCCACCGGAGTTTTACTATGCGTGACCTAGGTTTCAACGTACAAAGTCATCATCAGATGAAGTGCAGAGGACACAAATTTTTGTATAGTAGAGAGAGAAGAGGAGGGGGGAGGTGCTGGTAAGAGAGAGAGGGGATAGAGAAGGGAAACTGGTGTGTGTGTGTGAATGGGAGGATTTGTTACAGCGTGGAAATGCCTGATCCAAGGTAGAGAATGTGATAGTAAGTCTGATGTAGAATTAACAGAATATCTTTAAACTGTGTTTCAATCGAAAAAAAATTTGCTTACAGAAATAGATACCATGATGCAAGTGAAGACATCAGATGAATTATCCAAATGACTAAATGATCGTAGCACTTTTCACTTTATCAAGTGGAAAAGTGCCTCGATCAGTTATTCATTATGTTCAACTTCCACCACATCACGCCTGAAGCTACTCAATTTGGAATCATCCAAAGTTGATATTATATGCATGAGTATTATATGGGCCACCTAGCATTCATTCTCTGGCTGGCATTCAAATTTTCAATTCCATTCTTGCTCTAATCATGGGAAAATGCTTTGACGATGTCTATTTGCAATTTGGCATTTGAACTGTTTGCATTTAACAGCCAATGAAAGACGAAGTAGCCTCACTTCTGGGATATTGACACTTTTACATCACTTTAGGTTCACAATCAATGGAGGTATAAAAGGCCTTATTTGTGAGGTAAGCAAAAATGCCTGTCTTTCCTTGGAGGTAAGTGATAATCAACAAAGTAGAGGAATTAAAGTTAAATTATGGTCCGCGTATTTTATATAACAAGGTTACTCCTCATGGGATGTTATCTGTTTTCATTGAGTTCTTAACCCTTCAAGCTGGTAGAGGAATTTAAATGGTTGGCCCCCCACTCGCAGTATTTAATTTTTTTTAAATCTCCCTTTCTGCAGCATCGCTGAAAATAATTTTTATCTTTTTAAATATTTATCATAAAATTTTGAAAAAATTAACCTTTTGTTAAATTGCTTATTCTATTTAGTAAAAATGTTACTTATGTAATATTTCATATTTTTACTTCTTAATAACCATCTAAGTTTCGAACCTCCGTTCTAAAAGTTCAGTTTTGTGTGATATAATTTGAAACATAGGCCTGCATTGCAGTAGGGGCACCAGTACACTGTATCTTTCCTTTCACCTTGTGCAGAGCACAACTGACATCTCCTTTGAGGCCTGGACTTCTTCCCGGCCGGCCGTATCTTTTCATCGAAGTGCCTCTCGACCAAACTTCCTCGCTTAAACTATGAGATCCAATGTTCATTTAGTTTTCTCCATCTAAACTCTCAATTTTATCTTCATTCAAAAAAAGCTTAACCCTCTTGGAATACATAAGGTGTTATACACAAGGCTTTTCTACTTCTCAAGAAAGACATCTGACATATGAGACCATAGATGGTGGTGAGGCCTTTTGCCCTCGCAACTGTTATGACGAAACAAAAAGAAAGAATGATGCATGAATGGTTCCAGAGAAATTTGATGGGGAGATCGGATCAAGCAATAAAGAAAAGAAAAATAGAACCGGACTTGTTAGATTTATCTTCCTTATAGAGTGCCTTTTCATGTAGTCAAAACAGAATGGTTACAAAGATTCATTACCTAATAGGCCAAGGGCAACAACCATGGATATTTAAAAAATTCTAAACTAAAAGAGTGGAGCAGGACATGAGACATACGTCGATCCACAAATGAGGCCTGCCAACTGTGAGGTACCACGTACTGAGAACCACGCGGAGGGGTTTAGGAACAAATTTGTTATGCCCTAACCCTTATGATCAACCATTTTTGAACTGTATGAAAAATTATATCTCATTTCCTACATTTTCATTAAAACTGCTCCTCTATTTATATTTTGAAACACCTAAATCATTGAGTGGGAACTCACATTTCACCCCTTCCATTCTAGAAGAATTGTTGAGGTTAGTAATAGTTATATATATATATATATAAGTTATATATATATATGAGTTATATATGCACCACCTATATAAAGTCATATCTTGGATCATGGCACTGATTTATTGCGCCCACCGAAGCATTCCCTGCTTGGGTTGAAGAAAAACTCCCCGGCTTGGGGTGGTCCCATTGCCAGATATTATCCTGCTTACCCTGATTGAAAACATTTCATGTTCCCTTACAACCAAATTTCGATAAATTAGTCCCCTATTTCAAACTTTTCTGCTCTTTATTTTATTTGAATTGATAATTAGTTTTATCACTCTTGCCAGGTACCTACCTAATCCTCAACACAATACACACAATACAACAGAAGCATCAAACACTGTCCCATTGCTATCTACTAAATTATATACTCTCCATATTAGAAGCATGGGCTGAATAAAACATTGGTGTGCTTGTGCATTATGTGACCCCTAGAGCTGGGCTGGAAGGAGCAATGATATTTAACCCCTAGTAGGGCCACTCATGCCACATCGGTTGCTGAGCTGCAGCCAGACGGAAGTTAGTCCGCGCAGGATCTGTTCCTCAGTGAGGTGGGTGTAAAAGCATACGACACCACCGAGGACGCCATTTGAGTGATGTTGTAACATTAAGAGTAGGTACTACTGGGGAAGGGCATGGGAAACCACTTCGATTAAATAAGATAAGATGCTATTAGCATATACATGGTTTTTTAGAATATTTTTGCAAATGTATTTTGGACGGCTATTGGTCTGTAGTTGTTCAAATCATTGACACAGCCATGGTTTTTATAAATGGGCACTACTTTTGATTCTTTTAATTGGGATAGGAAATGGGTAGATTAACAAGAGAGCGAATTGCTCTCTTTTGTAGTAGCAAAATTTGTTTAACATGTGGGGAATGACCCCATGACTCAACACCATAATTTTAATGACATTGAAAGAAGGCATGGTAAAGTGTTAAACGATACTCATTGGAAATGAGAAAGTTGAGCTTTCTTAACATATAAACAGCTTTACTCAGTTTATTACAGGTCTGACTGATGTGAGTCTCCTAGTTAAGATTTGTATCAATATAAATTCCTAATATTTTAACAGTTTCAAATCAGTTATTTAGATGATACCTTTACCACTTAATCTGTTAACTGTAGTGCTTATGACTTTTGGAATTTCCGTCAGCCTACTGAACGCATTGATCGCATTTCTGACTAAAACTACCATCTTTTTTGGGTAAAAAAAGAACTATCGCCTTCTTCAAAAAAGTCCCAAAACAAGGGAGAAAAAACCTATGGCAGAGTGCATCGGGTGAATTGCACAACTCAAATAGAAATAGTGACAACTCACAATTGACTTTCGTCGTTACATAGGAATAAATTTCTTGACCTCTTCACTACTTTCACATAGAAAAACCTATACCTCGGGTACATTTTGTCATACAAGAATTGAATGACTTAAGTTGCTCTCAGTAGCAGAAGAAAATGCTGCCCGACCTTATGATTGGTTTATAGGGCACTCATATTTTAGGACTCGCTAACGCCACATTGATGAATACATCATTTCTCTGCTTCGATTTGTACGTTTAATACATTTTTTTAACTTCGCTCTGAACTTACATGGGTTGCTGTATCTTGTAATAGTCCACAAAATACCCCCGTTTAGCCACATAGAGGCCTCATTATTTTTTTAAAAACCTATACATAGTCCAACAGCTTATCTTACAAGAGAAATTCAAAAAAGGAAGCTGATAGGTACCACACAGGGTAAACGAAGGGTTTTTCACATTCATATTAATAGCCACATTTCAACCCAATATCTAAGCCATTGTCTCACCTACAGTTTCAATTAACTCATATCCATTGATTTCCAAATTCGCCTATCGTTTTAGCAATACCTAATTAGCTGGAATGCCATAACCACAGCCATTATCAATGAAACAGTCCATTGTCTCAACTTACTCATTCGAGTGAAAAAATGATATGACGGTAAAGAAGTGAAAAACTGAATTAACATGTTGCCGAACCGAATATGAAGGAATTAGCAACAATAAATGGATGCCAAGGGCAAAGAAGGTTGGAGAGCCGGTTTATGCTTTAGTCAGTAATATGAAGAAGTCATCTACGACATGCGCCCAACACACAAGGAAACCATCATTCAATAATTCTTTGCAAATTATTTAGTTCCCTACTTGTGCTTGGATAATTGCAATATTTTAAAGATGGACTTTACAGTTGTCTGCTTCTTCCTCGTCAAAGTGAGTACTAAATGTTTTTCTGGAGTACAAATATTTTACTGTCAAATTTTCATGACGGCTTAGCAGCGGTTCTAACGTTCGTCATCGTCAAACAAAATCCAATCGATTATATTTCCCGCGGAAAGTATTTTATTATGGAAGAAACGCGTTTTTCCCATTATGTAGTGAACCGCACGTAAACTATTTGAAATATGGAGGAAATTGTGTATTTTCGAGAAAGAGAAATTGGCGGAATACGTAATTCAGGTTAATAAACTTGCCAAATTTGTTATTTTAACTCTTTTGAAAATAAGGATAATTCATCTATCATAAATGTATCTTCTTACAGGTTTCACGTATCCCAAAGATTCTCTTGTTAAACGTATGGGATTGCTAAACTCAGACCATAGTACTGGGTTGTCAAACAACCCGGAAGGGTTGTCCCCTGTGTATTGTAGTAAATACTGCATTAAACGTAATCACGAGCACTTGCTAGCTCTGGCTAATGAGGATGGTCTCTTAGCTCTCCACGATACAAATTTATACAAGCAGTCACCACTTTTAGGTAACAGCATAATGTATTAAGAGAAAACGATGCGTGGGTGATTTATTATTAACGGTTACCTAAATTTTGATTATGATCCTTGCAATATGACATGATACGTTTGCCTTTTTCTTCGAGTAGATCGCCAAATTATTGTAAACTCTAATTCTCGTATTTGTAATTAGTCTCACAGATTCATTTGAATGCTGTCTTCGATGTGGCTTGGATGGAAAATGATACAAAACTTGTGACTGCTTCTGGAGACCAATCTGCTGTACTGTGGGACTTGAGAGACTCTCAGATCTGCAAAGTTTCTCAATTTTTAGGGCATTCTGCCAGTGTGAAAACTGCTGCTTTCAGGCCCAATCATAATGGTACGTCAATTTACTCTTTTGCGCTCCCACAATTATTTGCAATGAGTGGCGTGCGGTAGTTTTATGTGAGAAGCTTACTATGGTGCATCTGTCTCACTACCAATGATTTAGCTGTTATGCATGCTGAAAGTGTTAGTTTGTTTTTTAAGGAAATAAAGGTTCATGTAATTGTGTGAGTTCTGTTCGCTTTTTCTAGGCTTGAAAAATTTCTTTATGAAGGCTTACTCATCCTTGGAACCTTGTGACATTTTATATTGTATATTTCACTTCACATACAGAGGAATGCAAGGAAATTAAATGTCTTAACATTAAGTAATAACAGTTTCGAAGAAAGTTATCTCATGCGTTATAGATTATGTTGAATCGAACATGTATTGCTGTGGATGATAACAAATGCTGCAAAATTGAGTTACTCGGACATATTTCTTGACTATAATGTAATGATTCGATTAGGGCCCCTCTAGTGGAGCACAGATTAATTAATTTTAGACAGAAAACGCTCCTCAAATGTGCTAGCATAAATTATAGTGCTGCGGAGTTGGGGGAATTACCTTTGGCTGGAGGGATATTTAAGAGCCATGAATGAGTAGAGGTGGTGTGGTAGCTCCAGACCAGATGAGATGATGCCCCTGGGTATTCCCCAATAAATTCAATCTTTGATATCAATTCAGTGCCAAAATTTATCTGGGGATTACAGCAATATAGAAATTGGAATTTCCGTCCCTGTTCTATCCTTAATGTAGAAATTTTGCATTTCATGAAGCTTAGAGTCAATTCAGTTCAACTAATGAACGATTTCTTGAATTGAAGAATATTTTTGGACTGGCGAAGAAGAATATTTTCTAGATGTAAGTTCATTTAAATGAAATTACAGATAATGTGCTACAAATGTACCCAATGTCTCTCAGTGATTTTCTCTCGTACCTTCTATAAGAACCAATGTCATTACTTGAGGAATTTTCTTTCCTCAAGGAAGGGAGTAGAGTTTTCTTGGCAATTCGGAATAATTTTCTGGATGGGAGCCTAGTAGCTGTATTCTGTATACAAAACATGATCTCCATGTGCGAATAAAACACTAATTTCATGTAAAGCAATAATAAAAATTGGGAAAGGAAATGGACAGTTAGATAAGATAAAGGATATGAACTAAACCGGCCACCATTCATGAAATAAAATTTCACTTTGCCAACTTTTAATATTTCTCTTGTTTTAGCATTCCCATTTCTAATCGAGTGTGTCAGGTGAATATTGATGTTTGTACTATAATACTGTATGAATCTTGCTAACATATGGTTACAAATAGATATCACCTTTGAAAACATACTGGTTAAGTAAGATTCACAAGAGGAATAATTTTGATACCTAGGTTGATATAATTAGTAATTTTCTCCGATAAAAGGATGCAGGAGCTGGTCATAGGTCTCTGGGAAATGTGATGACGGATTAACCCAAAGGTTCCAGATTCTTGCCAAGTGGAGGTTGTTTTTTTGTGCTATGGGTTTTATTGAATTGAGCTTTCATTGCATAATAGCTCTGGCGTAGAGATTATTTGTTAGAATTAGGTTGACCTGCCAAACACAATTTCCTGATGGTACATGATACTTCTACTGTTATAAAATGGCAGGAGTGAATGCAAACTGAAATTTTGTGAAAAACAGCAAATTAGTTGTAAAGATGTAATGTTGAGAAATGTTAACTTTTTATTTGCAGATATCTTTGCAACTGGTGCGCGTGATGGTAAAATAATTGTATGGGACACAAGATTAAATCACAACTCCGTGGTGAAAAAGCCAGATAACTACATTGAAAATGCTCATGGAATGACACGTAAGGAAAAGCCTCCAAAATTCATGTAGTGGAACATAATGTAAACCCTCCAGTACATAAATGAAAGAGTGTGAAACTTTATTTTCAGATCATCTGGATAACTTATCTGTGAGTCGGAAGAAAAAGACAAGTATACCCCCAAATTCCATCATAAGCATGACTTTTCAAGATGAGCACACCTTAATAACATGTGGTGCTATGGATGGGTATGTACATTTTCATTAGAGTTTTTTGCACTGGTCATTCTTTGAAATATTTTGTGAGCCACAAAAAAATTAGGGTTCTTCTTTCTTTAATGCATTCAGTAACAGCAATGAAAATATAATCCATTCCCTTCTGTTAGTTGCAGTCAGATTTATGGCTTTGAAGCACCAGTTAATTTAATTAAAAGTGAAACCTTCATTGCTTTAAGCATAGGTTAGCTCTTTGCTAGAGAAATGTATGTAGGCTTTATTATGCCCCATCCTTAACTTTGTGATTTCAGTGATTCTGATTGATTTTTCTGTTTAGGAAAACGTATATAAAGGCAAGTTACGTAAGCTTTTTTTTTGCTGATCTTTTATCATATCTAAAATGTGGAAAATATAGTTGATCGAGCAAAACAATAGCATGTAAAAGCCCACCTCATGAAAGCAAAACCTTGGTTGTTCATTCGCAGAAGGTTTAAATCCTGCAATCAATAAAAATAATAAAATTATTTTGATGAGTTTCATATCATGCTTAATGCATAGTAATCATCAAATACATGAAAGCACTGACCAGATTGGTTCAGCAATAATAAATAGTTGGTTGGTATCCTAAACCAATACTGCTATGTAGGCTAATATTCTGAATGAAATGCTATGGTATCCAGTGGCATTATTGTGACCCATGTATTTGTTCACACAAATGAGGAAATAATGACCGAGGTCACAATAATTGCCTATTACTTATTTATAATTTCACATAGAACAGCAGCCTAAGTCTATTGCTAGATGTTTGTCCACGTATAATTACTGTTCCATGAATACAATTGTGTATTATTTAACTGAATGCATTTTATTGCTTAGCAAATAAGTGCATAGTTAATATTACAGTTACAGTCATAGTTTCAATAACATCTTGGCATATAAAGCTTGTTTTCTGTTCTGTGCTAAAAGTTATTGGGGTTCAGGATGGTGTGGTAGCTAACGTACTGGCTTCCCACACAGTGGGCCCATGTTTGAATCCTGTCTGTGGCAGATGTTTTTCAGTGGTATCCCAATCCCTACTTGAGGTGCTTTGTGGAGGGCACTTGGAGTGAGTATGCCATCCATTGGATGGGACGTTAAGCTGTGGACCCCTTGGTGCCTTTCATGAAGAGTAGGCTAATGCCAATGCTGGTATTAGCCTACTCATTGGTTTCTCTTCACCCTTTCCCGTCCATCCCCAATGGCGTAAATGACCTCGGCTGTCGGTCGCCTCCCCTAAAAATTACTACTCTAAATGTTATTTCAGAAGTAATTTTTGTGTTCAGCCGTTTTGTGAATACCTTTTGATGGAAATATTAATGGGGTTCAAAATTTTTTTCTAGGATAATCAAAGTGTGGGATTTGAGGAAAAATTACTCCATCTACAAAAGAATGCCCCAGCCGAAATTCCGCTTACCAGAGAAAGGGCAAGGCTCTATGAATGGATTCACGAGTCTAATTATGGACCCGAGCAAGACAAGACTGTTTGCTAACTGCTTAGACAGCAACATATACGTGTTTAATGCGACAACTTTTGACTCGATGCCAGTAGGCGTTTATTGTGGCCACAGTAATCATTCATTTTATGTCAAGTGCTGCATGAGCCCTGATGGAACTCATTTGCTGAGTGGATCCGGTGATAACAAGGCTTATATTTGGAGTGTCACAGGAAGTCGATTCCCGGTTGCAGTGGCCGAATGCCACTTGGGAGAAGTCACCAGTGTTGCATGGCGCAACAGTGATGAACCTCAAGTGAGATTTATTTTTGTTTTTTTTTAAAGTTTTTCTTGCACCATTTCTTAATGAGATAGTAGAATGTATGTTATTGTGGTGAATGACCTTGGAGTAAGTCTTGGTGTTAACATTTTTGGATTATTTTGAAAAAAAATCTCTATTACTTCATAAAATGCCTAATTTCTGAGTGGAATGTATTTGAAAGGTGTGATATCATATTCGAAATTACCTCCTTCCCTCTCCAATTATTTCCTCTCGATACTTGTTCGCATTTGAGCTTAAATCAATCAATGAAATGCATGATATGTTAAGCTTATTTTGGCGATATAAAGGAAAAATTTTTATCACTTGCATCAAAAAAGAAGTAAACGTGAAGGCATGAAACAGTTGCTACTAAATTATCAATGCATCTTGATCAGTATCCAAACTTCCATGTTAAATTCGATTGCTTATTCATTTCCGTCCATCTTGTGTTTCAGTTTGTTACTTGCTCTGATGACATGACTTATGGTTTGTGGCGGATTGTGAGTGATGCACCTGTAGATGAAATAAGGAGCAAGGTCATTTGGGTTGGTGATGAGGAGCAGAAAGGTTTGAAGCAAACAATCGACCTCAGAGTGTGCCCTTGGAAGTCGATTTGTCCCTCAGAGAAGGAAGTCTGCATGGACCACTGCGTGTCCCCTTCAACCCCAAGAACTATCAGGAAGTGGGTGCGAGTTCAGGAGCGAACGCCTAGAACCCCCAGCAGTGACGGCAGCCTCACTTCCCCCATCACCCCTAAGGAGGGGAAAGGTCCAAGGGGGAGGAATGGTGGTGGTCCTGGAAATTCCAGGAAGGGTTCAAAGAGGAAACTGGAGGAATTCATGGCAATTAGTGAGCAGGCGATGGAGGGAGAGGTCAGGAAAGTAGTTGGAGTGAGTGCACCCTCCATTCTGCCGGTGACACCCAAGGACTGCCTCAAGGCGATAACCCCTTCGGCGTCTTCCCCTCTGTCATTACCGTCGCCCACTCAGGGTCTCCCCAACTTTGTGGTGGACGGGATATCCCCCCACAGACATAACTGCTGCTCATCCGCAGGGAGACACAAGGAGAATGTGGATTGGTTGACCAAGTTAGGCCAAGAGAGGAGGGTCAAAGTTGCCAAGACGGAACAAGGTGAAGGGGGAGAGTCAAAGAAAGATCACAGGAGGCAGGTGAATTTTGAAGGACGAACCAAACTTTGCTCGTCTGAAAATCTCCTGAGGTTCTTCCATTCCTCTCCGTGTGATAAAGTGTCCGAATGAAAGGCTTCAGGAGTGGAGTGACGTTGCAGTTGTGTTCACGCACACATTTTGAATAAAAGCCTTATAGGGCGTGACTGAAATGGAACTGACTTCATCTCAAAGAGTAATCCTTGAGGAATTTCTGCCTAGTCATGTTTAAGACTACAAAAATACATGATAGTTAACGTTAGCTCATATTTTTTTGTAATTATTTAACATTTTTCTGTACATCAATTTCATGTGAATTATTTATCAGCTCAGGTTTGCTACTATGGAAATTACATATATGTACTTGTTCAAAGGCTCTCTCATCCTTCATCATATTTACTTTCTCTTTGTGTTTTATTGTTTAATTGTGACATTCTTCATTATTCCCATTGTACATAGTACTTCATTGTGTGAGTGATGCATAATCTTTCAATGTAATTATTTAGCAAATATATTACTGATGACTATAATGTGCTTTTGGCCATGTTAATTTACTGTAGAGGGTATTAATTGACGTAATTATTGATGAGTCATGTATCAGTGTACATAAATTAAATATCTCCTAATTTCATGAAGATTGTTTCATCTACATTTGTTTCATGTTTCAAAAATTTCATTATTAGGACAAATTCATGATGACAAGATTGTGCCTTCTAGCAAATGCAAGTTGATGACCTTATGAGTGTTGTGTGTATCTGTAATTTATATTTCATGGATGAAATTGAACTATTTAAGTTAATGAAATTAACTGGTGTTTTATTTAACTCCAATTATTTTTTTGTTTTTACTATTATGAATTCGCAGAAATCTAGCGGGAGTCATTTTATAAACTTAATTGAAATGAATTTTAATTTCTTTCAAGATATCCACTAACAAAAATAATGGATGGGACTTAGTTGAAATAATCCCTCCAATATTACTCAAAATCGGGAAGTTAAAACTACGGGTGTGGGTAAACATATATTTGTAGTCAATTTGCGAGTGATAACTGGGAATATTTTGAAAATCATATTAGCGGTGCATCAGAATTTATTAACATTACTAATTTCTATGGTGCCAGTTAGTGTTATTACATGCATCACTTGGATTCAGTGTAAATCGAATATTGTTAACAAGTTATACGATGAATGATATTGTCCCAAATTACTTAAGGATACATTTTTAAAAGGATGCTGGGATGAGATGTTTCAATGATATTTAATAATTCGTGCACATTGGAACAATATTTTCCGATATAATTCATCGGAACAATGACATTTACCTGTAAGTATCAGACTACACCGTTGATCCATCCATTGTGTAAAGACAGAGCCCAGATACTTGCCTAAATTTCAACATTTGGACTGGTGAATTGATTTTTGTCAGTTCGATTACCCTATATTATAAACCACATGATTTTAAGTCCCATCTGTTCTTGCAGTTATCAATTAAACACCAATAAACCAGATTGTATAAGAATGCGGACGAGTCCGTGTTTTCTGTCACAAGTAACGTTTCAAACGTAAGTTCAGCTGTCTTGCAACAAGTAAATAGAAAAACAATTATTAAATTGTCTTGTAATCTGGAAAAAAAGATATCCTTCGACATACCTATGTTTTTATGAAATGTTTTCCTCCAGGTAAACGTCGCAGTTGAACCGTGAGATAATTAAAAAAAATAAACTCTCTCCCTGCTTGTTTTATTTGTAATAATTAACTTTAATTAATATGTAGCGTTCAAACTATAAGCGAAAATTATTTTCTAAGACGCTAGTTCAGATAACATTTTGTGTTGGATCTACTGCAAAAAATATAATTTCGTTCGTGAAAAATTATTGTCACATCCTATTGGACGAGCCTTGTTCTCTCGTGTGTTCCTGGTGCTGTCCTGGAAGTACTTTTCCAAGATTTTCGATCATCTGTGAATCTTCGAACATCCATTACTAATTACGGTTTATAACATTAATTTTTTTGAAAATGACTCCACATACAATGAGCGGGGATGGAAAGAAAACTCAAAGTGGAGCGTACCGGGATAAATCAAAACCGGCTGACATTAGAAGCAGCAACATTACTGCAGCGAAAGGTAATTTTATGAAATAAGTATTGGTTTTCTATCACGTTTTAGTTGGTATTAAGCTAAGGTTGTTCTTGCTCAATGCATTATTTTTTTTATGGTGGAGAATTCAGTTTAAATAATTCAATTATTTACTTAAGAGTTATTGTTTAATGTTGCGGAGCATCCTTAGTGATTAATTAAATCGGACTGGAAAAGCTTGAATCACGCAATCGGAATGGGAAGAGGTGTAGCCTTTATTTTCCGTGATGTTTGCTACATGTTCTGGTTAACTTTCAGGTAACAACGAGGTTACCACCTGCGGGTTGGTTAACTTCAGTTTGAAGGTTAGTCCGTTCTGTGGCTGATTATTTCGAGAAATTGAGAAGTCGACCGTATATTTTCCTCGGCCATAGTTTGTTTTCTTAGAATCCAGTAGAAATAGTGATTTGTTGTTTTTCCTAAGGATGTACCTGCCCTTAAATTTTTTCTGTGTTGCTACCGGTTCCAAAGTTGTACTTCTACGGTAAGAATTGTACTGATAATTGTACGATTGGATACTGTAACTGTGTTCAAATGCGCCATAGAGAAGTTATCGTGAATTATGATTTTTGTTCTCTACTTATTGGCTTTTCATCGTAATATATGAATGTCTCTTTTTCTGAAGTTGTACATTTTTCACTCGCTATTAGTGGAACTTTTTACTAAATCTATGATGGCAACTGTGATCTTCCCTATCCCTATACACACACACGTAGTCCCCAGTCATTTAATACGTGCTCATTGTTTTCAGTACCGCTATTTATTTAATTCCTATGTTGTCAAAGAGCATGTAAGAACGTATCCAGATGTCATAGTTATGCCCTGCCAAGCCCAAACGAGGACCCCCGGACGCTGTAGGTTTTGCCTCCTTGGTCTATACTCATTCAAAATTTACTTAAGCGTGTTTTTCAATTTTAAATTGTATTTTCGATTGCATTTCTCCCGAAAGTCATCTACATGTTTAAGTAAAAGTGTAAGGGGCTTTTACTAATATTTGATCGATATGCAACAGGCTGCTACAACATATATTTTTAGTTTGTACGATGACCTTAGACATGCTCACTGCATTTAAGGCTTCACTCAGCAGTTATTGTTCGTAATTATATTAATAGACTTCATTTAATGGGTATAATTTGAAAGTGGCATGACATTCGGTAATTAAAACTGTTAAAATTATGACTTTTTGCCATAAATAATGCGAAAGAAGACAGTCACTGTGGACAAATGTCCATATTTATTTTATATTTTTAAGGTTTTATAAATTTGTCTTATAGCTGTGGCAGATGCCATTCGAACGAGCCTTGGCCCTAGGGGAATGGATAAAATGATACAAGCTGCCAATGGAGAAGTTACCATTACAAATGATGGCGCCACAATCTTAAAGCAAATGAATTTACTTCATCCAGCGGCAAAGATGGTAAGATACTTCTGATTTGTGAAATTTCAAAATTTTGCCCATGAATTGAATGTGAGAAAATGCTATTTTATCATTAGTAGCTCACTTTATCAGGGACTATTTCTTCCTCATTGCTTAATATTTAAAAAACTTTTCTTTCTCATTAGTTCGGACCCCTCAGTTTGGTTTTATATTTCCGACTGTAATGATCAGCAATTTTGGCTGGTTTTTCATATTTGAATACGTGGGCTCTTAAATTTCTCACTTAAAAATGTCAGGTGTTCATTCAAGGCAGGCCCTTGGCGATAATTTTAAATCTGGAAAGCAGTAACTGAAGGTTTCAGGAAACATTGCAACCAGGTGGCAAAATGTTTTCAAGGTATTATTTCTCTAGGTTCACCCTAGTGGTAGTCGTAGGTGTCATGAGAGAATTAGGGAACAGGAGTTTTTGTGTTATCAGTATTTGAATAATAATTGGAGGCAATCTTGAAGTAGAATACATTTTTACACCTTCAAGACAAGTAAGGTAAGATGCCAAGACATTGTGGTGAAGTTACTTGATCCCCAAAATGATACATGATATGTTGAATATAAGATTGTATTTGTGCAGGTTTATAAAAGTTAATGTTACTCGCCCATCTTTAAATACATTTGACTACAGCACTAGACTTGTCACCCTGGTATTAACTGATAAGGTGTCCGAAATAGTCCCATTAGAAGAAATGCTTAAAGAAAAGGTGCAATTACATTTGGCAGGGATATTAATTGCAATATTCTGTTCTGATACAATCAAACAACATGCCAATGCTGTTATTCTGTTTAGCCAATTAAAAATGACTATATATCACCAAAATGAGTCGCGGTAGTCCAGTGAGTAGAGCGTTGGACTGCTGACCAGAGGGTCCCAGGTTCGATTCCCAGGCAAGGCACTCTGGGCACCTGCAGCTCCACCCAAGCTAAAGTGATTTTTTGGGTACCAGATCTTCCTGGGAAACCATAACCAACGCAGGGAAGGAACTGGCCCGCCTACCCTGATGTGTGAATTTTCGCACGCCGTATAGGGCTTAGTACTGGGTGAACTCTACCATTACCTACTAAACCGACCTTTGGATTGATTACTGGTGTTTATGGTTTTTTTTTATCGCTAAAATGGGCAATGAAATGAATTGCAGTTCCTTATTTGGTGCCGTGAAGCGGTGTACTTCATATCTTCTGCATCTTGAAATCGGTCATCTACGTAATTTAGGTATTGGCCGTAGGTGATATGTATGCATTTTTCCTGTTGTTTTAAGTATATTTTCAGAAATTGAATTACTCTTATCATGTTCATGATTTAAATTTTCTTTTTGCTGCAAATGTAGCTTGGAGTCTAATGTCTGCTGCTTTTGTTAATCTCCTGTTTGCAGTTGGTAGAGCTCTCCAAGGCTCAAGATATAGAAGCTGGGGATGGAACGACCAGTGTAGTTATTGTTGCTGGCAGTCTGTTGGAGGCAGCCGAGAAACTTCTCATGCGTGGAATACACCCGACCATTATCTCGGATGCATTTCAGAGGGCCGCCCAGAAATCTGTGGATATTTTGAAGTCAATGGCCAAACCACTGGATTTGTCAGAGAAGGAGAGTTTGATCAAAAGTGCATCTACAGCCTTGAATTCAAAGGTCAGTCAATTGGTTACATTGAAATATTTTTTAAGCTGGTGTTATTAAAATGTTGTATTACTTGACACATAATTTAACCCTATTGGTTGCTAACAAGAAAATAATATATATTAAAAGTCCATGGTGAAATGAGAATAGGAAATTATATATTTTCCTGATAAGTCCTGATCCATTTCAAGATGAAGAGAAAGTACTGATTTTGCTGTTAATTAGCTGTATTTTATGTATAATAGTTTCTTCAAAAGCAGTAAAGCATCTTTAATGCCAAAAAGTATTTGAGAAGAATGAAGATAAGTTTATTGATGAAGAATAGAAGTGAAAACATTGCGTAAAATATAGAAGTTGGTGTTTGTGGAGTCTTCATGGAATTTTTAAGGAAAATATTTTCTGACTACTTTTTTATACATTGTTATTAATGTAAATTAGTAGTTTATTGACAGTTGAATTCTCTTGAATATGCAATCCTACAATTTAATATATCTCTTTGTCTTTGGCTTTCAGTGCTTGACATGTTTCATGCCTTTCTGCTCTCTGATTTGTTCAAAATAACTGTTGACAACTGTTTATACTAAACCCAAAAAAGCTCCCAATTCATACAGCCTGAGTTCTAGTCTTCCTTTCTAGTCTTGATGGACTACAATGTGGAGTGCTGTCTCCACAGATATTTCTCTCCAGGCTTTCAATTTAGATTCAAAAGCTGTTTCCATGTGTAGCTATTTCTTGTGATTGTGGACATATTTCTGTTGTCCTCAAGAGGGAGGAGTGTTACACTAATTACTAAATGGGTTGGTCTTGCTCTCTTTCATCTTAGCTAGTCTGCGATGAGCCCATCCTAGTCATCTGCCAAATGTTTGGAGCATCTCCGTGTGCCATGTAGAAGTGTAATTGTATTGTAGTGGGGCTATTAGCTGCTCGTGGCCCTCTGGCAGCAGGACTCTTGTCTCCTATCATGGCTTTGCATTGAGCTAAACTGCCATTGTGTCTGAAAATAAGCATAATATGATCTTTTTCATAATTTTTAATGCATAAAGAATGGCTAACTATATTATTTCTTGAAACCCTGGAAAGTAATTCATTTTGATTTAATATGGATGCATGCTGTTTAAAAAACTTCACCCAATTCACTGGATGTATCAAATTTACATTCGTGGAAATGTCTTCTGTGCATTTAGTGATTGGTTTTGATGCTCAGCTATTTGAATAGCAGTGCTGTAAGTGAGGAACTCCTGTGATTTGAGGAATAACACAAACTTCTAATTAGGGTTAGATAAACATTAACTTTATACCATTTGTATGCTTAATCATATGCTTGCAATCCTGCTTTTGAAAGCATGGCAGCCCTTGTTTCATTGCCTTGCGCTCCACTTCCGAAGAATTCAGTCCTATTGTGTTGGATATCAATGTATGTAGAATTGCGGTGTTTAGAGGAGACAGGATAGGGTGCAACTATGGAATTGTATCACTCATGTCAGAGTGTTACTATTCTTTCTTTCAAAGTTGAATAATGCAGCTGTATAAAAATTGAGACGACAAAGGGACTAAAAAAAAGGAGGAATGACCGCCACAATACTAAGGTATGAGCCTTCCTGCCTTTCCGCAAATCTGAACCTCCATCGCTCAAGGATGTAGGCCGTCTCAATTGAGATAATAGTGAAAACGAATCAGCTAATGGCATCCACTAAATGTCATAGGTTAGGGTGATTAGAGTGAGAGAATGGAAAGTGAAATTCATGATGTTATAAATGGCACCAGTGTGCCCGCATTGATTATTATTGTCATTGTTATTCACTGAACCCTTTTACAAAGGTGATGGTGAAATGCATTCTAGGTTGCACACGCTAGCCATTCATTCTTAAGTGTGGCATCTACTAAATTTGCTTTGTTCCAAAGATGTTAGTCAATTTTGGGATTAAATAAGGGATCACCTTTTATCTGGGTAAGTATGTGTCCATTGTCAGATAGCGCCTCCCCTGGGACTTGCAGGTGCCCACTGGTGTGTGCGAGAATTAATGGGCTGCTTGCATTAGGTTAAACGTTGAGGGAGACCTTGTTTTTGTACTTAGCAAGAACCCAGATGTCCTTAGCTGAGTAATAGCTTTCTTAAATGAATCTGGCCTCTTACCACACCTGTAACATGCAAGTGATACAAGGCACAACATTTTTACTTACTTTCACGCCATGTTTATCATGTTTGTACAATTGTTTGGTAATTTTTTTAAAATTTCTTATGAATGTATTGGGTTGTGAAAGGTGCTTAACCTTAGTGCGGGTGTGTTGACCTTAGTGGTCAACACATCTAAAATTAATTTATCACCACTATGACTATATATAGTTGCGTGATGCATGGCAGTGCTGTAGAGCAAGCGTCATGCTGGATGTATGTAGGCTATCCTCGGATGCATTGATTGCACATCCTTAGAGCCCAAGATGTCTCTCTGACATGCCTTGGGTTAAGTCCTTCCTTGGTGCATTGGGTATGATCTTGTACGGGAATCAAATGTTAACTTAATCTGGCTCCTTGGTGCTTGAAGAGTAACTTTTTAGTGTATAACAATATAGCTTAGCTCAAAAAGTGAGAAAATGTTCCTGTCCCCCCACAGGTTGTTTCCCAGCAGTCCAGTATTTTAGCCCCTCTCGCAGTGGAAGCCGTGATGAAAGTGATCGACCCCACCAAAGACAGCAATGTAGACTTAAAGGTAATGGAGTAGAATAAAATAATACTCTTTTTATCAATATGTTTGAAATATTTGTTATATTAAGTTACTTTTATATTGTTGCAGGACATAAAAATTATCAAAAAGTTAGGTGGCACCATCGAAGACACAGAATTAATTGATGGACTTGTGTTCACTCAAAAAGCAGCTGGAACGAATTATCCTAGAAGGGTTGAAAAGGCAAAGATAGGCCTAATTCAATTTTGCATTTCTCCTCCAAAGACAGATGTAAGTAAAACCACCATTCTAAGTTATAATGTATTGGATATAACTTGATATCACCTAAAAATAAATAACAATACTTTTTTATGGATTTTAATCAACATACAGCTTCATTTTATGTGTTAAAGTGATGTAGTCCTTCAAATCGATCTTTGGCGTTGTGGCCAAGGAAAATATGATAAGGTCCATAAGGGGGAAAGAATTAATCAGAAAGAGGGCCGAATGTATGTACTGGAATGACGGCAGAATTCCCTCTTGAACCTCTGTGTGAATGCATTAATCCCCTTGCGAAATGAAATGTGTGTTTATCACTTAAGTGCCAGATCAGGTCCCATAAAGCATTAAGAGTTAACTGGTGCTTATTAATTGTTTAGTCTCAAGGCAAATGTTTGGGCATTTAGTATCATGTAAGGTTGGCCTTGAAATAGTAGCAATGCTTAATCACTGAATCCATCAACAACCTGCCTAAACTGGTAGACTACTCTTTAATTATTATAATAATAATTTGCTGGCGTTGAGAATGAGTGAAAAATGTTTAGTAGTTCATGTAATCTCCACTTGTTAATTGGAGGGATGCATCAGTAATTAGGGAAATCTATCTCTTGGCAATCCTGCTCACTACTAACTAACTTCCTCCCCTGGAGATCATGCCCCCCCTGGTAACAAGTTTTGATTTTATGAAGTCAAATCCATTATCTCGATCGTTATCCACAGTCTCAAGTATAGTTTTAAAAGGATTTAATTCATTTTGTTTGATATGCGTGTGTGTGTAATTAGATGGTAGTGATCCTTTGTTTTATGTTTGAATTCTCGCTCGTGCTATGTTGTCTGCGATGATATTCATTGAACTTTGGTAATTTCTCAGATGGACCACAATGTTATTGTTTCTGATTATGCAGCAATGGACCGTGTTCTTAAGGAAGAAAGGGCATATATCTTGAATATAGTCAAGCAAATCAAGAAGAGTGGATGCAATGTGCTTTTGGTGCAGAAGTCCATCTTGAGGTGAAAAAAAAAAAATTGATCAAATCAATTGCATTTTTATTAAGAAACTATTTTGAGTGTATGTCTAAAAATTTAGAAGAACAATAGCCATAATTTCAGTTATTTGTAGTCATTTGTGTTAACCATCATTCGGCTTTGGCATTTCCAGGGATGCCGTGAGCGACTTGGCCTTGCATTTCCTCGACAAAATCAAAGTCATGGTCGTGAAAGACATTGAAAGGGAGGACATAGAATTTGTGTGTAAGGTGTGTATTTTCATGAAACTCACGTTTCTACTAAGACAAGCAATCATTTAAGTGCGAAGGATTGTAAGTTTTAAATGTCTTAAAATTCTTTTTTTACCAAAGACTTTAGGTTGTCGTCCAATCGCAAGCTTGGACCACTTTTTACCTGAATACTTTGGAAATGCTGAATTAGTGGAGGAAGTTCAGACGGGAAGCAGTAAATTTGTTAAGGTAATGATTGTTAATCGGCCATTTTGATTGAAAAAAATGAAATACCAGTTTTGACGTGAGACTCTCGGAATTTCCCTCGTTTTAGGTGGTAGAACTGGATGTTTCAATGAAACATCATTTAACTGGTTAGATACACATTCAGAGAAAATATCAAATTCATTCTAATCCACTCATCATTCTAAAACTTTTTCCAAAGAATAGTTTCAAGCATTTTCAGGCATAAAAATGTCTGAAAATTGAAAGTTTTTCCTATAGTGGAACACACATCTTGGTCAGGCTAACTGGTGTTTCATTTGATCTCATGTTCATAGTTTGCTTTAAAATTATGTTGGCAGGCACCTTGTTCATGTGTTGTGTGACCTGTTTGCATTTGTTGATAATAAAATCCTCGAGTCAAATATTTTTTCACCCACGATAGGTGACAGGAATCCAAAACCAAGGACATACGGTCACCGTGCTGGTAAGAGGCAGCAACAAGCTTGTCTTGGAAGAAGCAGACCGCTCCCTTCATGATGCCTTGTGTGTTGTTCGGTGCCTTGTAAAGCAGAGGTACTTTGTTCTCTTAATATAAATTATCCCTAGTAATTGTTCTGGGAGAAATATTAGTTTTATTCGCATCACTAATTTATTTCACAAAAGTTGTACTATTTTTAAAATGTGTTTTTCATTTCTATCTGACATCATTTTAAATAGGTATTTTTGAGCTGCACATGATTTATGGTGTAATTGTTTTTCAGAGCGTTAATTGCTGGAGGTGGAGCTCCAGAAACGGAAATATGCCTGCAGTTGGCCGAGTACGCACAAACTATCACCGGAGTTGATGCTTATTGCTTCAGGTAAGATATAATTGTAATCTATAAGTGTATGATTAGAAATAGTATTGCACTTCAAGTAAGGTGTAATGGTTCCATTTGGCTACCTGAAGTATTAATTGAATTTTTCCCATTCCAGGGCTTTTGCAAATGCACTTGAAGTAATTCCTTCTACATTGGCAGAGAATGCTGGTCTCAATCCAATAGCAACAGTTACCGAACTCCGCAATCGACATGCACAGGGTGAAGTTACCGCAGGAATCAACGTTCGAAAAGTAATGATTGCTTTAATTTTTACCGTTTTATTATTTTACAGTTATATGCCATATGTTTTACAGCATTGTATGTGCAGTCCAATTATTACATAAACCTGCATAACGTCTGTAAGAACTAAACTGCATTGCTGTTGAATATACTCTTGCACTGTAATTGTGTACTTTTTTATAAGCTGGGCTTATGTTTTGGCAAACTTTTAAAAAAGAGCATTAATTTTGGAAATTAATTTCATACATGATCTGTTCAAGTTAAACATATTCTCCTTCCCTTTATGTGCAGTTTTCAATGTAAATACCATTCTTGATTATTTTATTTTGTTAATGTTTCCATTTTTTTTCTTTTGCAATAAAATTTATACTCCTTCCAAGTCATTGACAGAATTAAATGCCAATGATAGGCTTTTTGTAATATTTTTTTATGGATGGCAATTTAGCTGAATGTATCATCCAAGAATGAAACTTACATTTGCCATTGCAGAAATATCCTGCACATTTCAATTTTATTGTGAATTTAAAATAATCTATTGTTATTAATGTTGTGGAAGGATGTATGGAATTGGAATTGTTTAGTCAGTATGCAAAAAAGAATTTTCTTAATATCACCTTTCACATTGCATGTAATCCTATGAAAGATTAAGTTTGGTGATTTTTAATTACACATGCCATTGGTTCATTTGTTTCAGGGTGCAATAACAAATATCTTGGAAGAGAATGTTGTTCAGCCCCTCCTTGTGTCTGTGAGTGCCATCACGTTGGCGTCAGAAACTGTAAGGAGTATCCTGAAAATAGATGACATTGTAAGTGCATCCTTTTGACCAATTTGTAACTTTGACCCTTTGTTTTAACAAGTAAATTTTGATTTCTCCCACATTTCAAGCAACGTCATGTCATGATTTTGCTTGGATCTTTTTGTCTGCAGTGCGAATAATTCTTTCCATTTTATTTTTTCAGGTGAACACAGTCCAGTAGAACTTCAAATGATGCTGGAAATGCTTTTTTTCGCTTTGAAACATTGTCATGCCAATGTTCAATATCCCTAGTGAATAATGATTTCATATTTAACATTTTCTGTTATTTATAATAAACCAATGTAAGAAATATTTACAGCATCATGCCTTATAATTTTGTTGGATATAAATAAATTGGCATCTTTAACATCATACCCATCAATAATTCAAATATATGAACATAAAAGTCAATCTAATTTGAATAACAAAAAAATGAGCATTTACCTAAACTAATATGCATTTTTGTATTTTGTAGTGCTATTCATTACCGATGGGGTCCTGTCTTAATTCTTTCAATTGCCAGCATGGGTTGAAGCTACCACATAAACTATAATGCACTTTCATGAACATATATGTTTGATTTGAAATGCTGTTTAAGGAAACATTGCTTTCTAACATGTCAATAAATTTTTCATAAACTTTTAAACCGTATGATTTTGTTTTATTTTTTAGCTAATAGTAAAATATTTACTGGCACAAACTGTATTTTGAAAGTCAAATGTGAGGATATTAAATTTCTGAATGGTAAATTTACTTTCCAAGGTGGTTCTCATTTTTGGAAATAAGTTATTCTAATCTACATCTACATAATACCCCGCAAGCCGCCGCAAGGGCGTGTGGCGGGGGGTGTTAGGTCACCAACCGTAAAAAAGAAAAATACCACATGCAAAAAAAAACAACACGGAAAATTACACCCACAGCATAGTGCTATTATGGCTACCTATGAAATGTTTATAAACCCGTCACCACTTAAGACCTCTATGATTTGAGCTTGTAGCTTACTATTTTGTATTAAGGTTGCGTTTAAGAGGAATGTGCTTTGCCAAGTGGAAAACTTGGCAAAGTGGAATCCAAAGATCATTATTTGCAGAATGGGCAAAATTATTTTATTTATTCCCTAAACAATAAGATAAAATATGAATTACAAATTAAGAGATGTAACTATGACATGATTAATTGCTTTGTGGTCCTCCCAAAGGTGTTTCACTAAAAATTCTGGTATTCATTTCTTTCAATGTATTCTCTGTGCAAGCATTGTGTCAAGTGTGTGATCTTAAGAATAGTTAATAATTTTATTGAACCCGAGTCTTCAATGAAGGTCTTAAGCTTGTTCCTTTCATATATTTTGGCACTTAAGACTGTATTGATATTGGTGTTTGATGATGTAAATACATGGTGCCTCTTCTCAAGTCGTCTTTGCTCTTCTCTCCACTTCTGTGTTGTGTTCTTTCAATAATCATGCTCCCTTGCTGAATTATATGCCAAGATATTCCCATTTATTCACTTTCTCCAGTTACTCTTCTCCCATTTAGAACCTCATCTCCTTTCCATTTTACAAGAAATGTAGAGACTACCATTAGTGTTAACTGCTATTATTTTAAATCCATATTTTCTGCAGCTGATGGGATTACTAATTATATGTTTGTTAATTCTAGTACTTCACGACAATAGGATCATAGTTGCTTTATTCTAGTATATTTTATTTTACCCTCCCCTAAGCCCTCCCAATTTTCTTGCCTTTTCGTAAATGTTGAACGATATGAAACATTAACTACATCTAGTCTTATTACTTTACCCACTACAAATTGCCCCATTCTGCCCTAGCTCTTTCCATTCTAAGTGTTGCTTTCCGTTGAAAGTTCTGTTTTTCGCTCCTTCCTTTTGGGTAATGAAAGTCATTTCAGTTATTAGAAAAGTATCAGGTCTAACTTGGCTGGTCACATCATCGTTAACTACTAGGCAACTCTTCCTACCTGCTGTTTATCTCCTCTGTAAAGATGTTTCCATAGTATCATTTTAAGAACAGATGTACGGCCCTTCTATTACCTTAATACTTCCTGTTTGTCCTCTCCCTTTTTAGAAAGTATTCTCCTCTTCCTTCTATCGCAAATGATGCCTTTTATCTTGTGAATGAAGCCATGTTCCATGTCCACCTTGATTGAAAAAGATGCTTATTTTGATCTCAAAATCTAATAACCCATACAATCATGCTACGAAGAAACCTGCTGCAACCTTATCACAAATTCCCAACAACAAAGTCCTTTCCAACTTCTCCATTTCTAAAAGTGTGCATTTAACAATTTAAGCTCGGCCCAGGTTTTTATATTGGCCAATGTGGTGTGTCCCTCGATATTATAATTAGTCAACGCTGAGCATCCTCTTACCCATCTGCGTCCCTTCCAGTTCCCAGACACGCAGCTACCTGCGTTTAAACTTTTGATAATTGGTAGGAAGTATCTATTATTACCTCCCTTCCATCCACAGCAACACGAAACAAATTGATAACCCTAGTATTTGCTTGATTCCTACTATTTAAATCCTGCCTAACTCCTGGATTAAACCATTCACGTTAACTTATGCATACCTCTCCTGTTTACTCAGCACCCACTTACTACATATACCCATCTGTTTAACTAGCCCTCCCCCAATATCCCCTCTTCTTCTTATCCACCTATTAGTCACCCGTTGTACTCAGACGAAGGTGGCTGGGTCCACCAAAATATAAGTTCTTTTTTATTTTTATTAACTAAAAATAATATTTTTCCAATCCACATTATGCCTGCAACTTTTATAACATTTTATTTTTCATTAATCTAAAAATTACACTTTGGCCTTTACATCAGTCTTTAACAATTTTATATATATATATACACACACACACACACCAGGGTCATCCGGAAAGTAGTACCCGTTCGTGAAATAAAGACACAAAAGTAAATATTAACAAACATAAAAAATTTTATTTGAAAGAGGATACTTTAAACTACTTCTCAACATAATCTCCAAGCAAATTAAGGCATTTGTCATAACGTGTGACAAGTTTCTGTATTCCTGCTGCATAGTCCTTCGCCGCCAGCTCATTGAGATACGCGAGGGACCCATCTTGCACAAATTTTTGCATAATGCAGATGGTGTTTAACAATTTCATGAACAATTGTCCGAGAAACATTGGGAAAATGCTCACAGATGTCATCAATTGTGACGCGCCGATCGTTCCTCACGAATTCGTCAACTGAGCTCACCAGTTGGTCTGTAATGACAGACGGTCTCCCCGAACGCTCATCGTCGTGTGTGTTCCCCCTCCCCATGTTGAAGTTGCGACACCACCGCCGAACAGACGACTCGTCCATTACATTGTCTCCATACACCTCCTTTAATTGGCGATGAATATCACATGGGCGAACGTTTCTTGCATTGAGGAATTTAATCACTGCCCTCACTTCACAACTGGCGGCGTTCTCAATTTTTTTAAACATTGTAAACAATCACAGAAACAACACAGGCAATGCTAGCGTCACGCAACTTGGCTCAGAGAAGGCAGACAAGCCACTGAAGCTATCTGACCTCGTCCAGCGGCTACTCGCGTCGTCAGCACTTCATGCGGCACGAACGGGTACTACTTTCCGGATGACCCTCGTATGTATGTATGTATATATATATATATATAAAATTATTATTATTAAGTAATCTAGCGGTTAAGTTAATTTGTGGATGGACACAACTAATAAATAGACTTTGTAACTCCCAGCCCAACATCCTACCCTGCAATAATTCCCTCTTCATCTCTGAGTACTTACTTTATCCCGTCCAGCATCCCTATCCTGTTCCTGCCCTTTCCTATTTTGCCCAACATTCTCCCCTCTATTACAGTCTTCAATATCCCACTGCCGATCAATGCGCCCCTCATCTATTTTTCCTGCCTCTATAGGATTTCTCCCAGCAAACCCCTCACTTCGCCCACTATACCAAGTACTTCCTCATTTGTTTTCTTCTTGGTCCATTTCACCTTCTCCACGACCGCATTTCAAAAGCCTTCAATCTACATCTATCCTCCTACTTC
Source organism: Hetaerina americana (assembly GCF_022747635.1). Lineage (NCBI taxonomy): Eukaryota > Metazoa > Arthropoda > Insecta > Odonata > Calopterygidae > Hetaerina > Hetaerina americana. Next base: position 72,704,418 of record NW_027286070.1, read on the forward strand.
AATGACTACGTTTCCGTGCCGTACATAGCTATGCTCCATATCAAAGTTTTGGCGAGCCTTTGCTTAACATCTTTACTGAAAATCCTTGTCATCAACACCCTCCTCCTTGTGTAAGTTTCTTTGCCTAGTGCAATACTTATCCTTATGTCCCTACTACATCGATACTGTCGGTCCAGTAATAAGAAGAATCTTTGAGGAAACAAACATATGAATTTGGAAAATGAAAATCCTTTGCAAAAATAATTTATTTTGTGTACATTATTATGCACGTATGGATGTAAAACTTGGTCATTGGGAAAGAGAGAAAAGTCTTTGTTGGAAGCAGTGGAAATGTTGGTTTGGAGAAGAACAGCAAGATGGATGGACGATTAAAGCAATGTAGAAGTACCAAGAGAAATTAAAGAGGAAAGGAATTTAATAAAAGAGATGGAGAAAAGGAAAATGAAATTTGTTGGACATGTTCTCAGACAAAACAGCTTCCAGTAAAGTATAATGGAGGGAGATATAATAGGGAAAAAGGAGAGGGAAGGCCAAGAATGAAATTTATAGATGATCTTAAAAGTACTATGAGAGTAACAACTGACAATGAATTGAAAAGAACGGCAATGGAGAGAGGCACCAATTGCTGCAATGACAAGGCCCCGCCTTCTTCAGATGCTGATCATATATATAGCAGAGCAAGGGCACCTACATTTGTCCATAAAATTACAAACACCCAAGCCCTAGATGGAGAAAAAACCATCTAGGCCGGAATCGAACCTGCGACATCTGGGTTGGCAGACGAGGACATTACTCCGGGACAGAAAATTACGCTTTTCTGCCGGGACAAATGACGAACTTTTATATAACCATGTTATTGCCTGACTCTGATGGCTGAAATCAATACCTTTACGAAAGACCCACAACTGGAGCTGAAGATTTCTCCTGAAAACCGTTCTTCTTATTCTCTATTTGAGAAAGTGCTCAATGCGAGGAGGGAGGGAGAATGTGTTGAGGCGAAATCGCTCTGTAAGATGAGCGAGTCGTCTATCGAAGCATCGCGACGCGTCAACTAAGTTAGGGGACAGAACCTCGATTATGTATGATTAACAATTGTAGCCATGGTAACTGCATGGTTTGATTAATGATATAAACTGTAAATTAGGCACAGGTATTATGATCGTTGGCAGGTATGGAGTACTTGGTTGATAGAGTTTCTCTCGGGTCCTATGAAGAAAATACATATAAAGAACTTAGGTTTAATATATTTTGAATGGAAAAATTCAGATATTGTACAATATGAAAATACTCGAGAATTACCGATGTGTAATCGAGAAGGACTGGTTATAGCATAGGCAGAGCATGAAACGGCGTTAAGCTCAAAATCGCTAAAATCATATAACCCGCCACAAGAGCGATTTGTGATGGCAATCGAAAGATGTCGACTTTGATACTCGACATTAGCAGTAAGTAAAGTGGGCAACTTCAGCATCAGGCGAAGCATGGAGTTTGTTAACAGCCGGTGGAGACTTGGATAGGAAAAATCTTATCCCTAGAGCGTGTGATATGAAACCTGTTACGCTTTGTTAGAGCAATGCGAGGTATACTTTAGACGGTGAGGATCTCAGAGTACACCTTAGCATGACCGTGTTGTTCAGAACAGACCGAGGGTCTTTTATTTCCCACCAGCTATATAGTGAAAATATTTTCGGAAATGTTTTGGCTGGTAGTGATTTTACATCGCTGAGACTTAGAAGTGAACTGTTTGATATTGATACGCCATTTCTCCGGAAGAATGAATCTGTGAAGACATTCGATGACAATTTCAAATCGAGAAAGAAGAGGAGGAAACTGGAGTCGGATTTTTCCGTTAAACTTAGTCAAATGGTACGTAAACTTTAGAATTGTAAGTGATCGTTACCGCATTGTTCTTAATTAGTGAACTGACAATATACGTTAATAGTATAGTTTTATAATTTCAATGTTAATGTAGTTGGAAGATAGATTATGTATCATCACGCCCATGCACGGTAGATAACCAACAATATTGTTTTATCGAGCAGATGTAACGAATTGTGCGGGATAAGTAATGGGTTCAATGGACAATTGATTAGATAATAATGTTCATATAATGATGCGTTATCCGAATCTGTTCGTTAAGTCATGGTACTTCCGGTATATATTCCACGATAAATTACATTTATTGTGAACGTTTTTTGTAGGTATTAATATATTTACCGCGGCCAGGTAATTTAAGTCTCTCTATCTAAGTATAAGTATCTATCAGTTCCAAGACAGTCTTGCAAGATTTATATTGTACCCCTGGAAGATTTTCCTTTCATTCGTTTAAGTCATGGATAAATTACTTGTACAAGCCATAAAGAATAACGTTAAGGATTCTTTTTTAGGCCACCATAGTGAAAGAAGAGTTGAGTGCTATAGTTCAGGAAGGGCAAAAGGATGGTTTTTTGTGTGTCAAACAAAGAAACTTCCTTCCATGCCAAACAGTAGAGAGAGTGAACCCTTGCGATGGAATTTCGGTTTCTCCCAAGAGTACCACAGCCTCTGTAGAAACCGAAAGAAATTGCCGAGCAAGAGCAGCTGCTGAGGAGTTTTACCGCCTGTCATGGAAGAAAGAAGTAATCCCTATGCATGGCCAGAATAACAGTGACCTGGCTGTTATGAAGGAAATTCCTGGGGATGATTCCTCGATGTATTTATTTCCTCCGAGATGTAGTTTTCATTGCTGTGACGTTAAGGACATTACCCAGCATGTGGAGGTATTTCGGAGATATATTTTTGCCTGCTTTATATTTTTTAAATAATATTTTATTTATTTAATTTCAAAAGGCGGAATTGGCGTGAATTTTAGTATGCATATTATAGTTAAGAGAGATGAGCGATTCATAGCAAAGGATTATGGAAGCCGGTTGATGTATATGCATTTATTATGTCAACTGGAAAGTTCCAATAAGATCGCCAGCATTTGATAACGTTAAGATAATATGATTCAATACAATCACATGTATGGTATTCTAGTGACATTGACTGCATCGATATTATGTTGGATCAATTCAGATTCTATGTGTCATATGCACTTGGATTTATGGGTATGCTTGATTTAATTTGGAGACTCCTAATTTACGTTGCTGTGAACAACCCACTTTTCTATACTTTTGTATTTCTGACAACTAATGACATGTAAGTTTTATAATGATTTACTTGGGGAAAATAAAACATTTAAATACCCTTGTTGGGCCTAGTGTACCAGTAGATCTGAAATGATGTATAATTAGTGTAAAGGGGATGGAATTGTATGCATGTTGTATTGTGGTAGCTATTAGATGACGTGACCAACAGCCAAGGTCATTTTTGCGAGTAGGATAGGTGGGTAATTTTTTTGAAGTTTTAAGATATTCAAGGAATGTTTGAGAGAATCCATCATTGAAATACGAGCCTCATAAGCCTACTCTTAACAAAAGCTGTCAAGGCATGGCGTATGACATCCATTCTGATGCTAGGTATTCACATTGCACCCAAATATGGTTTAGGGTACTTTTGGAAAACATTTCCCATCGCCATAATTCAAGCCCACACCCTTGAGGTGGGAAGCCAATGCCCCAGCTACTTAACCAACCTTATTTGTAGTTTTAAATGCCTTAGTACATGTTTCACTCTGAAAAATCTGTCTTAATACAAAATGAATGGTCTGTAGACAAGATGAAAGAAGACTGCCGACCAATACGCCCTTCATCCATTACTCCTTCCTCCTTAGGATTTATCCCTACAAACCCCTCTTCTCCCCCCTCACCTTGCCTAGTACACCCTCATTTGTTTTCCCTTCTGTCCACTCCACACCCACATTTCTAAACACGAGTTAATTAGTTAATTAGACATTAAAAATGTCTTAATAGAATTAAAATTGGGCATTTTCCAATGCATTAAATTACTCTGCTGGTCTCAGTCTTCCCTACTGTTCTGTAAGTCAGGGGTTCCTATCCACTCCAATTTGGGTTTTCCGCTGCCGTGGGCTTGGATGCCTGTTAAATGTCTACCCTGTAATTTTTCTGCTTGGTGGACTTGTAAACATCTCTTCTGTGTCATGATTATCTAAGTGTTTGGAGGTGTCATACGTATTTGACTTGTAGATTAACCTCTATGCATGCATGTAAATGGGTACAGCGTGAAGTAGCTCTAATTTATTGTAAGAAAACTGCATTCTTTATTTAATGTGATACTCACATGAAATACCTTCTTTTCTATTCATCACCATTTAAACTATTGGATATTCGTATCAATATTCTTGGAATTTTTAGTGAGTGTATTGCTAATGATATACTGAGTAGTGAAGTGAAGTTTAAGTTTTTTTGGAATGAAAATTTAAAGTGTATATATTTTGTGTGTCAAACCTTATGGATTTTAAGCATTTATTCCATGTATACTTTTTCAGGGTATGTTTGATTTAGTTGTGTTAGATCCTCCATGGTGGAATAAATACATTCGAAGGAAGAATGCGAAATGTGTTGAAGCAGGGTGAGTACCTTTAATCTCAGTATATTTCATGCTAAGAGGTTAATAATTGATGCATTCCATTTAACGTTTTTTTCATTTTAAGGTATAATTGTACATTAAATTCCACGTGGCACAATTTTAAATGAGCATCTTTGTGATTTAGTTTTACAGAATAAACTAAATGATACGACATTATAAAATGTATGATAGCTTTATCTGACGTTGGTTTGTGTTGCGGTCCCACTAGTATGTAAAGGCCTAATTCAGTGGGTATAAATGTGTGAATATGGCTAGAAAATATTGGATAATTTGAGTACACCTTTGAGATTGTCTCGCTGTTATATTTAGTCTTATAGTGTAGAATATATTTAAAGACCCCACCAGTTTGGCCGCGAGGTGGAGCCCCAGGACGGACTAGGAGTTATAAAATATCTGATAGAAGATAAGGCAGGCTGAGAGGTTTGTTGGCTGAAACATTAACTTCTCCAAAATTCCAGGAGACTGTGGGAAAATAGAATGAGAATGAGTTGTCTTTATGTATTTCCCCCAAACCATTGGAATAGATATCAGCTGCCTAGATGGGCCTGGAGAGTTACAGTGGGTCTCTTCTGTAATCCTTGCATCTCCAGTGCTGCCTCTGTGTGATAGATTCTGAATTATTCTGCAATGCTAATGTGCCTTCGGAAAAACGCCCTTGAACATGGACCAGCTGCAGAAAGTGCATTCAGGAAGAAAATTTTGATGACAGAGCAAACAGCTCCCAAAACAAAATGTTCGTGCGAGGAAACGTTAATCTTGATGGCCACCAGAGATTTTACTTTGGAAGTTTAAATAATGCATCCATGAAATTCTGGGAAACGTCTTATTTTGAAGTTTGATGAAAATGAATATTTTGATGACATTATGAATTAATTCACTGCTGTCTCCATGCCCCCCCATTGCAAACCCAAAATAGACATTTCAACCCCAAGTAGTGAATCTGGACTTAAATGCGTAAAGACAGTGGCAAACCACTAAGATGCTCATTTTGAAAAGTGTGAATTAAGATTTTACTGACTTGACCACAGAGATGGGCTAGTTTTTCATAGTGAACTAAAATGTATATTGTTAATGTAGTAAATATTAAAAATACAGGGTTCGTCCGGAAAATAAGTGTGCTGAGCTCAGGAAAAAAAATTTATTACACTTTTACATATCTTAAGCTAATATTCCTCAAAATAGGACCCTTGTGAGTCGATACACTTGTTCCAGCGGCGTTCCCATTCCTGGAACGCTCCCGCAAAGGCATCATCGGGAACCTCTCGAAGACTCGTCGTCGACCTCTTCTCTGCCCTCCACGAACATCTTGTGCCACCGAAAGATCATGTTTCTGGACATGGCTGACTCCCCGTAAGCCTGGTTAATCATACCGACAGTTTCGGTAGATGATTTTCCAAGCTTTACCGCAAATTTGATGGAATAACGCTGCTCCAAAAACTTCGGCATCGCGTTCCGTGACGTGGGTCGAGCGTGGAGGTTCGCGTTAACAGAGCTCCTCACTACACCACAGCTCAGAGTCGACTGCCTTTTTCAGCGTCGCTTGCCAACATACCCCCCTCCAATCGCAGCCCGTCAGAGCGGTGCTGGGTGCGCCTGGAGCGGCGTGCCCAGCCCAGGAGTCAGTACACTTATTTTCCGGACGAACCCTGTATATTAAAAATATGTTGAATGATAATTTGAAGAAAAGTCTCTTTGAGTTTCATCTCACATAATTATCGTGTCAGTTTAAAATTTGAAAAATTAGTTGGCATATAAAGTTTATAATGCATGCAATGTTTTTCTAAGTTATCAGATGATGAACAATGAAGACTTAGCGGCTGTTCCTGTTGGCAGCGTCCTTAACCCTGGTGCTCTTGTTGCTGTGTGGTGCACGAATTCCGAGAGCAATATGGAGACTCTTGAGAAGAAGATATTTCCCAAGTGGGGAATCGATTTCATTGGACGGTGGTTCTGGATTAAGGTTAGATGTTTACTTTTTGACTTCGATTTGTGTAAAAATGTTGACACATTATGGTGGTTGTTTGACCGATCAGGAGAAAGTATTTCTGTGTGTGCAGGCCTTTTGGCTTTTGTCTAATTGGTTAAACAACTCAGTCTATCCTGGTATTTGTTCTATCAATCAATCCTCCTCCAAGTCCCCATGCTTTTTCATTGACTCATCCTAACGCATAGAGTGATATATCATCTGTTAATGAAATGCATCCAAAAGCCTACAGAAATATCAACGATCAAGGTCTCATAAGGATATCAAAAGAGTAGCTTCAAAAATGGAAATGAGGACATGCAAAGTTTTGTTTTGGATGTGCAATAAGTTTGTGTTAATGACAATATTCTTAAAATCATCCTGGCATAACCTTTGTGGATTCAGGCTTCGCCTTGTGGAGTAATTGCTTTCACGTGCAAATGCATTCAGCCTTCTTGGGATGTATAGTCTTCATTTTAGTCCAGGAAGGCCATGCTTAGTGATCCTTTCTTAATTCTCCGTGACATTTGATTTCAGGTCACCAAGTCTGGCGAACCAGTTTGTCAGTTTTATCCACCGCCAGGCAGGCAACCATTTGAGCAGATAGTGTTTGGGAGGAGGAAAGGGGACGAGGGCAGCAGCACTGCCACATGGGAGGATAACAGGGTTGTGGCCAGTGTTCCCAGTGCCCTTCACTCCCACAAACCACCTTTAGCAGGTAGGCAACTCCCTTGTTTCCTGATGAACCATCATCATGCAGTACTGTTTGCACATTAAAACGTCAACACTGAAATTTGTGGACAGTTCTTGAGTGTGGACGTAGCTGTAGTATCATGCTACAGTTGTTCAGTACTCAGGATAGGTCATAGTGAAGGTACTGGGTTTAAAATGCTAAAATTAAATTAATGAAAAGTTTTCTTAGAGTGGAGCTCTCTTAATAATTCTCTTTGTTTGGCCATTATAATTAGGCGCTTATGAACTATGCTTCTGGGTTGTTGCTTTTGCAGTGCAGGCATATTATATCATTCTGTTCATCATATTTGTTAGTGGTAGGAAGAGATCCGGTCTTATAATAGAAGTCATTCCCGTGAGCTACGGTTTTTGTAACTCCATTGCATTGATAAGAATGCTGTGAATGAATTTGTATGTAATCCTGATGAAATTTCCAGTCAGATTGACTGGAACTCAGTTTAGTTTTGGCTGGGTTTCGGAATATCAGATATTGACTTAAGCTGGCAACAGGCTATGTAGTTTTTTTTATTTTCGATGGATTATCCTTGGATGTAATGGCGATCAGCCTTGTAAACTCTTCCCTTGTGTGTAAGCAGCACCATTCCTTTCTCCTGTACATTTTCTGTGATTGTAGCTTTACACTTACGAAATTCTGATATTGCATCATTTCCTGTTTGAAGCTACTGTAGAATCTTGACTTTGAGTACAATTTTAATTAGTACAAGTTTCCAAGCTGTCCCGGCTAACATCTACCATCATTTTAAAATGGACCTCCATGGAAAACAAATAATCCACAGAAAGAAAAAGTATAACGTCCCAATTTTCTTCCCATGGTAATCCGATGGGTAATCAACTGGGCTCCTGACCACTGCACCTCGTTTCAATCCCCAGGGACACCTCTGGGCAGCTACATCCTAGCCTTGTGGTTTTTTGGGTGCCAGATCTTGGGAAACCACTGGTGGCACAGGAAAGGAACTGGCCCGAATACCCTGAGGTGTGATTTTCACATGCCGAATAAGGCTTATTACCAGGCAGGCTCAACCCTCGCCTTTCAGACCAACATTTGAGTTGATAAGTATTTTCCATGTGACATGCATCTTCTCTTTTGAGCATTCCTTCACTCGAGCAACAATGTAGAACAAAATAATTTCTCATGCTATAGATTTTTTACACTCTTTTATGAGGATTATATAGATGGGTATTGCTTCTGGATTTTCGTTTCTTTGATTTAATTTTCAATTGCATGGGAATCCAGGTTCGATTGCAGTTGCAGCTATCCGCTCTTTTTAAGATGGTGTTGATAGTAAGTTAGCCACCCAGATGCAAATATATTTTGTATTGGTATATTTGGTGTGTGGTTCCTTTCTCTAAATTTACTGTGGGCTATGAAGACTGTATTTTATCATTTACGGTTTGAGAAAGTTCTCATTTCAAGTAATTATTACAGACCTTTTTATTTTGATTGAGCTGCATTCTCTTGTTTTATTATGTGCCATAATTGTAATAATTTTTGAAATTTTCCAATACTCCAATTGCAATGCTCATCACTTTATCTACCCTTATATATTTATCAGAATTTCAGACTATTTTAAATTGTGCTATTTAATTTGTTATGTCTAAGGTAATGGAATGTCAATGTTTTAACTGGGATAAAAAGAAAGGAATACCCGGAAGCCTTTGAAAAATTCAGGGGCGGAGACCAGGGTGTGAGTACAGTAAAGGGAAGGTGTTTATGTCTAAACAATTGGATAATTTAAGCTAAAAAAACGATATAAGTAAATATGAAAAAGATTAGGATGTCTAGAAGTTTAAGTCATGTTATCAGAGATTCTATGATGATGCATATTACATTTTCAGAAGTGCTGCAGCCATATCTCAAGTCAGATGCAAGCTGCTTGGAATTGTTTGCAAGGTATCTTTTGCCAGGTTGGACCAGCGTCGGTTTTGAAGTTCTTAAACTTCAACATAATTCACTCTATGAAGAAGTGAAATAATATGGTTGGGGGAGTGACACTTTTAGGCGGAGGAATGCTCTGTGATGAAGTTGCTGACACTTGCACAATAGTTTTGAAAATGGTTAAATTGTGATATAATTTTCCATGACCCTATTCTTCCCTATTTATTGCAATATATATTTTGATAGTTAACCTTGCCTTCAACCAAAGTAAGATTGGGTCGGTATTTTACTTTCTGGCCTTACATTTGAATGGTTGTCATGGTGAGAGCATTGGAGAGAAAATTACTGTAAGATAGAAAAATCACTTTCTATGTACCATTGTTTTTTAATGCTTGTTAAAGTTTATTTTTTTATCTTATTTTGATGAATCATTCTTGTGACCTATATTGGATCACAGATTATAGATCTTCAATTATTGTGAATGAAATTATAAGTATTACAAATTTAGTCTTTTTTTTATGAAGTCATTTTCATGATATTTTTAATTACAATCCAACTATAGAGAGAGTTATTACTCTTAGTTGTCTTTTTGCAAAGACCTTTTTGAGGACTTTTTTCTATTGTGGAATTAAATGAATGAAAAACTCCAATAGCCGTAAACAATTGACATTTGTTTATGGCTATTGGAGTTTTTCATTCGTTTAACGTTCGACTAGCCGGAAGGGCTGAATTCTATCAATATTCTGGAATCGCCTGAAAATTTTCTTTTGTTTATGCCTGAATTTCAAAGGGATTCCTTATAATACCTAATTACTCCTATTATTCGTGGGAGAGATACTTGCTGCCGCCGTATGAGTATCCTTTACAATATATCTAGAGGAAGGGAATGTTATTTCCAGTTTGTACATTGATTTTTTTTCTAACGGAACGGAAAATGATGCAGAAAATAAGAAAAATTATTTTTGTCGTTTCAAGTGATGAATCATAGTTGCAGTTTTATTGGTGAAGATCTCTGACTAATATTGTTTTTGTACTAAATATACAAAGCACTAAAGTTGCTGCACAAGTACCAAATATATAGACTGGTGGGATTATATTTACATCATTATTGTGCCAAGTTACAATAAAGCATATTTCTGACAAATCTGCATTTCTTTTTTCCCAGTAGATACAATACCCATGCTGTTTCATAGCAGTGCCAGGCTAGCTCTTAAAGTATATTTTTTTTACATTGCTTCTTAACGTAACTTCATAGGTGTATATGAGGAAACGGTGAGTTAAAAAATATTATTTCATTATAACCCCCCCCCCCCCCTTGAACAGCATGTGCTTATGTGGTGGATAAAAACAACCCTGTAATGCCCCGCATGTAACAACAAAGGCAAGGTCATGGGGGTAATCATAGTTTAAAAAACTCTAAATGAAAAAGTTAAGATGAAAGATTTGTTGGGGACAGCGTCCTGATGACCCATGAGCCCCATGCCTTTACACGAAGATGCTTCGCTAGCAAACTGCTTATGCCATGCTAGGTTTTTTATTCTTGCCGAAGAGGAAGTAGGTAGTTGAAGAAGAATTCCTTTGATTGTAGAAGACAGTAGAGCACCAGTTATTCTATTTCCAATTAACAGGAAATCCATTGGTTCCGGCGAGGGTCGTTTTCTCCCCACCAACCTCAGTATTGGTTATTAATGACAATCAGTTGCAGATGTATTTCTTTTTACAATCTTTTTACTTTACCTTGGTAACTTAAAAGCATATTTTGCATCAATAATGGATCGTATGAAGCATCGCTCTGGTCTGACCCAAGCAAGCCACTTGTGTCTACTGCTTCGACCAATATCAGAACAATCTTTTTGTTTACCTTAGAGCAGGTAGAGTCTAATGTTGTCGTAAACATTATACTGGAATTTTTTGAATTTTTTTATGAAAGCGCTGTCTAGTGGGAAATTTTTAATGAATTGTTTGTAGAAAGAAAAAGCAAAGAGTTTGCTAATAGAAACATGGCCAGCTTTATCTGCTATGCCAGAGAAAATAAAGCCGTACTGACATGTAAGCCATGTACGTATCACTTTCAATTCTGCTGGTGCCTTTTCTCCATCATCATGTATGCTGTGTTGCATCTTAATTGGAGATCCATTGAAATGTACGGAATGCCAATGTCGGGTCACAAATGACTCGGGGGTCACCTCTTTATTATATTTGAAGTTTTTATTGGTCAATCATTTCCTTGTCATGATTTTCATTTAGTGGGTCCATGTACTGTGGTTGTGATGATTCAAGCCTAATTGCATTCATTAAAGTAAAATGTAAATTCTTATGCGTTCCTCTTTCATGGTCTCCATTACAGTAGGTAGGTGTTGATTTAGGGTTTAATTGCAATGTTTTCAGGTGTTGCTCTAGTTTTCTGCATACATGTAGGTGATACGTGTATGGAGTTACATCTGTAAAAGGGTGTAGTAATACTATCTTTGGTAATAGCATTATGTTTCATTAAATATGTAGTTGCTCTCCATTTTTACTGTCATTAAACCTAGGAAAGGTAATTCTTTTTCAGAAAGAAAAATGTCTGTATTGCTTTAAATGCATTGTAGCAGGATTCGGGGACATTTTAATGTGCAATAAATTGCAAGTTCATAGTTTTGATACGTATTGGTGCTTTAATGAACATACAAAACTATTCAAATCAAAATATTAATTTACATAATCATACCATATAAATAGTAAATATACAATTAGAATTATTTTCCCTTTTATGTCTTTTATATACATGAACAATTTGTTGTAAATAGAAAAAATTCTTTCTATGCATGGACATCTTGTATCCAATTAGATCTTTATTTTGAGGTATTTGGATTTTTTTTACCTTCATGAGATAATTTATACATTAATATACAGTTTGAATTGAATGAAGGTCTTTCAAACTAAAAATCTGTGCTTTCTAACCGCTGAATACATATATGTACAAACTTGCTCAAGTGCTGACCAAGTTGCAGCATTTGGCTCCTGGAAAAGCCAAGGACACCCTTTTGCTAAGTCCTGAGCATGGTTTTCTATGCCTTAGGGAAAGCCAATGATGCTAGAATGTTGTAGTGGAAGATAGAAATGCACTGCAGCTTATAATTTAAGCTCGATTGTCTCATTTATGCTAGACTTTAGAAGCGAATTGTGAAGCCACGGAATTCAGGTTTGTTGAGGAATTCCCAGTTCTTCAAGTCACAGTGGTCAACTTTGCTTCCTGGGCTACCGGTTGTCGATAGCCAGTCAATCCTAGAAAGAAAATGATTGATTATATGTATTCATTGTCATTTGCCAAAGGAAATGGATGAGGTGTTTTAATTATTTTAGCTTGATGCGCTCATTAGTAGATTACAAAAACATTGATACAAATGCATGCTTAAAGAAAAAACAGTGTTGATGAAACCAAAGTGAACAAATACACAACAAAAATAGAAAACTTGGGGCAAATGAAGCGTTTGCTCTCTTGAATTCTTTCTTAGTGCTCGTAAAATATGTGTGTGTTGACAAAAGAGTAAGTGAAAGCATTTATTAGTTTTTGTAACTTCATTACAAACCTGATCAACACGTGATGAATGCTTGGCTATTGTTGCCTCACGGCTTGTTTCTTCATGGTAAATGTAATTGAAAGTCACGACAGGAAAGACAGGAAGTGCTTGAGTACTTAACTGTGTAGTGATCCCCGATGTTAAAATGTACGTTCACTTTTAGAAGGAAACAAGTTGACATTCATATTGATTATCAACATCGAACATGACAGAGAAATATATGCTGTTAAATTATGGGAATAAAAAATTAATAACCGTTAAAAACACAAAAACAGTCCTTTTTAACTTCAAATTAGATGTCTGCTGAACCTGGGATTTATGGAATTGTCATGAAAGCTGTAAGTATTATGTAATTAAGGTATTGTGGAAATCATTTGAATAATAGTTATATGGAGAGTTAACATGGATAAGATGATAGTGTTTCATAATTTTGTTGCTGAAAATGGCAAGAAAAATCACCGGTACTTTTCTCTCATCTGCAAAAATTACTCCCACTGCATGGTTATTTGATCTAATTCATTTTTAGGAATGCAGGTAATTAAGTCTTCCATGATGTTCTTCACTGATATCCTGTTAATTAGCCTATCGTGGCAAACCTTGTTTGTAATTTGGGAAAACAAAATTGAAAGTTTTTTGTGAAAGTTGGCAGTATTATAATTGGGCTTTTTCAAGGAAGCTGATAATTAATGCAGCTTTAATAATCTGATTTTCATGACCAAACTTTTATTTCTCCTTAAGTACTCATACATTTAAGCACATACATACTTCATTTGCTTCAACTATTATTTAAATAATCTACTAAGTAATACTCAATTCATTTCCGTAATTCTGATAAGAATTCCAGTAACTGCACCACTGATTGAAGCCAACTGAAAAGTATGTTGATGAATGTAAATTTATCATAAAAGTTACGGCTATGCTGATAAATTTCAGCATTCTTTGCAGAATTAGTTGTAATTTGTGAATATTATTCCTTAAAATCTTTTTCCTTTCGGGAATTTCAATTGATGATGACAAATCTGTTAAGGTTCGCTTTATAGTGCTGTCCTCAGTGAATAATTTTCGTTATTAGTAAAAAAAAAAAATTTATATTTCAGGGATGACAATAAATTGAAGTTTTAAGTATTTACTAGAAGCATAACAGTATATTTCACATCTTATTGAACTTGGTTTATGTTTCAAAGCAAGTCTTCCGTACCCTCCTCCCAGATGAATAATTAAACATTCACACATGAAATAAATTGTATTCATCATAATTAGAAGAAGAAGAGAAGTGATGCTATATATATATATATATATATATAATGATAGTGAGAAAATTTTAACGAGGTACATCGACATGAAAGGCATGTTGGTGCTCCTCTCTGCTGAAAAGTAGAAATATTTGCAGGCAAATTGAACTATTTCCTTTTCTACTTTAGTGATAAAATGTGTCATAATCAGTGAATAGAATATTAACAAAGGTCATGAATGGTAGTTCAAGGACACGGGGCACTTTCAAGATTCCTTGAGTAGTCATAAGTGTTGGGTTAGAATGGTGCTTCAATTGAGGACCATTGACGGACTGGCTTAAGTGCCTTACACGGCAAGAACAGGGAAATTGTTGGACTGTATTACCAGGCATTCTTCAGAATTAGTTCTTTTTATTCTGACAGATGCCATCACGTCTTCCTTGATGATAGAAGCAGTTGCCGTGAGAGCTAGGTCATTGTGACTATGCATTGATAATAGAACAAAATTGTCAACTAGTTGGAGCTTACGTTTTTGTAATTTGAATTTTAGTGGCTTTGTAAACTCTTTCTCTTTTGAATAATGGGCTGACAAATAAGGGATAGTATTGATTTTATTTCTTTAGGAGTTTTCTACTTTTATCCAACTAAGGCTTGCATTATTTAACGATTTTTGAGTACCAACCTTCAAACCTAGCATGAGGGTATATTGTATGGATGAATTGAGATTTCATGTGTGTGAATTTACATAATATTCTCTCTTAGTCAATACACTAATAAGATAAAACCTGTAATGATTTGAAGGATTGCTACATAAAATATAAAAGTTGAAAAAAAGCTTAATGCTATCAATAAGGCGTAAGTGCATTAATATTTCACTTTAAATCTTTTAAAATATTTTAATCTCAGGTAGTTTTCCTTGACATTATCTTTTGATTTAAAGAAGCTGGTAAATTTCTACTTGGGTTAGAATAAGTATGCAGTACCCATTCAAGATTTTTTGGGATTCAAGGGTTTTTATTATTTTTGTGCTCAATATGTTTAGAAATCTTGTTTCTTCAATTTCTGTTATACATTCTAAGCTGTAATTGTAAAACCTAAATAATGAATTTACAATTTTTTTGGTTGTCATAATGGTGAAAAATGCCTAAACCTCCCAACCCACCTCTTCCTGCTGTAGACCAATACCAATGATTGCTTAGGTATAATTACTGGCATTGATCTTTAGTTTACATTGAATTATTGCCAACCCCACCTTATTGCAACTCATGATCATTCACGAGAAAACTCCAGCTGTTATCATGGAAATTGTTTTGATTAGATTCAGTTTTTTCAGTCTCTTGTCATGCATAGTATTTTCATTTCCCGGAATGGAAAATCATGACCCACTATCTTTCTTTTAAGCCAATTGCTCATCAATGTCTGAGTTCAAGGGCCAGTCAGTTGTCCTATAGTGCTCTGGCTAGTCTTGTCACCTATTGTGTACAGTAGTATTTTTTTAGGAAATTTTTATCCCTACTTTTAGCCCAATTAATTTGTGTTGAGTAAGGAAGTGTAACTTTTCATCCATCATTTCCATGTAAATGAGTAATTTATCAGTCGAAAGTATCTATATCATCTCCTATTACAATTAAACCATAATTATGACAACAAACATTTTTTTGAGACAGAAATAAACAAAGTAGGAAAAATATTGGTTAAATGTTAGAAGGGAATTCACTCAACATCACAATGACAGAATAATCAAGGTCTTTCAATTCTCTGCCTTTTCACTTAGTATTTTATTTCAGACTGTCTTAAACTCTCTCTTGAATCCGTTTCTTTTGTATTAACAACTCTTTGCTGAGTTTTCTGAGCACTAGGTCCATGTATGATTTTAAATATTAAATTGACTTTGGTATACTAAACACAACAAAAAAATTTCACAAAGGATTAATCTCAGAACTTGATCAAACTTCTGCCATGCCTTTTCCATTATTTTTTATAGGTTAAATCTCCATTTGTTGTCCATATTATCATGTTTTCACAGTGACGTTCACATAGTATTTAAGCTCTCCCTTTGTACATTATTTCTCTCTAACATACTTGTCCATCGGGTATAAGTCGACTGCTGACTTCATTCCTGCTGAGCTGTAATGGTAACTAAATTACAGTATCCCTTAATGGATTTTTAATAAGTAAAAATACCAATTTTTCATTAGTCTAAATGAATTGATCTCAGGGTAAATTATGTTTCCTCAATAGCTCAAGTGGTTTAGAGCATCCGCCCGGCAAGTGGACAGATCCGGTGTTCAAGTCCCGATCAAGGAAATATTTTTACTCTTGTGATCCGTTCCATTCTGCCTTCCCCACCTTTATTGTGTTCGTCCTTTGTGTGTTCCTATCCCTTTTCCTGATATCTGTTTCTATATAAATGAGTATTTATTTGCCGTTTGGCAGGATTTTGTGCTTGAATGTATATATATATATATACATACACACAAATATATATATATATGTATATATATACATATATATATGTGTATATATATATGTATGTATATACATATATATATGTATGTATATATATATATATATATATATATATATATATATATATATATGTATATATATATATATATATATATATATATATATATATATATATATATATATATACATATGGATATATGTATGTGTATATATATATATATATATATATATATATATATATATATATATATATATAATGTTGACATTTGCTAACTTTATTTTGCCCCAGCTATGATTGACATTTTCATTGGTTGGTGTACTGGTATTAATTTACGAAGTAATTATTTTCCCAGAGAGACAGCTTATAATGTTAATTGACTAACTCTTATTTTATATTCGACAAAATGTTTCAAATAATTAATTTTTGTACGGTGTGAAGTATTTTACGTTCAGTACTTCTGTCAAATATCTTCCTGAAAAACATATGCCCAACACTTTTCAACCCCGAGGCTAAGTTATTTCTTCACAGAGATCGATATTCTTTTTCTACTCTTCTTTCCTCGGATTTTCGCATATTTGACCCATCTGGTGACAAACATAGAACACATATCAGGAAACAACGGCACAGTTGGAGGATGAGGTTGAACCGGAGGGAGGGGATCATACTCCACGCCAGTGTGATACGCACATGCTGTCCACACTGTTCTTGACCCCCTGCAGCTTTCCGACAATGGTCCCCCTCTTGGAGTTCTTAACCCATCCGTAGATGCCCATTTGCTGGCATAAGTCCCGCACGTACTTGGTGAAGTACACGCCTGGATGGTGGAGGATCGAAAACAGAAAACATTCATCAGTATTGTTCGCCGATCGCGAGGACTCGCCATCCATCGTTTGCCCCCAAGTTTTTTTTTTATTCACGCCCGCGAATCTTGTCGATGGAGAAAGTGAATCGTCTCGTCCAGGAATAGATCCCAATGGCGCATTTACGCGTTTGGCTCCGAGCAGCGGATGTGGTTAATGTCGTCATTTTATGTCTTCGGGGAGTGTGGGTGCCCGGAGTTTTGAAGAGTCACGGGAGAGCGATTGCTTTGTGCGCCAGCCAGTTGTGCTAGTTCCCGGGGTTATGAGGCGAAAGCTTTGCGTCAGGATATATCGGCAGTTCGGGTGCTCATATGCCGGGAACCCACGCGGCGGTTTAATGTTCGTTTACCGAAATAAGCTGCCAATAATTTCGTTCGGTCGTGAAAAATATTGGAGCGTGTAAAGTTTACCACCGACCAATTTAATGATCGGTGGGACTGGGTGCCTCAGTTGCGGTTGGGGCAAAGAATCTCTCTTGGGAGTTAAGGTCGGGATTTATTGGCCATTTATTACGCTCATGTCCACACAGACTTAGATGTCGTCTAATCATAGTCAACGTAAAATAGCGGAAGATTTCAATGCAACAATTTCAGAGTGTAAAAATCATTCGCCTTGACCGGGATGATTTTGATGCTCTGAAATTATTGCATTGAAATACTTATTAGCGGATGACTCCGTTAAAAGTCACTGCTGCGGCATCTCCCGCAGTTTCCTTGGAATTCAGCGGAAGATTGTTTCGTTTAATTGTCATCCTGCCTACTTAGTAATTACTGCCTACTACCTTGATCAAAAATTTCCCGGAATAACCACCGTGTGGCGCTCCCATCGTTCCGATTTGAGTTCTGTTTTTTTTGTTAAATTGGTACATCTGTTGTTGATATTCCCTTTAAATCTTAGTGTCATAACTTGACATTTGCAAAAGTTACGGTCGGTTTTCGGCATGTCCATCAGTGCTTCCTGCGATTTTTCCATTACTTCCTCTCGGCTGCTAAAACGCGTTCCCCGTAATGGTTTTTTAACAGAAAGAAGTCACAGGGAGCCAAATCAGGTGAATTCGGTGGCTGTTGGATGGTATTTGTTGCATTTTTCGTCAAAAAATTACGAATAATGATAGCACTGTGCGACGGTGCGTTATCATGGTGCAAAATCCACGAGTTTTCTGCCCACATTTCTGGTCTCTTTCGGCGAATTGCTTCACGCAAACGTCTCATAACGCCCAAATAATACTCTTTGTTTACTGTCTGGCCTTCTGGCAAAAATTCATGATGCACTACACTGTTGTAATCCATGAAAACCGTCAGCATTGCCTTCTTTTTTGACTGAAAACGACGTGGTTTTTTTGGTCTCGGCTCATTTGGTGAACGCCATTCACTTGCCTGATGTCTGGATTGCGTGTCGTACTCATAAACCCACGTCTCGTCTCCAGTAATGATCCTTTTGATGAATGTGGGATCGGATTCAGCCTCGCAAATCATGTCTTTTGCGACGTCAACACGGTCTCTTTTTTGCATGAAATTGAGGTCTTTTGGCACCAACTTTGCTGCTACACGACGGAAACCCAAATCATTAACCACAATGTCTTGGGCGGATCCATAGGCAATGTTCAAGTCCTCCGCTATTTCTCTGATGGTTAATTTGCGGTTATTGACCAACATTTCTTTTACTTTATCAATTTTTTCACCGACTTTCGATGTCGATGGTCTGCCACTGCGTTCATCATCTTCGATTGACTCACGACCACTTCTGAACCGCTCGTGCCACTGGTAAACGACCGTTTTTTTTAGAGAATCGTTGCCGAAACACTTTTCCAACATTTCCAACGTCCGTGCGCCACTAAATCCGTTTTTTACGCAAAATTTAATACAAGTTCGTTGTTGCAAATTTAAATCCATTTCTGCAATTGTAAAAAATCGCCAACACACACAGAGATAGATGTACTCTTGGCTACGTAACTTTTGCAAATGTCAAGTTATGACACTAAGATTTAAAGGGAATATCAACAACAGATGTACCAATTTAACAAAAAAAACAGAACTCAAATCGGAACGATGGGAGCGCCACACGGTGGTTATTCCGGGAACTTTTTGATCAAGGTAGTATATTAATAGGTTTTTATTAAACTATTTAATAAATAGTAATGAATCAGGTCCCGATGAATGAAAAAATTATGTTGGTGATAAAGGCAGATCAATTTGGGAATACTTCCTCGCAATCAGCCGGAGTACTTATATAATATTACAGTGGTAGTCTTCAAATCGCTGTAAGTCTTCATAAGATTCCATTTTTTCACTTTGCCTTAAAACCTGGAGATTCGTACACGCGTGCTACTTCCAATTGTATACGCTTAGAAAAATCTTTGGGCTAGGACTCGGTCTTGCCAATAACAACATTTGTGTTTAACTAAAAGCACACAAGGCAAAATATGACTTCATTCAGATCACTCACAGCCTCTCGTTGTAAATTATATTCAATTGTGTCATTATATACGGCAGTAATTCAATAAAGGTACTAGATCTACGGTAGGGATTCTATGCTTATTCAAAATAAGAATATGAAGTGTTATGAATTAATATTAGTGTCCATTAAAAATGTCATTGACGTAAGTGTAATTTTACGGGCTGGCGGATGTCACTTAAAACTCAAATAAAAAACAGAATTGTCAGACTTCATTAGTTTGCTCTTTTAGACGATTTTGACTCCTGTCTCACTACTCTCCCTTATTTCATGTTATTTTCTTTGAATATTACCTTCTTCTTACACTTGCATTAATGCATTTAGTACTTTTAATATCGGTCTTGCTCTTATGGGTTTCCTTTCAATCTTTCTCTAAATTTTTTTATAACAATATATTTTTATTTAATTATAATAATATATTTTTATAAATATGTCTAAATAAGACATATCTCAGAATGAATGCCCCCTTGGTTGTTACAAATCGTTTCCTACCTACACAACCGCTACGTTCCCAAAGTTTTTAATCTGTATAATGCAATTCATTCGATGGTTTCTGCGCGAATCATCTTATTCCGATGTAGACTGAGTGCAGAAATGACCGCTTTTCAATTAAAGACTACTTTGCTGCGGCTATTTCACACTTGTACCCGGTTTTTTGCCATTTCTGTGCGTCGTCAGTGAAAATGCGATGTTTTCTCGCAATATTCTTAATTCATTATGTAACTCGCAAGGGCTTGTGATCCTTGACCTAACTTCATGGCTAGGAGCGCATACCCCATCCACTTGCTCAATTACTCGGGTACCGTGGCATATATACTTGAAATTAACTTTAAGAAATGATGAATGGTATTTCCAGCACATGGTCTCCCGCAGAACCGTGTCTGCTTCACGAAAGCTAGTGCCATCTATCGCTAAACGCGTATTCCAGTTTGATTAGAAATAGCTTCCTATTTATAAGGCATTGACTCCCTGGACTTTCCAGTGAAATTCCAATATGCCTGTACGCCTTTTACGCGAGACCTTCAAGTTCTCTCCGCCAGATCGTCGGTAAGGATGTAAGGACCCCCTGAGCCCCGGGTTTCACTCCGCCCCTCCCTCCCTGAATTCCTATCTGTTGATTATCAATTTGTGCATTAGGGCTGACTCCTTAATCGGTCGCAGTATCCATTAATATCAATGTACATATGTACTATCAACAGTTTCACAGCTATTATTCCGTTTCGGGGAACTAAAAATTAATAAGATGCTTTCAAAAATCTTTTTTTGGCTGTCAAAGTTTGACGGTCATCTGCCAATTTTTCTGACTTTAATTGGAAATTTTTTTAAGTCTTTTTGTCTCCTGCTCGAGCCCCCTTAACCCCTCTCTGTGTGTGGCTTCCTGACTAAAACTAGAATATCGATCAGGGGGTGCAGAAGAGCGGGGCAGGCATCGTTTTTAAGGGATATTGATTAGTTCCGTAAACATTTTTGACAGAAAGAAAAAGCTTCTGCGTTCAATCCCACATTACGCGTTAATCATGCTCCGTGATCCGCCTCGAGGGCGATTGGCAGGGGGTGTTAGGACACCGGCCTAAAATGGTGGGGTATTTTTCGGAATCCTCGTATTTTCATCGAGTCATCTTAAAAGGAAAATGCAGATTGTATATGTGTGCTACAGAAAAGAAGACACAGCAGAACACAGAGTGGAGGATTGTGTTTACTATGAGACAGAGCGGCAACTCTTATGGAACAATATGGAAGAGAAGCTAACGAGCTTTAGGGAAATGATTACATTCTGCCTAAAGAACAACAATAACCTGCTCGGAAAATTTGCAATAAGAAAACCAGCAAATAGTGAACCACAACAAGCGAACTAACTGGGAAATATTTTGTGTAAAATTTTATGTAAAATGTAGCAATGTATTCTATATGTCTATTGAGTGATTTTTTTTTCTTTTCTTGAATTGTTTATAATTAGTTTAACTCCCAACATATATAAGCACCTGTAGATGTTAAAATTTTAGAAAAACTTTCCTTCTGTCTAATTATTTTTGTCTTTTTGTCTGTTTTGTTATGTATGTTGTTTCCTTATGTCTCATTATTGTTTGTAAAAAGGGGAACTAAGATTCAAAGGAATCCCCAACTAACTGGGAAGTAAAATAAAAGTGGACCCTGGAAACCATTGGTCAAATGGGTCCAAAAATTAAAAATTAGATGTTTACGTGGTTATTCGTGGTCCTTTATCTCGACTTGCGCGAGGGGAAAACGAACCTTTAGACCGATCACTTCGAGATTGTATTTCCCTCATATGATCCGAGTAGTCTCATCAGCTGATGTAGTTTAGGAGATTAAGGATTCTCTATTTGTTATCACAATTAAATCTTGTGTGTCCTCGGCCCAATAGTCTTCAAGTAAGCGTTTCTTCGTTTGTGACTGGAGGCGCTCCACAATCCTTACTCATTGCCTTACCGCAAATATTATTGGCATTTATAGCGAATATTTCTCGTGGCCACGTAACTTCCATGATTGAAGGTTTCTCCGATTAGTTTCAGGTACTTGTCGCGTGTCGTAAAAATGGCTATGGAATAATTTGAAACGACACCATTACGTTTTCGCAACATTGTACCCATCACCCGTCCATTTAAGCCATGCACGTAACATGCGTGCGCGTAAGTCGGCCTTTGGCAATATTTGCAGAGAAGACAATTGGATGAACGAATGTCGAGAAACGCTATTTCGAGCGACCACGATCACGAAATCACGTCGAAATTCACATCCTCCCCCTTAATTGTCCCCCCTCCCCCTTCCACCTCCTCCCGCGGCCCGTTTATTTGTTTTCATCGTTCTATTTTTATTTACCATTCGATTCATGTTGGCTCAGTGCCCGGTCGGATAAATAAACAAGTGGCTATGGCGCCGCTTAGTTGATGCATGACCTCTTCATCCGAAATTCGCCCCCCCTCCCCCTTCCTTGCCCCTCGGGCGAACGAAAGGGAACAACGGGTAGGGCGAGCTGCCCCTGTTTGCAACCGACTGGGGCGGTTTTGCCCGCCACCCTTTCTCCATTCCCATGCCTCCTCCCCCCTCCCTACATCTCTCCGCCAGGGTTCGGGATACCGGGGATCCCTGCCAGTAATCCCATAAGCCCCCAGATGCCTGCGGGGGGAGGGAGAGAGGATAGCGAATTAAAAAAAAAGAAATAATTATGATAGCTCTCTCGGTGAGGGTTACGCCGGAGCTCTTGCACACACGATCCCACGGCGTGGTTGGTATTGATTCGATCGACCAATTAAACCACTGCCGGATTATATCGGATCTCGGCGCCGCATCCGGTGGGCGCTCTTCGTTTGGTTTTGCGCGGCGCGTGCCTCACAGGGTAAGAGGGGGGGGGGAATGGGTAAGGCAGACCGCGAGCGAATCACCCCCCACCCTCCCTGGTTATGCGCCCTCGGAGGTCTTCGCGCTCGCGGGCGTCTGATGCACGAGACTCCACGATCGACGGGTTCGTCTTGACGAGTGCGGCGGTGGGACTGGTACAGTTCTTCCCGGGAGGGACGGGTTCGTAGAGAGGGTGACCGTCCGGGAGAAACAGACGCCGAGGAGAGATAGTAGGAGAAAATGGTGATTTAAGGAATCGGTGTGGAGAGGAATGAGACGCCGTTAGCCCAATGCCAACGGAATGCGTCTAAGGGTGTTCGTTATATCCAGTCTCTTCGATTTTCTCCTCACATAAAGTAAGGAAAGGAGTTGAAATGAAAATTGTCCTCCGCTGGGGCTTGAACCCGGACCCTCTGCGTGAGGAGCTTAACGTATCAACCAGGAGAACAACGGAACCTAGCGAACCCCTTAATCAATAGAATAATGGTTAGAGGAGGCAGCGGGATCTTTAAGGGAGACCGTTGGGAGCGAGGGGATGGCATTTGAAAATCCGAAGGAAAGGGAGGCAGTTTTAGCGAAGACGGTCTTTGTATGTATCTACCAGGTTTCCGTTGATATGCATAATAGTTTCCGTAATAATTGGAGAACATTATCTAATCAATGTTGAAAATATTCTAAAATAAAAGATGATGGGCTCGAGTACAAAGTTCAGTCAAGTATTCGTAATCCTTTATGTATTTTCCGATCAAGCGATTAACTTGAAATTAGAAAAGCAGAATAAACAAATTCAGGGATACCTTTTAAATCCATATCAGCTAGCTTTTAAAAGTTTACAACTCCTAATCCAATGCTTGAAAAGCTTTTCCCACTCCACGTCTCCTCTAGTGGTGATTTTACTCGTTCATGCCCTCTTGTCGCTGCTTGCGAAACGTCTGAATGTGGCGTCCAAAAGATAGGTGCGCGGTTAATGAACACTATTGTATAAGAGAAACATGATTAATGAAGTACGATAGTGCTGTGCTAATACAGGCTTTGTTTTAATGCTCTATTATCTTTAGGATGACTTGATGAATAAATACGCTCAATGATACAACTATGTCATATCCCCCATTAGCTCTGATAGCAGCTTGCAGAGCATAATATGGTAACATAGCCCTCTCGTCGCGCGGAGCCATCGACGGAATTCCAGATCCTGAACTGCGGTTTTACGTCCTATCATGAAACACGGGAGGATGTGATCAAAAGAAATTTTAATAACATCTTGGAACTTCAAACAAAGGCTAAAGTAAAAGCGATATTAGACGATTCCGTTGATTTTTTTTTTTAGCATTTAAATGTACAAATCTGAGTGTCAGAATGATAGAATAAGCGGTAAAGGTGAGGAAAGGTCAGTGATTATATGATTAGATGCCTCTTGATTCGCCGCTGAATACGAGAAATACAAAACGGAGGGTGGAAGGTAAAATTTGAATCCGAAAAAAAAACTGTTCTCATAACTTCTAGCTGCTGATTAATGAATCGCATTAGGGTCGCGTTAGGTGTGCAGGTAGCTCAAGGCCGCACTGAGATGTTATCTATTCCAAAAAAGAATTGAACTAGTGGCGGAGTTATTGAGAGATGCACAGTTGAATATTGAAAGGTGTGGGCATTCTGGTGGGACGGCCGTATGTAGGTGGATGGAGTGTATGAAGAAATTGATGCCTGTCTAAGCCGCCAAAAGTCGTGAAAGCCGAAGTACTCCTTCTCCCCATAAGTACTCCTCTCCCTTCGTGTGGGGGAGTGACTCCAGATGTGTTAGAATAAGCGCAAATTTCAACTGAGCGCGGTGGGTATGGGGAAATTGAAGAGTGTTTGAATGAAACAGGATGAATGTGGTGGGAAATGATTATTTTATGAAATAATTTGGACCGGACACCTCTGTGATGGCCGAGTATGAAATGATTGCACTGCGCTGATCAGGTCATTGCGAGAGAATGACTGAGAAGTGAATCGCCGAACGGTGGTGTCTGGTGAGGAATGAAACGCTTGACCTGGGTGGGTATGGCCGAAGAGATTTAAGACAAGGAAGGTGAGAAGACCCAAAAACAGAGGAGCATGTGAAGAAACTATCGGAGGAATATGGGTGTAAAACACACCAACTTTGCAACATGAGAGACCGGAGTCGTCGGATATTTCTATAGATGAAAAACTTTTCAAAAATTATTTCAAGAGTATAAGCGAGAATTTTTTTGAGGAAACAAAACTTTTGTATAAAGTTAAAATTTTGAATATTTCTCTTTTTATGACGCTTTACTTCCAAAGTTTATTATTCCAATATTTTCAAACATTTGCCTCCACATATGCCGTTTCCTCACAACTTGGAAGGTTTGAGTAATGGTGTATGAATGCAAAACTTATTAGTTACGAAATCCTTATCATTGATGTCGAAATAATTTCCGAAAAACTCGACCATAACCCGCCATCACAAAAGTAATCAACCAGGAGATTGGTTTGATAGGTGAGGGTAGAGCTCACCTCGTATTAAGCCCTACCGGGAAATTCTCGTGTCAGGGTAGGGGACAGGGTTAATTTTCCATGCATCGCCTGCGGTTTTCCAGAAATTTGGACGAGGCAGAGTGCACCCACTTTCACAGAACCCGGGCTCCTTAGTTAGTCGAACACCCGAGCACCGCTGGGCTCCAGCGCCTCCTATGTCACAATATAATGGCGAATGGAGAGAGATTCGCACAGGGCACGACCTTGAACTTGGCAAGCGTAGACTCGGTACCCGTGGGACGAAGTGCTTAAAAAGAGAAATGTTTTAGGGTGGCCACCTATCCTGGAAATCTAGGTAAAAATCGGGAGAGATAATTCTAAGAATATCGAAATTGAGAAAATTATCCAAAATAGAACACTCGATCCATCCCTCGGATGACTTGTTTTTCATGGCGACCGAATGAATTTTCGGAAGTGAATTTTTTTTTCATTAAAAATACACGCTAACGCGCGAAAGGTTTTATGCAGCGCTCAGTTTTTTTTCCTAATCACCTCCTTGTTATTTTTCTCTAATGGTTTTCTCTTGCTCGTCCACGACGTTCAATATAGAGACGATGTCTGTAATGTTTGCGTACGCACGCACAACTGCTTCGCTTGCGGCATACTGTGTAGTACAAATGACGCATACGCGGCGTGAATTAATATTTTAGGAACAGCGCCAATCGAGTAACTTCATTTTCCGTTTATATAATCAACTGTTCCACTGTTCTTATTAATTTTTAGTTTTCAATTAGGTATCATTTTTTTCAGAATTTTGAAACTTCTATCTTCATTCCTTTTTTTGTGTTCTAAATCGCGGTTAATTGGCGAAGTGAAGGGAAAACAGGCAGAAACTCTAAAGCGCTGGCTTTGAAATAATACTAATGGTGAACACAGAAAAGTTAACACCATTCCCAGCGAAATATAAATTTGTCTCCAAATTTTGAAATTCTTTCGGAGGAATAATAAGGTAAATTTCAAACTTACTTTGTTTGCTGACCTTTATTTTCAATAATTATTATTTATATGCAAAATTATTGTACTATGTAAAAAATAATTTTTAGAATGTTCATGTATCTATCCTCTAATTAATAGGGTTTTCGCGGGATTTTCACACCCCCCTTCTCTTCGTGGGTGTTTTCCTGCGTGGGTTTTTACCAGGTGAGCAATGCCACGCTCTCCATTGCTTTTCCCACGAACCTCATTCTTTTCTTGGACTTTCTTTATTTTATTGTTCTCCTTCTTCATTGTCATTTGCTTTGAGTATGTTTGTATGTGTAGGTGTATCCTTAATTTATATATGTGCATGAATGTATGTATACATGGATGTGTATATATCTATTTATGTATGTGTATGTATGTATGTATATATGTATGTATATTTATTTATATGTACATGTATGTATGTGTATGTATATATGTACATATATGTGTGTGTGTGCATATATATACTCTTTTCCTTTTCTATTTGATGTGCACATCTATGCTAAAATGAATTTATGTCTGTCTATAAGTATTTATGTGTACGTATGAATGTAACTATAAGGTTAATGCCTAATATAATATGTATACGACGATGGGTTAAATGTAAGAAGGGACTATTAAGTCTCAATTTCGCCTAAATAAAGACCTCTATCTATCTATATATCTATTTATAGTCGTAGTAGGCAAATTTAAGAGTCCTCGCACACAATCCATTGATTACCAATTTTCCAATTGCTAAACCTAAGAAACGCAAATCTCGATATCTGGTTCGAATTGTGCATAATCAATTGCAAAAATAAAATAGGGGACATTCAAATTAATATGACACGTAAATGCTTTTGTAGGGAGAGAAACACACGAACGTTTGTCGAGTGGGGTGAATAAAATATACAAAATACTATTCTTGTGTTGCACGACGGACACTTACAGGGTTCGTTCGGAAAATAAGTGTACTGACTCCTGGGCTGGGCGCGCCCAGCACCGCTCTGACGGGCTGCGATTGGAGGGGGGTATGTTGGCAAGCGACGCTGAAAAAGGCAGTCGGCTCTGAGCTGTGGTGTAGTGAGGAGCTCTGTTAACGTGAACCTCCACGCTCGACTCACGTCACGGAACGCGATGCCGAAGTTTTTGGAGCAGCGTTATTCCATCAAATTTGCGGTAAAGCTTGGGAAATCGTCTACCGAAACTGTCGGTATGATTAACCAGGCTTACGGGGAGTCAGCCATGTCCAGAAACATGATCTTTCGGCGGCACAAGATGTTCGTGGAGGGCAGAGAAGAGGTCAGTCTTCGAGAGGTTCCCGATGATGCCTTCGCGGGAGCGTTCCAGGAATGGGAACGCCGCTGGAACAAGTGTATCGGCTCAAAAGGGTCCTATTTTGAGGAATATTAGCTTAAGATATGTAAAAGTGTAATAAATTTTTTTCCTGAGCTCAGTACACTTATTTTCCGGACGAACCCTGTATGTGCGGATAAACACGCCGATGCTTGTTTCATTACGGAGGTATATTCCGGATCAAGGCGAGCCAATGATGGGGCTGCGACCGAAACCAATCATCGGCTGGGCTTGATCGGCGAAGGCCGCGGCATGCCTGCTTGCTTGCCCGCCCTGCGACGCGTGAAATTACACATTCACGGGGCAGAGGGAGCGGATCCTCTTCCCGCGTCGCACCCGGATTCCTGCAATAAGACACAGCTGAATTCACCGAGAAGGAGCGGGGGTCGATGACATTAGGATGGGAGACCCTGACCCTGAGTTGTTACCCTGAAAATTAGTCATCAGCTGAGTGCTGTGCGAACCAAACGACTCGAGGTGACCGTAGTTACCTAATGAAGAATTGGTGAGGTTAAAATCCCAGCTGCACTTAAATTTCACTTTATTTCATATTCTCGTCGATCCAATATTCTAGTCCCTTAAATGCGCCAAAAATAATCTAGGGCTTTGAGACTTTATCTCATGGAAATTTTGAATATGCATTGCTGTTGATAATCTTTCTTTACCGCTTAATGACATTTCGTGGAAAAATACGACTTTTAAATAGCAATGAATATTTAATAACTTAATTCCAGCATTATGGAAAGTAAGAGTGATTCTCTGATCGTGGGTTTCTCTTCTTTAGCCTATTGAAGCGGGGATAGTCCGTGGTTTCTTCAAGAAGTGTGAATGAGATTAGTTTTCTGAACATCAACGCAAAGTGTAAATCAAAGAATAACATAGCTCGTAGAGGCAATTTTTCTTATAATTATTTCGTGTATCAAATAGTAGATTTTTATTAAAAGCCATATAATACTGAGCGCATTTTAAAAAAGGCGAGAGGAGAGTTTCTAACTGTCGCCGTTACAGGAATGCAGCACTACTCCCCCTTCATACTACGGCGAAGATTAAGTTTTTAATGAGACGAAATCACGTAACCAATGGTTTCTGGCTCAACTTTGTGAAAGTTCACGTTCATTAAATCAAGGACACAATGTATGACGGACACAAGATCTGATGATAACGCCTGGGCGTTGGAACTAGTTGTGCCAAAATAAAGAACAGTGAAACAATACATTGTGTTCTTCATTTAAAAGACAAAATGACTTTTGAAAAAGGATAATGTCTCAGACAAAACTACCTGTTCATTTAATTTTATTTTTGGAAACTTTACAATTTAGATATCAGCGGACATAAAAGCTTGTCCCGAATAAAATAATTAAATAAATAAAAAGTCCACGTTAAATTTCAACCTTGACTCAAGCCTTTTGCTCCTGAGCACGAAGTACATGGCGATGCGAAATTCTCAAATTTCATCCCCCGACACTTAATAGCTGGGAGGACTTGGGATGCGAGTGTTGTACACACCCGACATGACATATGTGTATGTACTTGGCAGCTTTTCAATGGTGCCCGATCTTCTTTGGCGGTGCTGTTTGCGCACCGGGCAGATTTCCTCGTTTTCATCGCCCGATGGCCGAGGGGTAGAAGGAGGGGGCCGACCCCTCCTTCCACCCCTTTTAATCTCTCGCCAAAATTTACCGCTCGCCTTGGAACCGGAGGAACAATTTTTTTGTGCACGGAGAGCACAATGGCCTAGTGGACACATAGTCGAAAGCTGATGCGGGGAAAGAAAGGGTCTGGACCCTAGAAGGGCATCCCAATATCGATCTTTTATGTCGATCTCATTTTGCCTACGTCGTCACCGAGGAGGGCCCAAAAAAACCTCCTATAGAATGCCATCGCTCGCTCCGACGATAATTAAATTCTCTCGCGACAGCAATTCGGGGTAATGACTGGAGAAGGTCCACGGGAATGATTTAATTTGTCCGCAAAATGCATAAATTTCGTGCTCTCTCTAATCTCCAAGTGAATCGAGAAGTTATGATTGAGTTAAAGTCCACACGGAGAAAGTGTTCCGTCGCTTTTAGCATTATTGCGGACCCCCCTTCCGACCAAGTCCCTCGGAATACTCACGTACGCAAATCCAATATGCGTGATGAAACTGGCCCATTAGACACTCGATCATTCCTCATCATTTTAAATAGTTGAGAGGGACGTAGTGCCTTAATTACTATAATAAGGTAATCTACCCGTTAAGGTAGGTTTTTGGATGGACACAACTACCAAATAAATATTTTTTGACTCCTAACAAAACACAAAATCCAGCAACCTACTCTACATCAGGTCCCTCTTCATCTCTGAGTACTTCCTTCATCCCGTCCAAAATCCCTATCCTGTTCCTTCCCTTTCTTCACTTGCCTAATATTCTCCCTTCTATTACAGTCTTCAGTTGAATTTCAATCCTTAGTAGTGGCTTCGGAGTCGTCTCCGGAATGATTTCATTCGATCGGTGTGGAGTGAACTGTTTGTGCGCAACCTCTGCGTGACATCGAAGTAAATGCAATCAAAACACGGTCAGAGAATATAAATATACAGGCTAGGTTTGATTTTCAACACGCACGAGTCGTTCGAACGAGGACCGGAGGCTGTGTCCGGGGTGGAATCCGTCGCGTCCGATGTATATTTGCGATTCCGGGGATGCGGCACGGGAGAGGGTGTCGTTTCGTCCTTTCTCCACTTCCTCCTCACTTGGCGATTCTTTGTCTTCGCTCATTTTCCCCTCGCACCCTCCGCACCACCCAAAGGTAATTCCTCACCCTGCACGTGCCCGAAGACCTCGAACTCGACGGAGACGTTGCATCCCGGCGCTGCCTGGGGCGACATCATCTTCGTCTGCTGGGCCTGCTGCTGCTCTGCGATCTGCATCTCGTTGCTTTCCACACCCATCGCGGAATTTTCCAGTTTTCTTCCTTTCTTTCTCCTTCCTCTTTTTCCCTGGCTCGCTCTGGGGACACGCCTCTCGTCTTCCGCTCGCCTCTTTTGCTCACTTGCCCGTGTCTGAGAGCCCTGACCACTTCTCTTTTTCTAAATCCCAAAACATATCCCACCTCCCCCCTCCCGCGCCTATTTTCCAACCGAGGGGGTCCGGCAGAGGCGCTGGCTTCGTCCCTTCCTCCACCCCCGTGCCCTTGGAGGAAGAGAATGGGGGCGAGGGAGAGAGCGAGCCACCCCGACGTTCCATAAATACCGCCCCCCTCCGGGCGGGGGCCGCCCCTAGTGGTGTGGGCGGCCAGAGAGAGCCTCCCCAAACCCCCCCCCCTCCTTGCTTTCGGGGGTCGGTGGCCGGCCGAAAGGTGAATGGGTCCGGAAGGCTTGAGGACCTGCCACGATGGCTTAAGTAATGAAAACTCCAAATGTCTCATTTTTAAATACATTTTTACAGCGAGCATATTTTAATACGGACGATAATGCCACTCGAATATTAAGTCTCATGTAGATTTTGCCACTCGTACACCAGTGGTTCATTTTACTGGCAGACTTTTTTTAAAATTAGAGATATCTTGAACATGGAAGTTCAACAGAGCATCATTGCATTTGTTCAATACTTTAGAAGAGTCAAATCGGTGTGTAACTGTGTACAGGAATAATAAAACATTGCCGTCGCGAAACTAATGGCAAGAATCACGAAGAGTGGGATGGCACGTGACACTTATTGGAGCTGAAGGGTTTTTATTCACCGGAAAAATTGTGGGAAAGTCGCATTACTATTTTATTGCTGCAATTTTGGCGCTAGAAATTTAAAAGGACGTTGTAGACATTTTGATTTTCCGATTTAACGTGTTTTTTCAAACATGAGAAAGTTTCGTGTCATCAAAGAATCATTGTAGAAAAAGTGACCGAGGAAAAACAAACACCGCGGTGAAAGAATTCGACGCCTTAAGCAGCTCTGGAACAAGATGTTAATGTTTTGATAGCATCTTGATAAACGACCCTCACACGGAGAAATGTAATTATCTCTCGACCATTTCTTATTACACTACCTCAACGTTCCCGCTCCTAATATCCACGAGATTAATGTTTTTTGACGCCGTGAAAGATCCCGTGAAATTAGGGAGGAAGAAACGAGCCTGGAGACTTAGAAATGAATGACATCGTATTTTCCAGAAAACAAATTCGGCCTCAAAGCTTGTATTAGTTTGGAGGGATAGTCCATTTGGGAGATTTCCATGCCTGCCAAAGCTTCGACCAACATTCAGTGACGTCGTCGATTCCTTGCAACTTATTCTCGTCATGAGAAACCCAAATATTAGCCTGATAGCCTGTCCATGGTCTTCAATTGTAGGGAGACAACGCATGCGCGCAGCGTTGACAGCTTATGTTGATCAGTTGCCAAGGAATCGCCAAATTGATGCGCAGCAGGAATAACGACAGAGAGAGAGAGTAGAATGTTTTTTTCTTACTTCTTATTTCATCTTTTCGATTTTCACTTGTCTTCTTACATTTTTTATGGTTGACGTGAAGTCTTGCCATGATGCTGAGGTGATATTTCCTACGACTGAATCCGTAATTTGCGAAGGATGAGAATATTCAAGAAGGCTCTCAATGAATCAAAGACGTAGGTGCCACTAGCGCAATGACGTAATCCATAGTAAAGAGCCCCTCTCCCATCTCTGTCTGCCAACCCCGAAGCTCTCGTCTCAGGGTAGCTCGCTTCAGTTTCGACTGGGATTTGTATTAGGTGTCATCTCTCCTTGTCGAGAGACTATTTTTCTTTCCCTCTCCCGAGAGGCGAAAGAAACTGGGCGTTTGTTCCGGTCACCCTCCGACGCCAACTAAAAAAGCAATGGCGAATAGTGAATGTTTCCATGATGCGACGGCCAGTTGAAACGGCGAATGTCTCTTTTCGTATACCAGAATGCATTTAATTCCGTCATGCCCTCAAATCAAGTGAGTTGTTCATATCCCTCGCTATAAACTGGCAGTTTAGGAAACTAAAAATAAATTGGAACTTAGTTTGAATAAATTTACTCTCATATTTATCCCCAAGTTGCACTGGATTCATTATTTTCATATTAGAATTGTATCCACTTAAATGGTGTCTATGACTCAATTGTAAATTTATCCCTATCCCTTCCAATTTTAGAATGTCTTTCCAACACACACTTGGGCAAGCTCTCCCTGCGGACTGAAAATAGGAACGCAATAAATGAAGATTTCAACCTTTTGTTCTTGGATGGGTTTTTCGAGTTCCGAATTCCAATCCGCCACCGACGAGGGGAACCTTTCCTCAATTTCAGTTATTCTGTTCGACTACAACTCGGACCTCGTCGCAATTCTATCACAAAAATCTTCTATTCGCAGAGAGAGGCGCCGGTCTTGATTCGCATTCTTGTTTTCCAAGTGGAATTCCTCCTCCGTATAGACACCTGGTCGACCCTCGCAACGATATCGAACCAGCGCACATCAAAGTCAGTCGTGCTAACTCGGCTCACAGCTGTTATCCTCCAGTCATAACGATGGAGGGGGGGGGTCGACCGGTAGTTAAGATCATTTGCGCCATTACGACGAAGCGGCAATTGGATAGAGGCAGGGAGGCATTAGGAAGAGGAGAGAAATCTGGCGTCGAAATTGTCGAGGTGGTGAGTTTGAGCTTCTCTCGTTTTCCTGAAATACATTCCAAACTGTCTCGGAATGATGTTGAAGAACTATCCTCATTTTAAACCACAATTCCGGCGTGGGAAGCCAATGCATCACACCCCTTCCGCCAAAAGCACACTTAACGGTGACGAACGCCAGAAATAATTTGAAACTCAAATTTACCCACCCAGTAAAAGTCATGGTAATTTTATTTGGAGGCAAACAGTAAATGAAACCAATGATTCATCTTAAAGCGTTTCCTTATTGCAGTGATTCCAACGTAGCACGACTTCATGCCTTTCCAACTAAAGAGTCTGTGGATTTATATAAGTGGGGAGTCAGAGGTGAGAATAAATAAATAAATAAATATATATATATATATAATATCTTCGAAATGGAACGCTCTTCGGCGACGCACAAATATATAAAAACACAGATGTAGAGTTTTAGAATATATAGACACAAAGAAAGGACACTCACAATTTGTTATTTGACGTTTCGACAGCACGGCTGTCGTCTTCAGAAAGTCTTGTCGTCTTATATATATATATATATATATATATATATATATATATATATATATATATATATATATATATATCGCGTTAGAGGAATTTCTTATTTCTTTAAATAGCTCCTCTTTTTTCCCTCCCGCACATCAAGGACTCCACTCCCTTCCGTGCCATGTCACATTCTTAAAAATCAGAATCTTCTGTTGCTCAGATGGAAGAGGAATCAAATAATTCGTGTGGACTCCATGGCACTAGAACTAACAAAGATAAAACCTTCCAACGCTTCATGTGTAAATTAACGAAAGTATTGTTAGACCCGGGGAGGACTTCATAGCATTACTACTGGCGCCTTAAATGTTTTCCATTCTCAGGTATCCTTAGGTGGTATTAGAATATCGTTACGTTATCATCAATATTTCAACCTTGCAGCTCTCCATTGTTCCCTGTTCAGTTATATTTCCCTCGCCCCTTGATCGCTTTACGTCCTTAATATGCCCTTCGTACTTGTCTTTAGATCCTCCTCGCGGGATCTTCCCTTTTATCCATTGTGTGTTTGTGTCTCCAATTCATCTATTTCTTCTTCATCACGGAGTTTTCCATGCGGTTCTTTCCTCTTCTGCCCTTCATTATATGCAACCTCGTTCCTCACTTTGTTTGCCCTTTTCATATTCCAACATTCTCCTCCAACGTCATGGTTTAAGTCCCATCATTCTTCGCTGGTCCACTTTTCCGAAGTTCCATGTCTCTGACCTATTGAGTGCCATGCCATCGTTTTGACGATCTGCTTCCTCGTTTGCAATCTCCGCTTCTTTGGACATAAGCAGTTGCCTCTTCCCCATGGACGCCTTCTTAATTTGAGCAATTTTTTTGCACCGGTAACAAAAATTACCATTTTGGTGAGTGCTTACCGCTTTACCGAATAGAAGAGAATCGGGCATAAGTTTGCGGGAATAATGGATGCAAAACTGACGTTTTCCAGTAATATTATTGAAAAAGGACATAAAATCAAATTAATAATCATATAATATTCCACCGGGACTTAAGATTAAAGAGAGATCATGTTTGAATATTCCCTCGATACCTTCCTTAGGTGGAGAAATCCTGAATAATTCAATTTGAAGCTTAATGCCATATTCCAGGCGATAATGTGAATGCTTCTTCCATGTCGCTCGCAACTGCAGCCGTCAACCAGAAGGATGATGGTCTAATTTTCACCCCTCAACATTTCACCACTCAACACGAATCCCCTGGGGTGAATGAATAAATAAACTCATCTGCCTCAATTGAATTTCTCCGTATTCCAGGTGGTAACAAAAGAAGTGGAATACATCGGCGGCTTTTCGCATAACTCGTGTGTGAGTGGAATTCTGATTCTCTTCGCGGTCTTCTCCGAGAAAAGGGAGGAGTCTTCGACGGGCATGGGTGCTCCGTTTTTATCGGGCGTGGGTTCCAGGACACGGGGAGATGTCTCTCGCTCAAAAGAGACTCCGCGACGGACGCCCTTTGAATCCCTCAATATTTTGCGAAAGTTTGAAGGCTGGCTGGGAAGAAGGGGAGGGAGAGTTGCATCTCAAAGGCCTCCGCCTAAATCTGGACCATGGAGGCACGCACATACGCTCGGGGTATTCGCGGACACGGGCGCACTCCACCGCATCGAGGCCTTCTTGCACGCCCAGGACACCTTTTCCGACGAACGGTACTGAAAACTAATACAGGAGTTTTCGTCACATGTTCCCGAGTTTGAACTCCCCAGAAAGGAGTCGTCTGGACCATTCAAACATAATATACACCAGCAACAACACTGTTTCCATTCCAAATTGACAATTTAGAGGACAAGTTAGATATGTAGAATTCCCCTATTTTGTTTTGGCGGGGAGAACAGAAATTGTTCGCGTTTTCGTCTTGTCTCGTTATTGTGGGAATTCAGGCCTTTTTAAGCCCTCAACATAATTTTCCTGGGGGCTATATGAGGCCCAAAGATCTTGCCTAATTGCAATATCCGGGAGCTACAATACGGTCTGTAATGAAGCTCTACAAATAATAACTGGGATACAGCCGATAACATTCTCAATAGAGAAAAGAAGAATCAATTCACGGATGAGGCAGATAGAAGAGGCTACTCTGGGAGATGTAGCTTTGTCTCCAACTGAGAAATGGAGCAGGAACAGGAAGGTTATTAGAGCGCATATCCTCGATAAATGGGAACGGGAATGGGAAACATTAGGAGATGGGAAAACAGCCAGACAATTCCTACCTTGCGTGAAGGGAAAAAGAATGAAGATCAACTTTTAAACTTACAAAGGAATCACGCAAATTTTGACAGGACACGGGGAGTATGGATCATACCTCGAGAAAATAGGGAAAAAAAGGAGGGGACGTGTGAATGCATGATGTAGGAAGATAAGGCAATACAGTCCTTTATTGCCCAATTTATGCCGAGTAAAGACGCGAACTGGAAGCTATCCTT
Source organism: Hetaerina americana (assembly GCF_022747635.1). NCBI lineage: Eukaryota > Metazoa > Arthropoda > Insecta > Odonata > Calopterygidae > Hetaerina > Hetaerina americana. The sequence goes on from NW_027286070.1 coordinate 72,740,907, forward strand.
GGATATTTGCATGACGTCTAATAAATTGGGAAATATCTACACGAGGAACCGATTAGAAAAATATTGGAAAGATTTATCAACAAAAGATAAAGTAAGAACGGGGAGAGCAACGGAAAGGAATGGCATGTAACTCATATTTTATACTTTATAAAATTAACGAGATTGTTTTGGGGGTTTAAAAATAAGGCACCCCAAAAAAAACTGAAATTGAAACAATAAATTGCCAGATTCTGCTCGAACGAGCCCAAATATTATTATTATTATTATTGAGGGCTACATGCCAGGAAAAAGAAGTTGGGAACATCATCATATTGAGAACAACGTTTTTATCCAAAGCGAGACATAACTTTTCCTTTTCATCAGGTATAAGGGGTGAAAATATATATATTTCCGTGTTAGTAGTGTCTCGATGTGTTAAGTAAAGTTAAACAAGATGCTGTCACTGCGAACGAATTTTATTAAAATGAAAATCATAAATTTATTTGGTGCATCTTGCTAATTTCCACCCACCCACACGCTGGTATGCAATCCCATTAATATAAAAGTTTTCCTAAGGCAAGAATAATAATAATCATTTTAATAACGGATTGAGTGAAACCCTTATTAAAAATATATCGTATGCGTCGTGACAAAAATTTGAATGAGTAACAACGGACAACATGTAACGATTCTTAAACTTTATGTCGGGGAAACAATCTGAACACTTCAGTCTCGTGGTTTTGAGCATTTACCAAAATTGGACTGGGAGCCGTGATCGCCTCACGCGGTTGTCACTCCGGGCGTGAGTTACAATTTGCAGTCAGTATCCTGACAGAGAGAGAGAGAGAGAGAAAGAGGTGGTTTTCTTTTGTGGATTCAATTTTTTCCCGGAGAGATCTTCTCACGTTAGTTACAACTATCTGAATACCCCACAAAATGTCAATCTAGCCAAATCATTGAATTGGGGCGACTCCAGTTGAAACGGTGTCACTTACATTCCAATATCGTCTGTTATCAAAGTCAACGAATTTGAAGCTGGATGCTGTGTTGGCTAATTTTGATTTTCCTGATTAACCTAAATATCGGTTTTGATGATCCACGCGGAAATTGATTTAAATAAACCATTTTTAGTGCTCAGACAGGAAATTCTCCTGGGAATGAACAGTTTAATAAAGGGTAAAGGAGAGCGATTTGGAACTATTGTGGTAACCCTTAGAGTAGGGAATATTGTTATGGTATTTTAAAATATTATCTAATGTAATTTCCAAGAAACTGCGGGATAAGCCACAGCAGTAACTTTAAATGGAGTCATCCCGCTAGCATGCATTTCAATGCAAACGATTTCAGAGTGTAAAAAATCATTCGTCTTGACCGGGATTCGAACTCGGATCCCTCGATGTTCGGCCGAGTGCTTTAGCCAGTTAAGCTATCAAGGCGTCCTCTCAAATTCCGACATTTTGGTTAGTTAGATGTAATGTCTAGATGTCTAATGTAATTAAAACTGTTCCTTTGTTAATTGTAGGAGGAAATTTTACTGTTGTAGGAAGTCCACTCGGAAGTTTGCAAACTGATGTCTAGGTCACACGGCTGATTTTTTGGCCCGTTGAGTATTCCAGAGCGCCCATTTGTTTTTTTATGAAGAAGTTTGAATAGCTGACGTTGATAACAGACAAATTGAAACATATTGATCATTGCATTATGAACTACGTAGGCTAGAGGCAGAGAGATTAAAAGGATTTTCGAAACATGCCTGGGAACTTTTCCGATGTGGGAGGGGGGCGGCGGTGGAAGCTTCAGCTTGCTCGCCTGCTACGCACCGCGGCAAATATACCGTGTGCAGTCGCGGCCCATCCCAGAAAACATTGATCGAACGAAGTGCAGAAAGTAACCGTCCGATCTGCGGAAGGCTTCCATGAAAGAACACAATAGCTCCACTCAATTACTCCTAAGAGTCCTCCCCAAGAGGGAAGGGGATCAACAAGTCCCGTAAGGTAACTTGTCGGAGGGAGGGTAGCGGCGGCTTCGGCATCTGCTGCCGTGTCGATGCGTTGGGGAAGGGTCGGAGGGCCCTTGGGTGGGAGGCCCCCACGGCGAGTGACTGATCGTTCGAGTGCGCCCGAAGTATTTTGATTGTTGTCGAAGGACTTGGTGCCAAGTTTGCTGGTGCTGAAATGCGGTCACTGCTGCCGCAACTAGAGAGAGATACAAGGTTAAAATAAACTGGATAGTGCGATGGACCACATTACTTCTCACCGATCCCAGCGCTGAGAAAACGTTCCCACAGGAGTAATTTGCAAATTTCGTGCGAAAAGAATCAAAGTCTTGGAGTTCGATCCTTCAATTAAAGGATTGAAGTTCGAGGACTTTATCAATGTTTGATAAAATATACATACAGGAACTTAATACGAAATAGCTTACGGCAAACTAAATAGCAGAACCAAAACTGGGAAGGTTAAAGGTTGTGAACTGTCCTCCGTTCCCTAAATATGCGCCCACTGTGTCAATTTTTTTCCTCTTTCATTTAGCACATCCCTCTCAAGTACACCAAAACCCAATTTTAAGGAGCTCGGAATACGGTGTTTAACACTAACGCCCATTGCGGCAATACAATTCAAATCTAATCGACGCGTATGGAATCTACTGGTATACATTGAAGTTATTACAGTACTCTATTCATATCATTCGATCTCCTCCGTTATTTATAACTTAGTCTAATGTTATTTGATGTTTCTTATTCGAAACATGAAGGTTGCTGGTTATTCTATTTTATTTATGTAATGGAAAATACTAATTTTGTATCATTGATAGTAAAGTTGTGGCCATGCGCAATCCTATGAGTGTAATAAACCATCGACCGAGTAATCAACCCGAAGCCCGGTTTGGTGGGTAATGGCCGAGTTCACCCGGGACTAAGCCCTAGTATACGGCGGGTGAAATTCACACATTAGCAGGGTAATAAGGGGGGGGGGGCCCTTTCCCTGTGCCGGCAATGGTTTCCCAGCAAGGTCTGGTACCCGAAAATTCACACAGCTGGTTTGAAGCTGAGGGTGCCCAGGGTCGTCAGTCCATGCTCCATAAGTTTCCATCATTGTTCTTGGAGGTTGGTGACTGCCCTAACGAAGTATGACCAAACTCGTACCTATTGCTAGGGAGCAGTGCAAAAAGACTATCTTTCATTTTTCTTTAAATCCTCCGATGATATTATCCTTTACACCATATTTGTTTCTCTTTATTTGTTGTAGTACTCTGCCTATTCTTCCTCGTAACATGTTTAGAGCCAAGGTTCACTTACACACTTCTCATTCACCCTTTTGTACCTACAATAATTGACCTGAACAAAAAGTTGCTTCAAGATTTCTTTCCATCTTTCCTAAGCCTCTTGTTGCTTTTAACTTTCCTGTCATATCTCTTAAAGTTAATACTGTCTTCCCTTTTGCTCTCCTTGGCAACTCATCACGATTCGATACCCACTATTCAAGACTCTTGACAATTTTCCAAATCATCGTTCTGAACTTTCCACCGAGCGTCCTTCACCCCATTGCTTTGTAATTTGCCATACATTCTCTGTGCATTCTCGCTACGATTTTCCATTTCTATTTCTCCTCCATCATCTCATCCCTATTCCATTTTAATGCCAATCCTAATTATTTTCGTAAGACACTGCATCAGGCGTGTTGCTTGGTGGACGTCTTTCATACTAGGCGTAAAATGAGGGAAGACTAAATTGGCATTTCCGCTAGAGTTTCTCTTCCCTCATTTACACCTAATTATTTTCTTTTTTATCTTAAATATTATATCCTCTGAATCTCTGGCTATCATTTCCCCCCCCCCCGCCTTTTGTAATGCAGTTCGATTTCCTTCTTAATCATTTATAATAACATTTAGTAATTCTTGCTCTCCTTTCCTTTTCATTCGAGTTACGACGTCTAAATCTCAGTTAAACTACCCAAGGGCACTCACCCACGAACGAAGGGCCGTGGTGTCTCCGGTCTGGGTCTATCGACAAAATACCCAAACCCGGAAGACCAGTTTGTGTTGAAATATAAAAAAAAACCCAAAGTTATCCACCCTAAGTTCGGTTTGATGGGTGAAATTCACACATCATGTTAGCGGGTTCAGTTCCTTTCCATGTGTAGCCTGCAGTTTCCCAGGAAGATTTTGTGCCAGAAAAATCACACAGCTCGGGTGAGGCAACAGATGACCGAGAATCTAACCCCGTCCCTCCGGTCAGTAGTCCAACACTCTACCCCCTGGACTACCGCGTCCCCATTTCATTATGTATACATGTATAATATATATATATGTATATATATATATATATATATATATATATATATATATATATATATATATATATATATACACACACACGCATACACGAGATATAATAGTACCATTATGATACTCGCTAAACGAGTGGTTAAAACTTTGATATGGAGCGTAGCTTTGTACGGCGCGGAAACGTGGTCATTGAAGCAGGAGGATAGACGTAGACTGGAGGCTTTTGAAATGTGGGTGTGGAGAAGGATGGAGAAGGTGAAATAGACCGAAAGGAAAACAAATGAGGAAGTACTTGGTATGGTGGGTGAGGAGAGAGGGGTTGGTTGGGAGAAGTCCAAAGGAGACAGGAAAAGTGGATGAAGGGTGCACTGGTCGGCAGTGGGATGTTGAAGACTGTAATAAAGGGGAGAATGTAAGGCAAACGAGGAAAGGGCATCAACAGGATAGGGATGTTGGACGGGATGAAGGGAGGAAGTAAGTACTCAGAGATAAACAGGGACCTAATGTAGACTAGGTTTCTGGATTGTGTTTTGTTTTGTTAGAAGTGATAAAATATGTATTTGGTAGTTGTGTCCATACAAACCTACCTTAACCGGTAGATTACTAGATAATAATATATATATATACACATATGGATATGTTATATATATATATATATATATATATATATATATATATATATATATATATATATATATGTGGGTGGTTTATATATATATATATATATATAATTTTTATGGATATGTGTATATATACATATGGATATGTTTATATATATATGTATATATATGTATGGATATATATATATATATTTTAACCATAAACACAGTATTCAACCCGAAGGTCGGTTTGGTAAGTGATGGTAGAATAGAGATGGTAGAGAGGGGCCAGTTCCTTTACCTTTGCCGGTTATGGTTTCCCAGGAAGATCTGGTACCCAAAAAATCACCTAGCTTGGGTGGAGCTGCAGATGCCCAGAGATGCTTTTCCCGGGAAGGGAGCCATTTTATATTTTTCCATGCAACGGAATTACAATCCACAAATTTGTGATAGAAATCAATGGACTACATTCTTGTCATCCGACGCTGTGATAAAGTCAGGGTCTGGCCGGTAAAAAACGAGAGAGGAGGGGAGAATGGTATGAGCACGGCAGAGCTCGTATGTTCCACATCCTCGACTCTCAATGATTTCAATCCATGAGGAGGAGTGCAGCACGCACGCACGGGTGAGGAGACACACTTCGCGGTATATTTGGATCCTGGCACAATTGGCCACCGGCCGCCCTGGGAAAGAAATGCCCGATCGAAGGCGACACGGGGGCCCGCGACTTTGCCACGGAGACTTTGACTTCCTGGAGAAGAAGGTGTTTTCATTTTGCGGGAACGCCACTTTGACTTTTGCATTTGTGTACATTCTATGGCGGCAATACATCGTAAATCTTTCCCATAATTTTTGCCTCGTTTAATTCCCACGTCTCCATTAGGTAATTTCCACGTTGGATTCGTTTCTTTATGACTCCCAAGTTCTTCCGTTGTGATCTGATTCGCTCCAAGTTCAAAGCATGCATTTCACGCCACGAGGAATTGTCGACGCGACGGTTTTAACATCCTCCAGATAAACATGATTAATAATTTATGTTTTTTTAAAAAAATCAGACCTACGCGTATTTAATGGTGAGGTTTTTATAATTCTCGAATTATAATTAACTGCCAATTAAATTATCATAGTTAAATTGTTCAAAACACTAGGAGATATGGGTGAATGAATGAGCTATGGATGTGAAGTTATCATCGTGGTGTACATATCAGCGTGGCGCAGTAAATCTTTTTCGTTTCGGTTTTGTTCATTTATTCGTCGCTTGCTCCTCCTGTTATTTCTTACATTTTCAGAATTTTTTTGTGTTATTACCATCTATTGTTTTTATCCCGCGTTTAATTTGAATAGTTTATTCTGGCAATGTTCAATGTGTTTGCTCCCAGGATTTAGATATATTGTGTTTATTTATTTATAATTTTCACAAATTATGAAGTTACATGCGCAAAGGAGAACTAAAATCTTATCTCACGTAAATTAACGGATTTTGGGACCGATGCCTTTATAATGCCGAGCTGCTTATAAGCGAGCTGATTTCGTAAATGGTCAATTTACGTAATTTAACTAAAAATTCGAAATACAGCGTAAATATTGTTTTTCGGAAATACATTGAGTTTTTTTTTGAGCGGGGGAGGCAAGGCCCCACGGAAGCCTTGCCTCCCCCGCTGCCGGGCACGACACACGGCCGATGGGGCCGAGCCCCGTGGTTGCCAGGACTCAAAATATCTCTATTGTCCATCATATTTTTCTAGGGAATGATAATTGAGGTGGTTTCCCGTTGCCTTCCTCAATAGTGTTTTTAACGTGACACCATCACTTACTGGCCGCCCCACTGGGGTCAGACGCCATTGCAGCCGCCTCACTGAGGAACAGACGCTGCGTGGACTACCTTTCGTCTGGCTCCTAACCTTCGACCTATCTGGCATGGGTGACCCTACCAGGAGCAATTTTTATTACTCCCGCCAGTACAGCTCTAGGGGTCATCGGAACGCACAAGCCCTTCCACCACGTCAAGGTTGTTACCCGGGGAGGGGAAAGAAGATGTACTAAGTAGAATAGTCAAGTGGGAAGAAGCCATTCCATCGGAAGGAAAACACCACCAAGGTTGAACAACACAAGCCTGAACATATATACGGTATTCGTAGTTTAAAACGTCTGTAGCTTGATTCTGGGAGGGGCAATGAAACGCGGAAACCATCAACAGCAGGAAGTAGAGAAGCAATCAGTGGAAGCGCATCGTACGCGTAGGTGATGAAAATGAGCGGATCGAACTAATGAAATTTCGCGAGGAGACCAGGAGCGGAAGCATTTTGATAAAAACGCGGAAATGGAGTGATGGCTTCGCCGAGCACATTTTGAGACGCAGAAGAGCAAAGTGGGAGGGGAATTGGACGGGAAGATGTTGGTCAGGAGGGAAGAGATGGGCCAAATTATAGCGGACGTGAAAGCGGAGGAATATATCGACGGGAAGAAGTTAGACGATTGAGTTGTGAGGACTGCGCCAAAGGATTCCTTGGATTGATATCATTTAAGGCGAAAAATAATAGATGACAGAGAAGATTATTTACTTCTGCTACTTCTTGAAGCACACTTTCACCTTTCCTTCTCAAATCGCGAAGTCTCCGAAGTCGGGGAATGGGAACTCTTCGCTGGTATGGAACACGCGCGTGTACCGCACGCGAGAAACGTGTTATTGAGCGAAGTGTTTGGTGGTGCACTCGGGTTTCGTCGCGCGAGTCTCCAGGACTGACCTCGAGGGAAAAAGTCGGAGATTAAGTGGATTAAAAGACCCCCGCGTTGCACTCCGGGGAACCACGCGATGCCTCCATCCATCACCCGCGACCGACTCGACGCATTCGTTTTCGCGAAAGATATCGTCCGACGAAAATATCCGTCGTCAACGGTCGCGCAATCTTTGCACCGATAAAAGGCTGAAATATCCATATTACATTTGCGCTTATATTTATTTATGTATTCGCCTTATTATTTTTGGTCGTCCCCCAAATTCTCGCCAACGTTTTACGTGTCTGTAACAGGAATTTTCCCACCTCCATCGGCAGAGAGCTGTGGTTACCCATATTTCTAATTTGTGCCCTTCAGTAGGTATTTTAATGTATGCCTCAATTGACATTCCAATGAACAAACCGAACGTAAGATACTCGCAAGAATGTCACTTAACTTCTTACTTTAAGTTTAAAAAAGTTGTTATTACAAATTATTCAAACTTGGAATAAACGGCTGCCGAAGTTAGCGGGCAAGAGCTTAAGTTTTGATTTGCCTTCACTGTCTGCAAGAGTTAGCGCCCGTCGACTCTTGAAAATTCTAACGCTCTCTCGTAAGTCCAATTTAATATTCTCTAAACTTATATTTTTTAGGTTTCAAAACTCTCTAACACTTCACATCATATTTATATATTGTCCATGAATCAGTCCATTTTTATTATTTACCTATTTTCAGAGGAGGTAAAGAAATAGCTAGTTAAAAATCATTCGAATGAAAGGTGGCTGTGGAATTCGTCTTTATAAAAAAATAATGTTTCCGGAATTCATTTCCGTAAATTGTTAAGTTCAAGGCAATGAGTTTGGGGGTCTAAAATGAGGCGGACCCCACGAAAACTCTGCGCGGTTATGTTAAGAACAAATTGAGTAGCTTCAGGCGTGATGGGGTGGAAGTCGAACATGATGAATAACTAACCGATCGAAGCACTTTTCCACTTGATGAAATTTTTTTTATTTTACGACCGGGTTTCGATGTATTACATCATCATCAGGTCCTCTCTGCTGATGATCTAATACATCGAAACCCAGTCGTAAAATAAAAAAAAAATTATCAAGTGGAAAAGTGCTTCGATTCACTGTGTTGAGAAGTTATAATTTCATATAAATATTGACTTCACGAAGTAAAACAGTTTGTTATGTTGTTGAAAAAGCATTATTTTGAATTCAGAAAACCTCTCGGAGATTTTGCGACAGCAACGGAGTCATCCGTTAATATGCATTAAAATGTGGACATTTCAAAGAGCAAGAATCATTCGCGGTCAGTCACGGTCAAATTGCATGATTTTTATGCTTTGAAATTTCGTTAGTTTGAAGTTTGGCGTAAAAAGTGTGCGAAAGGAACAGTGGTGTAACTTAAGCCATAAGTGGTGTAAAAAACCATAATGGTTGTGCAGTTTGGAGAAGAAGATATTGGAGGGAACGAATTGATTAGGGATGAAATTCGGCATTGGATTTGGCGGGTAGGAGAGTAGGGTATCGTTTCTGCTGGATATGAGTCAATGCACTTCCCGCTTTTTGGCTAAAATAGAGTCTTCCGAGGGAGCAAATCTTTTAGAGCACTCATCTCTTGGTACGATTCACCCGACTTGATTGGTGAAATTTATATTTCGCACACGACTTTCATCAGAGAACCTCTAAATTGGCTTGCATCATTGAGAACGGACCAGTAGAGGTTTGCAATCGAAATCAGTTGATTTGGTGTTTACTTTAAACGTTGGCATTTTGATTTTGATTTACTTTTACTTTGAAAGTCGAGGGTACTCTGAATGAAGTGATGAAGTTCAGCAATTGAGGAGAGGAATGAGGAGGAAATGGTATTCTACCCGAGCGCAGGTGGGCAGATGCCTGATTGCAGAAAAAAGAAAATGCACTGGTTTATTTCCTCCTCCTTTTCTCTTCAGGAATTAAAAATTGAAATTTAATCCGATCATGCCGAGACGTGATTTTGCTGAACAATGAACGAATCTATCCGAATATCTATCCACAAACAAAGGGATCCGATTTTGGTGGACCAAAACAATTTTCTCCGCTCTAGAGCAGGGAGGGAAATACCTGGCTCTCTTCCCCATCTCTCTCTCTCAGATTGACGAGTGCGAAATAATATCATTTGCTCAGAAACATTATTTGCTAGCGGCGGTGATGGTTGAATTATTTACGGGAACCCATCAGTAAATCCATTTGTTTTCAATTTAGGTTCGAACAGATTCATTTCGTAATTCATTTGGCAGATAGAGATCCAGTGATAAAATTCGTTACGCCTTTGTTTGAGGCATGAGAGTTACACGGTAAGGGGATTTTATGGCTTTTATGTAAAACGATGGACAGAATATTTCGTTAATGTAATTTGATTGAGGAAAGAGTGGGCTTTATTCATGAGTAAAATTTTTGGGAAATGGCCAGAATGAACGGAGAGAGTAATAGTGGCAATAAGCTGCCTTAAATTCCTTAACTTTGAAGCAGCGATAGGCGAAATTGAGGTTCGAATTAACGTAGCCCATTGGCTTGAGTTGCGGAATCTTAAATAGATTTATAAATTCGAATGAAATCAAATCAGCTAATTGAGTTTGAAAATAATTAACGAATTAGATTTGGGTCAGATGAGACTACTCTATCAATAGTCGCAAATATGTGATGTCTCAAAAACTTGTAAAACAATTGCAATCATTATTCAAAGAGTTTCCGTTCACCATGCATTTGAACGATCGATTAATTTAACCGTCACTTAGGTGTTCTATAATAATGTATAAATAACTTATTATGTGTATCTCATCCACGGAAATAGACGGTATCACATTACACCGAGCCACCAAGCATAATATTTACATAAGGTTTTTTGTTAGAAAGGATAGGATATAAGAAAGGCATTAAGTGAACGAGTTCTCATCGACCACGGAATTGGGGTGTTTGAGTATGAATTTCGCGAGCAAAGGAAAAATTACAAAATGCTTAGTGTAGTTAAATAAAAGCTTCAAAGAAACATTCAAGCCCAGCAAATTTAAAATTAGTACGCGAAGATTTTCGGGAGAAAGCCAAGGGAGAAGAGGATGTAGAGCATTTTGTTAGGCGATGGAATGTCGAAAACTGTAACTAGGTGTCGCTGAGGCAGGCGAGGGGAAAGATAGGCTCGTTGGGCGGCGCGAAGGATGCATGCGGGATTGAAGAACGGTTAAATTTATTGAAGGGCGTCAGGTTGTGTGTCGTCAGATAAAAGCTAGGTTATTAGGCGTCGGTGCCCATCCAATGCCTATCTTAAATGGCTGACTATAAAATAATAATAAAAAGAAGTATTTTACTCTACATGTAACTCTTAGAGTTGAGCATGGCCTGCTTTACTCACGCATCTGATACTCGGCACGAATGTGTAAGAATACTCTCGTCATTTTCAATTCCTCGTCCATTTAATCATGCCCTTCTGATTACATTGCGTATTTTATATGATTTTTTATCGGCATTCATAGACAGTGATTGTTTTGATGAAAAGATGAGATTCTTACAATACATACTTACAGGTCATACATACTTGACGTAATATGCTTGGTTCGCGGTATGCCAGATATGGTATGAATGTGGTTGCGGGCATTACTTTTCCGTTTCCTATAGGAAAGCCTACGTTTCACGCAGCTCTGACTAAGTCCCTCATCCGCTCCTATCCTTGTTCACTGGCAGAAGAAGCATTCAATTACGCTGATTTTTTAAATGTTTTAATGCCATAAGACGATTTCATTTCCCCAAACTGTCGATGTAAAAACAAGCTTTTTATTTCTATTCGTTTTAAAATTGATATTATAATTTTATTATACCGATGCTGGGATTTAGATTGACGGGAACTTAATCGTCATAGTCACTAACGATTTCTCGTTCAATTCAGCGTTGAAGAAACGGAAATCTTCCGAACAATGGAATCTATTGAACGTCGCGGGGTGGGGAATACCTCGCAAAAGGTGACGGTCGGTGACATGTGGAGGGAGGGAGTAAATAATCAGCGTGATGTCATTTTTGGAAGGTCCACCCTTTCGCGAAGAGCGCATTGTTCGCTGTGTGTTGCGTGAGTTGTCGACCTAAATGCTTTTCCTCCTCGGTGCTTACCCGCTGGACGTCGCTTCGAAGGACGTCCTTGCAAGGTCACCATTTGTTTAAGAGTCGCGGAGAAGGATTTCGAAACGCACCACCGATTGGGGTCGCTCCAGATGTTTCAATAGCGAATGCAACGACGATTGAAGCTTGTATCCAATCATCTTATTTTCTCCGCATCAACACAATGTTAACGGGACCGTGATGGAAACCATGACGGTATCCGCTGCGGGTTTATTATGAATACCTAATTTTTCCTGGACGAAGAAATTCAATCAAATGATCCCCGCGCCCCACCTCAACATTGTGCGGAAATGTGAATTCATTTAGTCGACCCTGAATTGCATTCAATTGCGTCGTACTTTTATTTCGTGAATAGTTTTAATTAAGAACTTCGTGAACATTCACCGAGTACTGATCCTGAGTTTTGGGTTAGAGAAATAATTCAAAGGGGAATATTCGGAAGTGTTTTCCTACCGCTTTGCATGGAGTTATGTATGCTTTGCGATCAATTCCGCGACTTCAATTTGGCGCATATCCTTTCCACCAAACTTTCAGATTTATGCCAATTCAGAATGCTCAAGAATTCTGACGCAGTTCTCCTTGCCCGATTAAAACCTATAATAGTAATATTTGGAGTGGATAGCACGTTAAATTTGGAAGCGTGATACGGCTCTGTCAGCGGCGTATGTGGCGACAGGGGTTGGGGGGTTGCGGGGGTGATGACACCTCTCCAAGTGTCTCCTCCAATGGGAGGCTCCTATCGAGGCCCGGGGCTCGATGGGAGCCAGAGTTCATTCTGCGACGAACCGCCCGTGCTTAGTTGACCCTAACGAATACCGAATGAGCCATTTACTTCTCTGACGCGTGCATCCTTCGCCTTACATACTCCCTCCAACCCCTATCCTTTGAGTAATTTTCCGCTGACCCCATCCCTGAAGAAAACAATTATTAGCGCAATTTGATTCGTTTCTCTGAAGAGAGCAAAAAGATATAACTTGTCGCATAGCAAACCATCATCCCTTCAGAGGGACAAAGTCTCACACCTTTTAAGCTGGTGGTGCACAACCCGTGGCACGCGACCGCTGACGTATATTTCTTTTTAATGGAACGATATCTGAAATTTCACATAATTCCGTTATGTTCCGATGATTTTGGTAATTTTTTTGTCAAATATACTTCCAATACTTGCTTCTTAGTATTTTATACGTTGACCATTTTAGTAAAATAGTTGATTTGTTAATGAAGGAATTCCTCCTTATATTTACTACAATTTTCCTGATGTGGCCCGCAATTAGGGTAAATGTCTGTGTCGAGGCTGTGCAGCAGTGGCAAGTGTGGTAACAGTGGCCGCTTTGGTTTTCCGTGGAAGGGATGATTAATGAACCTGGCTACATATGAATAACCTGGCCGCAGATGTTATTTTTTTCGTTTTCTGGTCCCTCATGTCCAAAGGGTTAGACAGCATTTATCAGTCTCCAAAAGGAATCCATGGAGAAGGTACACTCGCGGACTTTGAACACTCGCGGTAATGGTCGCAAGTGCTGTATCGATATTTAAATATGAAGTAATGAAGTGAGTTCTTTCGGCGATCAGCTTTGGGCTTTCGCAAATGTCACTCTTCAATTAGAGAGGAGGAGCATGGCGAAAAATCAAGAAGCGCTGCTGATCGAAATACACTTTAGCCGCGACAAAGTTCCACGCCATGACTCCGAAGTATTCACAATAATGGTGCGTTGTTTGATGGATGATTTCTATGCCGAACAGTGTGTGGATGGTTACCCTCGCAAGATGGACGAGCAACTCCAGGTTTTGACGGTTGATTTTGGTGGGCATTTCAAGAGCTTGAATTCATTTTTACCAGCGATTCACAAATAGGGAGACATCGCCAAGGTCATATTGTCCTTATCGTGAAATTCCACGTGATTGTGCGACGCACCGTGGCCGAATGGCAATCTTCCTCTCGCAATGTCACAAATTCCTCCAGAGCAGAACTCATGGGAATAAATTAGGGCACTTTTTTTCAAAATGTGTTCCTCTCTTCAATTTACAGGACTACACGTGCGTTGCAAATTTGAAGTGATAGCAAACGAGATGATGGGGAGCGAATTGTAGCACACGGCTTATTCAAACAGTATTAATGGGTGAAAATTTGGAAAAGTCGATTACTTGAAGTAAATGAAATTTGTGATGATAGTGATTTACCCAGCTGATTGATCGTATCGTATCGTATTCATTAAAGAATAGACCAGGGATCACGAATGATTACTCTGTTGTTCTGTCATCATTATTTTCTCGCCCTGACTAGAACCAACCTTCAAGCCCTTAACAGAAATTAGTCGGATTATTCAAAGGAAAACATTTTACGACTGGAAGGATTTCATTAAATATATAATTCCACTTTTATCATTATTAATAAGGTACACACGTAGAAGCAAGATACCAAATCAGCGTGAAACCCGGCAGCATCTTAGACCCCGTCATGTTTTTTAAATCGGCGCAAACGACCTCCATCTCTTTTAAAATGAACTGGGCAACTGAAAGGACTTTTGTATTTGTGATTTACATAGTTGAAGTTGGCCGTCGACTTGGATTTCGGAAGGCCTACATCGATCCACCATACTATGAAAGCTCCCCCAACACTCGAGCCTGAATAATTAAAATTCTGAACAACTTAATGCCTCCATTTTCATCGTGACACGTCACTCCCTCACCCTTGATGACGACCCAAAATATGCGACCGACTGAGCGGAGGGAATGAGAAGCGAGATGAATTATAGGCCTCCTAAAAAGCCTCCCGCAAATAATAGTTCATTTTGCAGACGGGGAAAGCAAGGTTGAAATAAGGCGTCGCAGAATGCTGAACGCAGCGGGAAGAAAGGAGTGATTGACGCTAACTCATTTGAATTCTCTTTGCCATATTTTAACGGAGCTGGGGGGCTTAGAATTTCGTACAGCCTTTGTAATCAATTTTATCACGAGAACTTTGAATTAGACTCTTTGTATAGCATCCAAATCCAGTCGCCTCGGCTGCTCGGGGTTTGTTTTTATAATTAATCACAATAAAAAAATCGATGATTTTGCTATTTGCCAAATACTAGACGGAATGTCTCAAGATATTCCTAGAGGAAAAAACGTAAAAAAATCGCGGGAGAACTAACACGTGTTTCCAAGGAGGTAAATAGGATTCTGTATTGACCAATTATCCTAATACACAATTTGAATAATATCTTAAATAATAATTGGCAATTTTCCGCAGAGAAAAAATTTAATAAGACCGGTTTCAATGTAACTACATTATCATATTCACCTGATGGTGATGTAGCTGCATTGAAACCGGTAGCATTAATTTTTATATTGTGGAAAATGGCCAATTTTTATATTAATCATAATATTCAACCATATCACGCATGAAACGTCTCTATTTATTATATTATATCCTCAATTATATCAGAAATCAACAGCGCAATGATGGCATTTTCCTTATTAAGCCCGTTTTGTCAACTGCTATTTATATAAAAACCAAATCAAGTGACTTTTTAATACTGTGATAGCTTGCAAAGTCATTAAATTTTCGAGCCCGTACGGAAGCATGAAAATACTAACTACGAAGAGTACGCAACCAGCTGAGGAATTGGCAGAAGAAGCAAGGACGCCTTATAGTTCGTTTTTATCTTTTTTCTACAGTATAAAGTCGAATTTTGTTTATTAAGCAAAATAGATACCGTCGGTCAATAAACATTTGCTCGGAAAACTTTTTTCCATTTATTTCTTCGTCAATCCATGAATCGTATAAATATGTGAAGAGTTTCTCAATACTGAAAACTTTATTTTGTTCCTGCACAAAAATCCATAAGTATTCATAGGTTTTTTAAATTGAAATTATAATGCGTTTGGAATTTCATTTCATTCCAATAAAAATATCATCTTGGGCTTTTCAACGAGGCCCGGGAACATATTCGACCAATTTAAATAAAATACAATAGTATATTATGAGAACTCTGATGGAGTGAGGAAAACTCATTATCGGAGATTCGCCAATGCCTCTGCGCAAAGGGGAGAGCACCTATTCTGCGTGCTTCTTGGCGGGGCCTCGGAAATTCGCCCGCTTTCGGGTGTAGCGATCATTCCTCCCCCCCACTCCCCCACGACTGCAAATTCGAGCCAGCACGACCGTCGCCCTGGGCGACTACCCCTCTCCCACCCCGCCCCGCCCCCCACCGCATCCCCTCCATCCACCACCACCTCTCCGCCGTCATTCTAATTTATGCATTGGATTTTAAAATTGTAAGTTATCACGATGTCAATCTAAAATATTGATCACTGACGTAAAAGGAATTGGTAATTTCTAAATTAAATATTTTAAATGAATAAATGTGAAATCAATAAGTCATAAACCATCCATATGCCGTGTTTCGTGCGCGCTTTTTTCTGCGGGCTCAACTGTGGATTAGTCTGAAATTGTTACGCACTTAATATTTATTATAAAATAATCAAACAAACATAGGAAGTTCCTAGCCTTGACACAATTTTAATGTACTACGAAAGGGTTTTTTGAAGGAGGTCCATGGGGACCATAGGAATCTGATTTCATTTTGCTTTTACGATTAAACGTAAATTCAGCGACTTTAGGTGAATACTGTTGCCAAACGCAAGCCTGAATTTTAATGAATATGAATGAGTCAAGGATCAATGGTATGGCATTTTGTATCAGGCGTTTTAGCCAAGAAACCGTAGGAATTCATCAACCTACCGCTCCGAGAATAATGGGAGGAGGTCAAATTACAAAGCGTTGTGCAAAATAATTGAGAGATGCTCATTGAAGCCCAACAACAAATATACGTAAGTGAAATTTAATTTTTTACCTCATGATGTATTGCACTAAAAGTGAGTACGATAATTTAGTAATTTAATTGCTAACCCAACTGTCGGACTATTTACAGAGAAGAATCATTTTTTATTATTTATAAGAATTGAAGATACACAAATAATTTTTTTAGTATTCATTTTTTTTTGTTGGAGCACCTTCCAGAAGTTAGATTTCGGGTCATACACGTAGCGATAGGTATGTACTCCTCGAAACTTATCCAGGAACCTCAAATGTTCCCTGGTAGGCTCCACCGCCACTCTATCGTTGACTCCCTAGTTGGCCCTCGATGCCTAAACAAATTATATTTGTTGTAAGTTTTATTTGAACATCGAGAAAAAACGATAAGTAGCATTTTTTTTAATTAATAAAAAGTGAGGATACCAATATAGATATTTAATTCGTTACCTCCGCCATATACAATTGCTTTAAAATGACGATAATAAAACAAGAGTAAAATTAAACATTTTAAAGTAAAACTCTTTTTGCACACATGACGAGGAAATGTAATGAGTCCGTCTAATACCTGCAATTATCCGTTTAAATTTACCGCCAATTTTCGCATGAAGATATTGGCTATTTATTTCTTTAGGAAGTCAAAAAAACGACATCGTTTGAGGGTGTTAAACTACAAATTACTCTCAAGGTGAATGTTTTCTCAAATAAAAATCACATCATTCATTCAAATTATGTAGATATATTGAATACGGAGACAAATTAAAGTTTTATTGTCTCATGCCTGGTCGAATAATCGAGTTCATTTTATATGTTTAAATATTTGGTACACATAAATAAGCGTTGTTCAAAAATCTTTAAAATATAGTGAAAGCCCTTGGCGTTACGTTCGTATTTCACGTTTTTTAATTTAATTTCTCATACATCTTCATCGGTTAGGTTCTGTGCTGCACTCTAGTGGTAGACAGCTTCAAAAAAGGAATAAATGCTGGAGCAGAAGCGTTACTTATGTTGTTGTTCAGGGTTATTATCGTTTTAAAACTTATGTGTAGAGCTTTAAAGCGTCTAGGTAACGATGAGTGCCAATGGAAGTAATTTTCCCTACTGTGTAGGTGTATTGTCCATTCTAAACTTAGTCACCATTGTGGATCTCCAGCTTCTCATCAATGTGAAAAATCAGGTAAATAGCCTGTTCTAAGATTTATCAAACGACCTGAGTGAAATTTATTTTTACTATTTTTGCAGAAATTAGGCTATTGGGGAGTGTTTAAAGCCTGAAAGAGTCAAGAAATTTCATTTCCCCTAATTAATTACTGTTAAAGTTTTTGCAGTCGCTTGTTGTTGATTTCCCCACAATTGTTAATGACTAAGTGTTTTTTATATTTGCTCGTCGTTGTGTTCTGTCCTTAAAATATGTACGGTGTTTTGCATTTTATTATGGCGCTACATTAAGTATCATTGTTTTATCTTGAATAAAATCTTTGAATTTTAATTTCCATCGCAGTTGTCTGCTATTAAGGCGTCAAGTGTTTCAAAGGGGAACCTAGCGGTTGTGATATGATTTATTTTCCCCTTAAAACGGAAAAACGAAATTTTATTTAGAAGAGTTTTTTCCAGGAATTTTTGTGTTGACGTTTAAGTGAACGAATTAGTAGTAATTTTCACTTTTGGAATTTCAGCTTGGTTAGACATCTACTTTGCGTCACGCCAAATGATAAAAATGTGTCACTCTATTTGTATGTTTGGGTCAAGACTATTTTACTGAGTGAAGTGCTGAAATATGTGAATATTGGCTATTTTTCATGAGTATTTCAAAATTATGCTGCCCGTTTCGTTTTTGGATCTCGATGTGAAGGATTTGTAATTTGCTTTTAACTGTTACAGTAATCCTCTTGAAAACCATTATTCTGGGGCGGATAATCGCGAAATGAAAAGATAATTTTTCCACTTAAGCAATAGATGGTTTGCGTATTTATATTTCGATGAAATTACAGTGGTTATGGTTTTTCTTATTTAAAGTTGTGGCTAAAAGTCTATTAAGTTTTATATTTTATATCATCATCATTAATGATGCCGCTCTGCAGAAACTCTAATGTTATTACATCAGAGCGGTTGTAGTTTCTTCATTAGGCGCGCCTTTGGCGAAGGCCATATCTCATCTTTGACGAAATTAATCATTTATCGTACAATATTCGAGCGAAATTCAAACCCTTTGACCTTGGAGCGAGAATCGAACCCTCGACCTTGGGTTTAGATCATTGAGCGCTTTACCTAATCCTTCCGCGTGATTTTCTCAATTTTCATTAAGTGCTTCTCTATATTCGCGTGGAGGACCAAATCGAAGATTGAGGTTGCTATATTATTTTTTTCAGGGTGGTGATGTGTTGCAGGAAACTATATCGGCCAATGTAAGCGAAGATGCTGTCACACTTGAATTCCAGCGACCAGATGGGACTCTTATAACGCAGCTGGTCGATTTTCAAAGTGTATGTGCATGGCAAATTACCTGTTTGCCCTTTAATTTTTATCCATTTATGTTAAGCACCATATGATATTAGAGCTTTTAAATATAAGGTATTGAATGAGTCCCGAAAACTATCACAACATTATGGTCAAATAAAGATCCTGCTATTTTTAAAGCTGCATGAACTGTAAATATATTGTCTCATAGCATTTGATCACAAATTACATATTCTCTATATTCAAAATAATCTCTTTTCTGTTAATATCTATTAGACTACATTTTCATGCAAAGCAAAATGCCTATTCTTTTCACTCTTCTTCACTTGCCCACCGCTCTCTCTTCTATCGTCTCCGACATCGTGTTACGTCTTAATACTCCCATTTTCCTCACTTGCCACCTCCTAATTTACCCAACCCATTCTCCCTCCCATTGTACATTCCCTACTCCTGTACATTCATTTACTTCCCCTGCATCCATCGTATTTCTTCCATCCTTCTCCATGTATTCGTATATCCCAAAGCCACACTCCACCCTCTTCCTTTTTCCACAAAGGTGCAACAATTTCAGAGTGTGGAAATCATTTCTTTGGAATTCCACCAAGATGATTCATGATCAGATCTTAATTCTGAATCTCTTTCTTTTTTTTCTTTACTGCTTGACCATGATATCATAATTCTCCTTTTGGTGGTTTTCCTTAATTCTGCATCCATTTCATCCCAGATACTAGTAAGTTCGAATGAAACACCTTAAAACACACCCATGCTCAAGATTGGGTTAGGACCTATGTTTTGGCTTGTAGATTCATCCACCTGACTAATCCAGGTCTACCCAAGTTTTATGATTAATGTTCCCTTGGCATTTTGCTCATCAAATTTCAATTTCACTTTCCAGTGAGCCTTTGCAGGCATAATGCGATTTGATGCAATGGACTCCATTTGTCCCGACCGTTCTACTCTAGTATTCTTTCTCCCATCAATTGCTTCTGCTTTGCATGGACATTCATTTCCCCGGTTTACTTTCAAGGTCATTATCTCCTCAATCAGCCATTCCCATGCAGTTTCACTTAATCTAATTGGAGTTAGATTTAGGATATGATGGATAGGTTTTTTTATATATAAATGTAACAAGAAACAGTTAATATAAGTGCTTGAACATAAGATGTTCTGATAAGCTATTTGTTTCTTATGTTATTGTTTTCATAGACTGCCTTGTTCACATTAAACATTAAACTATTATACACAATTTCCTCATGTTGGTCTTTTTGGTCAATCAAATAGTATTTGGCAACGCCATAATCTCAGTGTTGATGGTGAAAATTTGGATTGTCATGTCAGTAAAATTTGTGCTAGTTTATGTTTTGTAATTGATGAATTATTTAAGAGAAATACTGAAATTAATTCATTGAAAAATCTCATATTTCTTTAATGTCATGAAAGCATGTCATGTTCTTAATAAAAAAAAATTTTCCCTTTGCTATTTACTCTCTCAATATCACATTGCATAGAATTTATTTCTTGGCAACTGCACTTATGGTGATTGCCCATAGTTAACCTTGTTCACGAATGCATTACCACAACTGCGTCATTGACAAACTGTATGCATAGGTATCTGTGCAGTTGATCAATAATCAGGCCTGTGTAGGGCTAAAGTGAAATTAAAATAGGTGCAGTCTCTGCTATCAGTTTATTTCAATTAATAAATTCTTAACTTAAAAATTATACCTTGCAACATGACTGTGCTGAAGAGACTGAAATAAAGATTCTAAATTAATAAAAATACTATGTTCAATCGTTTCAGCCTCAACTTTGTGGAAGTTCATTTTAATAAATGAAAAAGAAACACTTTGTTCCAATCCACCACTTTATTACAGGTACGACTAGTTTCGACGCTACGGCGTCCTGTACCTGAGGATGACGCCGTAGTGTCGAAACTAATCGTACCTGTAATAAAGTGGTGGATTGGAACAAAGTGTTTCTTTTTCATTTATTAAAAATATTATGTTTTAAATGAATACTATAGAAATGACAGTAAAATATTAATTAGGAAAATGAATGTAATAGAAGCAAGATCAAAAAATAATTTGTGCATATACATATCTTACACTCTCGGTAAAAAAGTGAAAGTGGACATGCCTATGTGCAATTAAAATGTGCTGTTGCACTGAGAGGAATGAACAGGTGGAGACAATATGTGTGACCTCATGATATGAGTGCCATATAAATAGATTCAAAAGAAAAGGTAAATGCGCCAATATTACAAACAGTTCACTGATACTTTGCATCTTTGTGATTAACTGGTAATAAATTCCTGGAAACTGTGCGAGAGCAGTAACTTTTAATGGAATTATCTGCTAAGTTTGCATTACAAATGCAACAATTTCAGAGTGTAAAAATTATTCTCCTTGATTTTTACGCTTAGAAATTGTTGTTACTAGTAGTAGTACAGGAGGCAACTGGCTGAGGTCACTTGCCAATTAAGTAGTATCTTTTAAATTCACATATGCATTCTTCACCCTCCCGTGGACTACAACCTTGATGTGGTGGAAGGGCTTGTGCGTTCCGATGACCCCTAGAGCTGTGCTCGCAGAAGGAACGATAATTGCTCATGGTAGGGTCACCAATGCCGGATAGGTCAAAGGTTAGGAACCAAAGGAAATTAGTTCACGTAGCATTTGCTCCTCAGTGAGCAGGCCATTGAGTGATGGTGTCATGTTAAAAACGCGATTGAGGAAGGCAATGGGAAACTACTGCAATTATCATTTCCGGGATTTTATATGAAGGATAGTATTGAGAATATAAGTCCTGGCAACTATGGTACTTGGTCCTGTAGTTGCCTGGACTGTGTTGTGCCCACATCGGGAGAGGCAAGGATTCTGCGGTCGTCATCTCACGAAACCCTTTCAAAGAAAATCTGACAGCAGCAGAGCAGAAGAAGAAGAAAACCGAATTAGTTGGAATGGGAACTTGGAATGTTAGGAAAATGTAGGGACAGAAAAATTAGAGAATACAAAGTGGAAAGGAAGTGAGATGGGAAGAGGAAAAATAGATATTTTCGGTCTATGCGAGGTGAGATGTAAGGATAGCGGGGATTACTGGAGTGATAATTATAGAATAATATACAGCAGCGGGGATGAGAGCCAACGAGGGGTTGCCATAGTATTGAATAAAAAGGTAGGAAGAAGTGTAGTCAGCATAGAGCAAGCAGGACTGATGGACTTGGTCATTCTTCGGGTATATATGTGCCACTGAGCAATCATGAGGAGGAAGAAGTTTATTGGATATAAGATCAGTTAGAAAATATGATCTTATATCAGATATATGAAGCTAATGGGTTAGAAGATATAATCAGATATAATGGTGTTCCTACCGGGAAACATTTGATAGCGATGGGGGATTGGAATGCGACGGTAGGCGAGATGGGCAATGAATAAAGCAAAAGAAGCATGGTGGACAGCACAGTACGAGGATATGGAAAGTTTCAGAGGAAGGGGGATATTGATGTGCTATGCAGCAAGGTTAAATCACGACTGGGAAGTAAGAAGGGAAGATGTATGCAAACAGTTAGAGATAAGGTGGGTAAGATAATATTTGAAACAGAAAATATCGAAGAGAAATGGAAGGAATATATAGAAGAACTTTTTGATGAAGACATGCCAGCAGGGTTACACTTGTCATGTGATCTAATGTGATAGGGTTGAAGATTGCCGGGGCTCAGGCTTGCTAGACTATGAGATTGAAAGTGCATTCATGGAGATGGAATCTAATAAGGCCGTGGGGGTAGACAACATGCCTGCGGAACTACTCAAAGGTTTAGGAAAATGTGGTAGGAAGAGACTGCTTAAATGAACTGTTTCTTAGTATCTATGAGGAAGGAATCTGGCCGGAAGACGTTGTGAGATCAGTGTTGGTTCCTATGGCAAGAAAGATGAAGGCTACATCATGTGAGGACTACAGGACAATAAGTTTGATATCCCACTCAGCTAAAATGGTTCTCAGAATCATAAACAAAAGGATAGAGGGTGGGGCAAATGATTACTTTGGGGATAATCAGTTCGGGTTTAGGACGGGGAGGGGCTTGCATGATGCCATTGTAGTAATGAGATCACTAATGGAGAGGAGTATAGAATACAATCAGGACATATTTGCCTGTTTTGTAGATTTTGAAAAGGCATTTGTTAGGAAAAATGGATGAGGGGCATATTGATTGGTAGTGGGATGTTGAAGACTGTAATTGAGGGGAGAATGTTAGGCAAATGAGGAAAGGGCAGGAATAGGATAGGGATGTGGGATGGTGTGAAGGGAGGAAGGAAGTACTCAGAGATGAAGAGGGACTGTAGATTAGGTTCTGGGTTATATTTTGTCTGTAGTCACAAAATATTGATTTGGTAGTTGTGTCCATCCAAAAACCCAACCAGTAGATTACCTAATAAATATACATTCTTCAAGGGTAATTAACAGAATGAAAAAAGTTGAGTGCAATATTCAGTCACAATATCAAGTAGATCGCTGTGTGTAGTTAATTTTTTCAAATGGTATTATCTGATATTTTGATATAATACACGAATTAATTCTTATACAAAACGTCAAGGACATCTGTTATTAAAGTTATATTGGTGATCTTTTTGCAAAATAATAAAAGATTTTGCCATCCAGAATTCCGGTTTTTTAATGTATGTGCATTGATTTGAAAATTTAACAAGTATTAATATTTTACCACTTTTCCTTCAAGTTTTCAATTAGTTACGGAGAAAGTAAGGTAAAAAATTTGTTTAGTAGGACTGTGAAGAGTGTCTGTTAAAAAAATATTTATCCATTAGTGGGAACTTTCCTGTTGAGAATAATTCTTAATTAATGGTTTCTGGTGTAACTTTATGGAACCGATTCATAATAAATAAATGAAAGGACTAACTTTGTAGTTCCACACGAAAACGATTTATTCACACGACCCGGGTTTCGAAGTAAAACTTCATCATCAGGTGAGCTCTCTACATTTGCAGCCCTTCTTATATATACAGCCAGGGCGGGGGTGGGGTGGAGATAATCAGGAAGGTTTGGGAGGGGTAAAGTCAGGATGGGTTTGCGTGCCGGAGGGGAGGGCAGTTTGGCGTCACCTCCGCAAAGTATATATTAAAATATTATTCTTGATTTAAAAATTTCAAAATTAAACAACCGGCTTGATTTCTCTATCTTTAGGAAAAACTCAGACGCAGATCAAGTTATCCATTTCAAGTCAAGACATTGCTTCTCGCAAAAACTCTCCGCCTTCCATTCAATGATACACCGGTTGGTGAACGTCCCAATGTCGCAAAACAACGTCAAAAAAGAACTTAACACGATTAAATTGATTGCAAGAAACAACGGCTACAATGAGGAGCTAGTAGAGAAACTATACCGCAAAAAACTGAATAAAATGGCATTGAAAGATATTTACAGTACCGAACCGCCACAGGACCCCGCAGCCAAGTGGCGCAGAATCCTTTATTTAGACGATTTTTCACAAAAAGTATGTAAGAAACTTCCAAAATGTAGAATTAAGATAGCCCATTATAACAAATCAAGCCTCAGGGGCCTGCTCTCCCACACAAAGGACAGAATCCCATATAAGGAAAAGAGTGGAGTATATAAGCTAAAGTGCGATTGCGGGGCAATATACATCGGACAGACAGGGAGGAAATTCCAAGAACGAGTGAAGGAGCATCAAGCATGTGCAAGAAATAAAAAGATGAACTCTCAATTCGCAAAGCATTTGATTGATAATAACCATAAAAGTGATTTTGATTTCGAAATTTTACATGTTGAAAGCAAAGGCTATAGATTAGATGCCTTAGAACAGTTAGAAATTTTAAATAGTGTTTGTTTAAATGAAAATATTGTTAACGAATTTCTGTATGCCTCCCACTCTCCCCTCGTTAAAGTCCCAATCCTCACGGTGGCCGATGACACCCCCCCCTCCCCTTCATCTAACCCTCTCTAATCCCCTGACTCACGAGAGCTCTACAATGTAGACTTCTCCCTCCCGCTCCACATTCCTTCAACATCGCAGAGGTGACGCCAAACTGCCCTCCCCTCCGGCACGCAAACCCATCCTGACTTTACCCCTCCCAAACCTTCCTGATTATCTCCACCCCACCCCCGCCCTGGCTGTATATATAAGAAGGGCTGCAAATGTAGAGAGCTCACCTGATGATGAAGTTTTACTTCGAAACCCGGGTCGTGTGAATAAATCGTTTTCGTGTGGAACTACAAAGTTAGTCCTTTCATTTATTTATTATGAGAATAATTCTGAAAAGTTGATTGTTTTTTTTAGATTTAAAATATGGATGTGGGATAATATTTCATGCGCATCATGCAAGCATTTATGCTGGATTAATTATTTTTATGTTCAGCCATAAAAAAAATGAGGTCATAATTTAGAATAGATTAATGTCCAATTGCTCCAACATTTGGCCTCTTGTCGAATTTTTGAACTCCCTATTATGAGTCATCTTGTATTTTGTGTTCTTATGAAAATGAACCTTGTTTTGCGAACAGTGTAACAATGAGTACTATGTAATACTGAAAGCTACATGTTGCTGAATGTTAAAAATGTTGTATTATATGTTTTCATATGTAGAATAATACCCGATGATGGAAAATTTTTTGTGGTCATATTTCTCCATGAATTTTTGCAAATATTCTGGGCACTGGAGATTCGAACTATGTGAAATGTCACAAGTTGAGTAGAATCTTAGCAGGGAATGCATTACCCATATTGCCATCGTGCCTATAAAGGTAGAGGTATATGGTCTGATAATATAGATAGATACAGGGTTCGTCCAGAAAATAAGTGTACTTACTCCTGGGCTGGGCGCGCCGCTCCAGGCGCGCCCAGCACCGCTCTGACGGGCTGCGATTGGAGGGGGGTATGTTGGCAAGCGACGCTGAAAAAGGCAGTCGGCTCTGAGACTCCGGCTGTGGTGTAGTGAGGAGCTCTGTTAACGCGAACCTCCACGCTTCGACCCACGTCACGGAACGCGATGCCGAAGTTTTTGGAGCAGCGTTATTCCATCAAATTTGCGGTAAAGCTTGGGAAATCGTCTACCGAAACTGTCGGTATGATTAACCAGGCTTATGGGGAGTCAGCCATGTCCAGAAACATGATCTTTCGGTGGCACAAGATGTTCGTGGAGGGCAGAGAAGAGGTCGACGACGAGTCTTCGAGAGGTTCCTGATGATGCCTTCGCGGGAGCGTTCCAGGAATGGGAACGCCGCTGGAACAAGTGTATCGACTCACAAGGGTCCTATTTTTAGGAATATTAGCTTAAGATATGTAAAAGTGTAATAAATTTTTTTTCCTGAGCTCAGTACACTTATTTTCCGGACGAACCCTGTAGATTTATTCGCCATAGAACAATGTATAATTGTATGGGCTTCGTTAAGATTCAATTGCATTTATACGTGCATTAACATGTATTCAAATTCATATGCATACCTCCTTCATACGTATTCATATGAATAACTCCTTGACCTTTCTGCTTCTATGGTGGTGCACAACATTTCCTGGCCTAGCAGTTCATAAATGTTCTTACAGAATGACCCAATTCATCCCCAGGTGCTGCACCACATGTGATACAATATGAATCTGTTTTTCAGGAGGTGCAAATCCTAAAAGCACTTGTCCTTGGTGAAGAGGAACGAGGGCAGAGCCAATACCAAGTCATGTGCTTTGTGTGCCATTTCCAGAAGGGAGAGTTCATATCTTCTGATGCCATGTCTAAACTGAGGCAGGTGTGTATGGTTTTTCATTCTTATCTTCAAGGGCCGAGGCGATGTGTATCCATTTAATGGCCAGGGGAAGCAGTAATTTCATTTTTCATCCTTCAAAAAATATTTAGCCAAACTTCATAGGTTCCGACTAGTCATCATCAATTGTGAACTTCATATCTGCATACCGTTAAATGTGGTGGTTATATGAGGTTAAGGCTCTCTATTATTAAGGATGATAGGGAAATAATTATTCCGGATAAATAATATTCTGGTTTAAGCCAATATAAACAAAAAATAATAGGCATTTTGCATTGCATTCCATAAAATTTTTTTCTACCAGTAGAATGAATTTGTTATTATAATTCAAGGCACTGTTTGCCAACTCAGTGTGGTCATTACCTGGGTTTCTGAACGTTCTACTTGCGATAAATGCAATGGTATGAATTTTTGTTGAATAGGAGTTTATTGAGTCTTGAACCTAAGGTGCCGATTACCTTAGAAGTGGTATATTAGCTCTGCTGGTAGTAATTTTGCTCTCTGACGAAGGTGTCCTGGGTCCAAATTCTGGTAATGCCTCCGTACAACTGCAATTGAATACTGGCTACTATCAATTTCTGATGATAAGAGAACAGTAATGGGAAACCACAGTTTGTTTAGGGAATAGAACTGACAACTCTAATGTAAGTGGCATAAAGTTGTCTGCCTTCAATTAGGACTAGTTTCAATATGATTTCAACCCTGAATTATTAAATACACCTCTGGATGGAAGACCACTCAACAACTGGTGAATCTGTCCGTAAAAGCAATCTGAACAGTCCCTAATGATTTTAATGCATTATGTTCCATTTGGGCCTCCTCCTGTTTGCCCTGCCCTCTTTCATTTTATCATGTCTTTATACGTCCCGCCAGTTCACGTTCCATCCGAAATCCCTATCCTCTTCCTTCCTCTTTCCCACCTCAAGTTCTCTCTCCTGGCAAGTTCTTAAATGTCAAAATCCCTCTCAATATCTTCTCCACTCACGTTTTCAGTCTCCTTCAAATCATAAACTCCCTCCGCCACATTTCAAACTCCTAAGAAAAGAGAAATCTCTCACCTCAAGTGTCTTATGTGAGGGGTTCAATTTTTGCAGACTTTGGATGGCCCCAGGAGTAGGCAATAGGCTGTGTATTAATGAAGGGCTGGCACCTATTTTGCCTTCCTACAATAAATAGCAGGGATTGGCATCTGTACCTAAAGACTGAGATGTAGCTAGGACTGTTGTCGTTATTGGCACTGGTGGTGAGATACCAAGGCTTGGTACTCCTTTTACTGGCATTAGGCTTTCTTGTTCTATGTACCAACTAGAGGTTTTAACCTGTGGACGCCTGCCTATCATGTTCAATGCGTCAATTTCATTTGTTTAGATCAGTTAATTAATGTTTAGAAAGACTTCTGTGGTCTCTTTAATGGTGGAGTAAGACAGCTATACTCAAGGGAGATTTCTTCATTTGCTTCTAGAAATATCTCAGAGTTGCTTAAGTGTGAGATGCAAGATAAGGAGACCCTGTTGTTTTTGGTACATTGGCCTTAAGCTTGCTGAAATAATTGACTGGTTCAGTTAGCAGTGTAATGAGTCTCATATTTTGGTCATGGGATTTGTTTTGTGTGATTCTTATCTGTCAATTCTATTTTTCATAATTAGCTTATATTTGCTAAATTATGAAAATTACTCATTTCCTTGCATCTTCTAATATTTGGCCTAACAATTGTTATTTATGTAAAATCAAAGCGTAGAACTTAATTTGAACGAAAGAAGTGACGTTGTTTTAACTGAGTAAAGCTGTACAACTTGACGTCCTACTTTATAGGAGGCAGTTCCAAGGACTTAAATGCTCATGAGTAAGTGGTGGCCCCCGAGAAATAAATGCAGCAGCGGAATGTAGTCTTTAAATACAAAAAAAAACCCATACTAATCATGAGACCAATAACTTTGATTTGAGACAAGAGGTATTACGTCTCTTTAATTATAAAAGAAGGAGAATAAAAATGATTTTATCAATCAATTAACTATTAAAATTCCGTAAAACAAAAACCATATTTCTATTTAGGAGATTATTTTTATTATTATAGGTACGAGGTTGGTCCCAGAAGTACTTGACCCAACAAAGAAAAAACAAAAATTTTGGAAAAAAATGTATTTCTCTTTCAACATAATCTCCTTTCAGCTCTATACACTCTTCCCAGTGATGTCCAATAAGTCCCATGCCCGTTTTACAATAACAACCTTGTTACTCCTCAAAATAGCCATCAACTGCCGACATCACTTCTTTATAGTTGGAAAATCTTTGACCACCGGGTCATTTCATTTTTTCAAGTTTGCGAACAGAAAATAATCCGAGGAGGCTAAATCTGGCGAATAGGGCGCATGAGGTAGCAATTCAAACTTTAATTCATGAATTTTGGCCATTGCAATAACGGATTTGTGAGTTGGTGCATTGTCTTGATGAAACAACACTTTCATCTCGGCCAAATGCAGCCGCTTTTGCTTGATTTCTTTGCTCAAACATTGCAGTAAGTTCACATATTACTCGCCGTTGATATTTTTTCGTTTTTCAAGATGGTCAATGAAAATTATCTCACGTGCATCCCAAAACGTTGACGCCATGACTTTGCCGGCAGATGAAACGGTCTTCTCCTTCTTTGGAGGCAGTTCTCCCATTCAATCCATTTTTTCGATTGTTCTTTTGTCTCGGGTATGAAGTAATGAACCCATGGTACATGATACAACATGCATGGCTATGAAACAGTACAAAAACTCTGCTTTTTTGCTGTGAAACTTTGCTAAACACTCCATTGAAACATCTTCACGACACTGGTTTTGCTCGAGTATGAGCAAACACAGCACCCATCTTACACACAGCTTTCTCGAATTTTCAGTTTGTGTGCAATGTACCGCACCTTTTGAAATGCCTACTATGTCTGCTAGCTCAAGCACTTTCGGTCGACGGTCATCCAGTATCACTTTGTGGATTTTCTTCTCTGTTTCTGGAGGTGTCACCTCATTTGGTCGGCCAATAAGATGTTCGTGTTGACAGCTCGTACGGCCTCGTTTAAACTCTGTTCCCCAATATTTTACTGTTGTAAACAAAGGAGCAGACTCACCCAGAGTAGAATCCAGTTCAGCTTTCATATTGGTTGGGCTGAGGCCTTTCAAATAAAATTATTATTTCACATACTGATGGCCAATTTTCTGCATTTTCGCAAATTACAAGTTCACTATTGATGGCTGCCAAACAAATACTAAACAACGTGACGTCTTCAAACTTGAAACATATGCTTTATACATTGCATACTTTCTAATACAGTGATATTTTTCAAACAACTACCGCCATCTCTAGGTCAGGCTGTGTACTTATAGGACCGCCCTCGTAATCTATTGATTAAGGTAGGTTTTGGATGGACACAAGCTAACAAATGGTACAGTGACAATTCCCTTGTCTTTCCGGACATAACACAAGTCAGCATCCTACTCTCAAACTAAGTGACCCTCTTCATCCCCGTAAACTTCCTCCCTACCTTCATTCCATCCAACATCCACATTCTATTCCTGCCCTTTCCTCGTTTGCCCAACATTCTCCCTTCTATCAGTCTTCCACCTCCAATTGCAATATGCTCTGCATCCATTTTTCCTCTCTCCGCATAATTTCTCCCATCAACCCCCTTTCCTCCCTTACATTAGGTAGCACTTCCTCATTTGTTTTCCTTTCTTTTGACTTCATCACCTTCTCCATCCTTCTCCACACCCATATTTCAAAAGTCACCAATTTACGTCTACGAGATCTAAGTCTAAGAAGGTAAACTCTCAGTTTCACTCTCATGTGTTGTTTCTTTGTTGGCAAGAGTTTCACTAGCATTCCAGATCACTATACAGGTCTTTAATCTTCGGGTGAAGTTGAAGTGACCTGGAGATGTTAACTGAAATGCTTCAGAAACTCTTGCCAATGTGGAAACAACAAATCTGGTGAAACATAAGTGGATGGAGCCTTTGAAATCTATATGCTCTAGTCGGGGGCAGATATTTGAATTTTATTGAAAATCTAGCAATTTTTAGAATTAAAATCAGCTTTTTTCTTTATTGTTCAAAATGCTTGGTTTTACCTTCTTTTGCTGGTATAGAAGTTCCATGAGTTCCTTCAAATAGCTTCTTTAAGTTGAATATTATTGGTGTGAATCGAATCTTGGAAAAATTTGAAAAGTGAGGGTCAGATATTTGTATGCATGAAGAAGTTAAGGTATTTTCCCACAAAAGACAATCAGTCATGTTACATTATAAACTAATCTCACTCATTTATGGAATCCAACACTCCCTGCAGCAATAATTTTATGATTGGGTATTAGAACGTAGTTGGGCATATGAGAATATTTTTCTTGAATTTCTTTAAAGTCAAAAAAAATCCCCAAGGAGTGGGAGCAAGGCCCTTAACTCCCACCCCTCTAACTCCCTGGCTCACCTAATGATAATGTAATTCTCTACACACTGTGTAGAGAATTATATTATTACATTACATACCATTAAATTACATACCACGCATTCTCTACCCACTGCTGCTCCCTGTAGCGTATTCTTGGGAAGTACAATCCTGTTGGTATAATTGTTTTCTTGAAAGAGAAAGGGCTCCGCATACTCCTGGCTGATTTAGCACCATGTGGAAGCTTTGAGGCTGCTAATTGATACTTGCTCTATTGTCCATCAAAGTCTCACTATCCCTTGTTTTGCAATTTATAATTATATTGATAACCATTCAATTCTAATGATCCAGATGCTACAAGAAAGGGTTGTGAAATTATCTATGTGAGCTGAAGAGGAATGTCCATCCGACATTTTAATATTGCATTAATTGAATTTTAAATTTTATAATAAAACCTACTCATGTTCAAAACTAGTTTTAACAAGCATTTTGGAAAACCAAAGCAATGCTTCTTTCTAACTTTACTCTAAATTCTGTATAACTGTAATTAAGGACTTATTTCCTTAGGCTATTATGTATTTTAGATAGGACGACGGAGTGAAATACATATTTACTGTTTCACATGTTTCCTAAGGTCTCAAAATTAAAACTTTTTCTTGTGGCTTAGTTTTCCCCTGGCCCAAATATTATGTTACTAGCTGAAGAAGAAATCAGGAATTGTGATCTTTTAGGTTTTTAAATCTTAAGGTATTTTAGAGTATAAGTTTTCAATGGGTTTTGTTCGAATGCTTGGTTGTTTACATCACTAATTATTGTTACATAGCAGGATTTATTTGTCTTCCACAAAGCAATTGTTATACTGTTGAAGTGAAATCGACTAGTGTAATTTTAATTTGGTAGAAAATAATAGTTATTGCATGGGAAGGGTTATCCCGTGGGAAGAGTGTGAGGCCACTGACCACAGAGCCCACATTCGAATCTCCGCGATGCTTGTGGACATCTTCAATTTCACCCAAGCTGTGCAAATTTTTTGGGTACTGTCCTGGGAAATGGTAGGCGGCACTTTGATAGTAACTGACCCCCGCGTACCCTGTGTGAATTTCCCACACCATTGAGCTTAGTATTAGGTGAGCTTTGCCCCCTCCTCCATGAAACTTGGGTTTGGTGACTGTGCTAGCGGTTATATATTACACATATAGTTGAAAGTAATTATGGATTTTTTAAATTGCTCCTGAAATTCAAGGCAAAGTCATATCAAAGTAAGTTTGGATATTTTCTTACCCTGGCTATTCTCCACTCTAAGTAAATTTTCTTGTCTAATGCACTATCGCAGAAGTATATTGACTCATTTGTTGTCTCAGAAAAATCCTGGAGCTGTTCGGGTACCAGAGGAAGATCGCGGTCGGGAAATGCTTCCGATGGACCTGTGGGTTGAGGTGGGGAGCAGTTCAGTGTCGACTGCCATCTCCCATCACATACCAACGCTATGTTCAGAGGCAGTGGATGCGACATATGCAAGAGAAGCAGACTTGGAGCTGTGGGCAAACAGAGCCGGTAAGTTTTGTTTAATTGGTGTGAAAGGGGGACTCCTAGAGCTAGGAATATCTTATAATAATAATATAATTGTGAGGATATCTTGTCATATTTGCTAAGTAGTTGGGTATGGGAATTGAAGAGTCATGGGTTTAAGGATATCCAAATAATGTTGACTTTTGTGGCTGTAGGTTATTTATACAAATTCAGAGTTGTAATTTAAATGTCATTAAGGTTCACATGATTTGAGCAATTTGTCATGCCTTTCCTTCGAGGCTTGCTTCAATACTTATTTTGAAATAATGTCAAACTGAGGCTTTTCCAATTTGTGTGAGCGTCATTCAATTTCTGTAGCCAGGATGAATGGACAATGGTTACTAGTATCCAAATATACTGTATACACAGGGTACGGGGCTTAAATTCAGACAAATTTCGATTTGAATTTCCCGCCATATCATGGTTCCACCGGAGGCTATGATTGATGTTCTTGAAATCTATAGGCATCTAGTCATTAACTCAAAATGGTCTAGATGTTACGTACACGTGTGGAGTACAATCGAAGAGCCCGAATCTATTATCAAAAGTGTTCGCACTGGGCGTTCACCCAGTGAAACAGTGCGATTCTTCGGGTATCCCAGATCAACTGTTTACGATATTGCGGCCAAGTATCATTATAACAAGTCTGGGAAAGGTTTCGCTAACCCGGCGAGGAAACCTCATTTGAGGAAACGTGTGTTGTGAACTATGGCAGTCGTTGAGAAGGCTCAGGTGCTGATTTCAGAGGACCCGGGGCGATCGCTGAGGGAATTGGCATCGGAATTGAATATTAGCGAGTAAACATTGCGTCAGATGGCAGAGGAGGACCTACGTACAATATTGTACAAGTCGTTCACAATGAAGGTGCGACAGATGCTGTCCGAGGCTGTCAGAACAAAGCGGATTGCTCCCTGCAACCTGCTATTGCGTTCTCTAAAAAATGAAGCTATGGGACAGGTCAGATTCTTTTCTGGTGAAGAAATTTTCACCGTTGGCGAGAAGACCAACTGGAGAAGTGATCCCTGGTTCGCCCACGACCCCGAGGACTTCCTGATTGTTGCTCAAACAAAATTTCCAGCTAGTGTTCACGTCCTAGGTGTTGTGTCCATATCATGCTGTCACAGTTCTTTGAAAAGGGACAAACTATCATAAAAGGAGTCTATCTGCAAATTTTGAAGAATACGGTGAAACTGTGGATGGTGGGCTGTGGCCTCGGGGAGACAATATGTCTTTCAACGGGACCAGGCACCAGCTCACTACGAGTCATTAAGTCCACAACTGGCTCTCAGATAACATTCACACGTTCTGGTCCAAGGGGTTCTGGCCCCCCGAATAGCCCAGACTTGAACTCCCTTGACTACATTCTATGTTTGCAGGATAGTCGAAAGAGTTACCAATGAGACGAGGCCACCCTTATGTTGCATCTCTAGCCACAACTATCGTAGCAACATTCGCAAATATGGACAGTGCTGTTTTAAAGAGTACATGCGATAAATTCAGAAGATTGGAGGCGGTCATTGCGGCTGAAGGGGGTCCAATTGAGTAATGTTACTCTTGGCAGATACCACACTTGTGTATAAAAGGATTTTCATTTTCATTTGTATTTTTTTGATAAATTTGCATTTGAAATAAAAGTTTTATTTGTCCGCATTTAAGCATCACACCCTGTGTATAAAAAGTGGATGGATACAATTTTTTGAAGAATTTAGATAAGTGCAGCTGGAATTTACATTTTATTGGTGACATCGACAATGTACTCATGATATAATTTTCGTCAAAAAGTAATTCCATCATAGGTATTGAGTGAATGGGGTTGATTGAAATGCTGTCTATTTGACCAAATAATGTCGGAGTCATGGCTGGGATGACTTCTTCCCGGTAAGCAAAACCGGGCATTTGGTCTTCGACAGCCATGCGAAGTGCATTCTCCCTTCTTGGACTTCCCCCTCCCACGTTAAATTTACCAAAGGCACCTTATCCGGAATTCAACCACTGCATTGGCCGAAGTTTTACACGAGTGGGATGAAAAGCCTCCTTGCCACATGTTTGTTAGAACTAGATAGTAGAGCAGCTGTGGCTTAAAACGTATAAGTCTCGTAATAGCCATAAATTAGAGTTGAGGTAAATTTCCTGTAGCCTGCATATTTCTCCCCTTTGGGACTTAGAACTTGCCTACCTTCAATTCCTTATAAGGATTGGGGAGACTGAAAAGAACCGAATTGTAATAACATAACATGGTACCTGAGGATGTTCTATATGAACTTCAAAAATCTGAAAAATTGACTCTATAACAAGAAGAGCTGAAAGTGGACATCGTATACATTAAGGGCATACAAAAATTCATGTACATTCTGAACAGCAGTGCACAAATAGTAGAACCCAGCTGAAGTATTATTACTTGTATTAAAGAACATTTATCGAATGTTAGGTACAGTATACCATAAAAGTTACTTATATAGGAACATTTTAACCAGATCATACAATTGTAAAATAAGTTAAGCATAATAAAAAACTGGATTCATACTAAAATGCATATGCAAAAGGTGCAGAAAAATCAATAATTGCAGAAAATGGCCTTTGCCATGCCAAAACTTGTTTGATTTACTGATGCCCTCTCTTCAGCTGCCCTTTTCAATCTCTAAACAAAGTAATCATTTGTTTCAACCTTTATTGCATATTTATGCATGGGTAAACTTCAAGATTCAAATTAGCCCTGGAAGTAGTTTAATCAAACAACTATTGGAATGTACCGAAAAGCAATCAATTGAATGCTATTGTTAGGAAAGACCCTGTTTTGTCATATTTCATCTCCTCTTTGGTAATAATGGTGGTTTAACAGAAGGGTAACTTGTTGATGCCATGTACATACAAATATGCATTAAAATGATGAGCGTAAATTCTGTTACTGAATTGGCTCTCGCTGAAATCACATATTTTGCTATGCCACTTGTGCCCTCCATCTGAGTTCTGTATGTATGTATATGTTTTGCCAACTAATGCATGCATGCATGACACCTTTAATTTTAATGCCATGGTAGAAAAAATGTATGCATCTCATTCCGTCGCTTCTATGGTCAACATCTCAATGAAACTTTCTTCCACTTACTCTTTTTTTTTGCCCTTCTTGGACTGGAAAGATCACTGGAAATGCTGATCTCTGGTAAATTATCCCTCGAAAGACTTGGAATAAATGTGCAGCTCAAGTAATTCATATCAAATTGCTTTTTAATAAGATCTTTTTTAGGATGACCCTACTTTAATTGACCAAATATTTGCTTCTGCCGTTCCACTGCTCACTATTACTGCTGCCACAGCACACCTGCACGTAAAGAATTTCTCATTTATAAATAGAAAGTCATAAATTTTGAGAAAATTCATTCATTTCCACATTGGAATGCAATTAGATTTTGGGCAATTTTTGTACAAAAATTGTATCGGGTAAGAGGAAGTTTGATATTTAGCAATTTCCTCCCGCTCGCCAGATGGCAGCCTTTCAGCCAGGGCAGCACTCCTGGCTGCAGTCAAGCGCTTCCCCCCAGCCGTTTCCCCCATCCCGAGGTGTGCCGACTTGACCACAAACACTCCGTCTTCGAGCGTGCCCTGGACCAAACCCTGTATCTGCCGCCTGGAGATATGCGTTGGATGGTATCCCTGTGGTCTCAAGTACTGCAAGGGAGGGGCACCAGCCAGTGGTGGCAAAGACGGGGGCCCCCCCGCGGGACCCAATGAGGTAGGTGGTGGTGCGGGAGTGGGAGGCGGGGGTGGCGGAAGCAAGGCAGCAAATACGGCCGGAAGCTACCGGTGTGGGATCAAGACATGCCGCAAGTGCCGACTATTTGAGTACTACGTGCGGCAAAAGCAGCTTTGCCTGTGGGACGAATGACGAAGGAGAGGGTGGTTTGGAGGGGACGGAGAAGGATGGGGGGGTTGGAGACGTCGCAGACGAAGGGCCAGTGAGGCCATGGAGGATGGGTGACCCCTCGGGGACTCGAGTGACGTGGCCTCGGAGATGGCCCGCATGGACTTCCAGCCCCACGACCCATTCATGCACCATCGCATGTGAGCTTAAGACGGGAAACGGCAGCTCCGGCCGTGGAGGATGCATGCCAAAGAGACTTCCTTCTCCCATATGCCGAGGAGTCAGTCGGGGGGGGAAAAGGGAAGGTGGTGCACCTGTGTGATCCCCATGAAATTGTTTGCTCTCGTTACGTGTGAATTGCAATCTAGGGTGGTGCTGTGTGCATTATTTTGGTTTCACAATCTTTTCATCGTGGATGGAAGAGGAGAGTGATGACCCCATGGCATGGTATTTGTTGGGTTGATGCCAATTCCTTGGTGACATGGTGATCTGGCCATTGCCCACTTGCTCCACCCTTGTTTTTTAAGGCGATCTTTTATGCTACCCATCTTTTTTACTCTTGCCATATGTGTACATGACATACTTTGTGTCTCAAAAACGTGCTCCCCCTGAGCACTGAAGCTGTGAGCTTTTGTCGGGTTTTTTTGTGTGTACTGGTTTCTGCTTTGCCCATCAGCATTCCATCAGTGGGGTCACATTGAAGGATCAATGGATATGCTTAGTGATGTTTAAAGTAAAGTTATTCCCCGATGTTTCTCCCTTGCCTCTCATATTCCAGGTGTTGTCCTCTTGCTAATAATGGATTCTCTTTTGCCTCGTCAATTCACCCTTTTTCTCTTCTGGTGCCTTTCATGAGTGTGCTAGCCTAAAACCCTCGATGCCCCCTTCGCCTCGCTTCTCTGAGTCAATTGTATTGAAGTAACGGCCTTATTCGTAAACAATTGTGAATTCCTTTGAATAGCATTTTTCAGTAATGCATGGTGCTAGTTACATTATTTTATGTAGCCTCCTAAATATTTAATTAGTTAAAGAGAATGAATTTTTGTTGATCTCCTCACATTATTTTAAATGGATAGGTAGTTTTAAAATGGAAATCTTTAAATAATTATTTTTCAACCAAAACCAAGTGATATTTTTAAATGGTAGTGTTTACCTTTTTTTAAAAAAACCTATTTGTTTTTGATTTTTATTGAGACATTTTAATAAATTCGTTGCTGGAAAATTCAAAATGAAAAATAACAAAGGTAATATTTCTTTGGACTGTGTGTATTCAGCGTATAATGCTTTAATTTTATGAATGCATCTAATGTTCATACGGGTGTAAGGTCTGAGGAATTAGCCATTCCTCGGGCTGCGAGGAACACTCGGTATGTTTCATTCACTGTGTGGTGGTCTGAGAATGATTGATGACGCATCTGTGTATGTGAACCCCAGCTCTTTCCACTTACCTTGCATTCCTTCCTTTCATCTTATTGGGCTGTGTGCTTTACACATGGACAAGTGTTTCTAGTGCTACTATAGTCTCAAGTTGTTCCTCATGAAGTGTTTT
Source organism: Hetaerina americana (assembly GCF_022747635.1). Classification (NCBI taxonomy): domain Eukaryota; kingdom Metazoa; phylum Arthropoda; class Insecta; order Odonata; family Calopterygidae; genus Hetaerina; species Hetaerina americana. Next base: position 72,779,065 of record NW_027286070.1, read on the forward strand.
CAACTAACTTTCATTGGTTGTTTTTTCGCTAATGTGTGATCTCCGTCTTAGACTTCGATCGTGGCGGAGCTGAATTTTGGCATAGATTCAAAGACCCATGTCCAAATTTTGAAAAAATTGTATCTGAAATATTTAGCACTGGCTGTGGTGGAATAGTAAAAGAATAACGGATTGTTCCTCATTTAAGTTCATGTTGCCACATGTCAACAATGTTCTGGTTGGTGGCAGTAACTATTGTATTTGAAAAGGATCAGGATAAAAATTTGGAGACAATAATTCCACCATATGCGAGTGCTAATTTCAAATGGTTCCTCTCTATTTGTGTCACCTTTACTCCCCTAATCATTCATCTGCCACTCTGTTCATGTGTATGAATATGTCATTACATGGTGGTGCTGTGATATATATATATATATATATAAAATATATATATATATATATAAATATATATATATATATTTATATTTATATAAATATATATATATATATAAAAAGAAATACATATATATACATACATATATATATATATATATATATATATATATATATATATATATATATATATATATATATATATATATATATGTATATATATATGTATTTCTGCATACATGTACATATATGTCTTTATATGTTCAAACTGCTTGTAAGTTCTTCCTTTTGTGGTCATCATAGGTTGCATTTTGAGCTCAGGTTTGGTAAAGAAAGAGACAGGATTTTATCATGTTGATGATGGGATTTTCCACGGTGTCTGTGCTATGTCTCCTTAACTCGTTCAATAATCCCTCCCTCCTGTCTTCTCCCTCTTTAGTGTTCAAGGAATATAGTATGTGGTTGTTGGGGTTGTAATACCCTTTTTTTTTGTCACTGCTGTTTCTTAATAATAGCTGGCTCCTTGAGTTGTCCAGGTCTGAGTCATGGACTTGACTGGAAAACACTGATGGAGAGGAGCCAGGTTGAAGAAGTGGAAGGAACACTTTCCTCTGCCAATTGTGTTGGGAAATGATAAATAACGTGGCAATAAAATAAAAATGCTGAAGCCAGTACTAAAGCTAACATATGTGAGGCGGAAACAGTGCTTGAGTCAGTTGAATGTTCTAGACTAGTCTTCCCCATCATTATGCAATGAGATATTTGCTTTCTAATCTGTGGATTTTGGAGGTTTTTTATAAAACTTATTTTATATTACCTAATTTAATACATTACATTATTTTTTATACTTATATAATAATGGGTACCAAAAGCCCACAGGATACAATTCAACAGATCTTGGAGTTCGGGAGAGATTGGTTGTAATAGTTGAGTGCTATCGGGAAAGAATGGTTATATAATTCCCTGCAACTTTTGTTCAGTTAACTGAACTCCAGGATGTTCACATGTTAGTGGGATAGTTGCCCTAACGGTAAGATTTGCAGCTAAGGCAAGGCTTTGGGCTGTTATCTTATACATGGTTTAATAATGTCTCTGTAGAAAAATATAGGATTGTACCATGAGCAAAGGCATTGTATTTCATTCAGGATTCTAGTTTTATTGTGGCCCTCAAAGAGGCAGTTTTTAAGGTACCTAAATTCTGCACTGGTAGTAGTTTTTGCATTTGGTGTTTAAGGTGCTCTGAAAACTAAGGTCGTTTTGTGTCGTGTGTGATTTTACAAAAGTCGTCACGTAAATTTACAGCATCCATATCCTGGATGGGACTCATGTTCATCAAATATCAATGATTCATTTATTTAATTGTTCTGCCGATCAAAGGTGGGTCTCTAGGTTAGCCAGAGATTGAGTTTGTGAGTAACCTAGAAGACTCGGCTCAGGACTGGTTTCAGTATTGTGCCATGTGAAGTGAAGAAGTGATGGGAAGAGCTGATGACTTGCTGGGGAACTCGCAAGTGTGGTGAATGTAACTATATGTGGATCATATCTGCGAAGATAAATCTGAATGCTAGCAGATGCTTGCAGTATGAATCAAACATTCCCGGGAAGAGTTTTTAAAAGCTTCAATGGTGTTAAAAATTTCTCTTAAAATTTTTACTTTCCTACCAACCCAACATGGCAACTCTCTGGAAAATTTGTGTGTCAGTTATTGGTGTCTCACCTTGGCCATGATGAGGGATATTTGGTAGCTCCAGTAAGCACATTTACATAAATACATGTATAGAGTTGGGTGTGTTACAATTTTTTTATCGAGTAGGTTTCCATAGGAACAGTGAAAATTTAATAGCAGAAGTAATCGGGAGTATTTTATTTTGTAAAAGGAGTTATGGAGCACAATATTACATTGGCTTGTTCCATTCAAGAGACGTATGTATTTGGGAATTTCTGGCATATAGACATGTTTACTGATCCACAAACTGGGTATCTTGCCTTATTTATGAACTACTTTTTTGTAATATACCATTGTATATCCCTCTTCTCCCTAGGTAATAAGGACCTGAGTTGTTAATGCTTGGGCATTGAATGTGTAATGAAAAAAATGTGATCATTCCTTTCTCCATGTATCCACTATTTTCTATCGAACCTCTTCCCATCAACCTTTAATCTGTAATCCCCCTTCTCCCATCGTTTTTGAAGATCATTACGGAGGTGCTGTTCATTTTAACTTTTATGAGTTACTTCAGCGGTATGATTGCTTGTGTTTTCCATTTATTACATTCCCTATGAAAGCATGCTATTGGAAGTGGCCGTCAACATCTCAATTCAGCCATGCGAGAGTCGTGCTTGTTTGTGCCTGCATTACAGATGTTTTTGCTCCTATGCAAGTGTGCATGTGTGTAATTGTGCATTGTCCTCTTTCGAGAGGATTTGAGGTGTGAAGCTGCTGCTTATGTCAAACTACTAATGAGACTCTCCTCTCTCTCTCTCTTGGGAGACAATTCAATATGTATTTCTATGAATTGGTCACATTTCTAATGTCAGCGTGAAGGTGATAATGATGATGGATGTGCAATCCTAGGCAAATGAGATGGAAGTGCCATATTTTTTAAATAAATCAATTTGCATTTTTGCTTTAATTATTTTTGAACATAATTTTATTTCCTAACCTCTTATTTAAGGTAATTTATCTATTCTACATTATTGTTGGTGATTGCAAATTGCATTATTTCACCTTGCAATTGTTCCCAAACCTTACTGGGGCTCTCATACAGGGTTCGTCCGGAAAATAAGTGTACTGACTCCTGGGCTGGGCGCGCCGCACCAGGCGTGCCCAGCACCGCTCTGACGGGCTGTGATTGGAGGGGGGTATGTTGGCAGGCGATGCTGAAAAAGGCAGTCGGCTCTGAGCTGTGGTGTAGTGAGGAGCTCTGTTAACGCGAACCTCCACGCTCGACCCACGTCACGGAACGCGATGCCGAAGTTTTTGGAGCAGCGTTATTCCATCAAATTTGCGGTAAAGCTTGGGAAATCGTCCACCGAAACTGTCGGTATGATTAACCAGGCTTACGGGGAGTCAGCCATGTCCAGAAACATGATCTTTCGGTGGCACAAGATGTTCGTGGAGGGCAGAGAAGAGGTCGACGACGAGTCTTCGAGAGGTTCCCGATGATGCCTTCGCGGGAGCGTTCCAGGAATGGGAATGCCGCTGGAACAAGTGTATCGACTCACAAGGGTCCTATTTTAAGGAATATTAGCTTAAGATATGTAAAAGTGTAATAAATTTTTTTTCCTGAGCTCAGTACACTTATTTTCCGGACGAACCCTGTATGCTACTGATAAGTAATGGTGGGTTGGGTCAAATGTGTGGATGTCTTTTGCTTAGAAAATACATTTTAATTCTCTTTTATTGTCGCATAAAATACGTTTCTCATGCGTCCTTTGTAAAAATATCACCATTGATCTGTTTGATTTTAAACACTGCAAAACCTCCTTGTTATTCTACTTGTGCAGTGGCCTTACCCTCTTTTGAGGGCTGAGTTGACCAGGGTCTTAAGCACCCATTTGGGCACCACTTCTCTAATTGGCTTCTCTGCAGGCCTTGAATAGCAAGGGTGAGCTGGAGTGGAAGAGAGCTGAAACCCGTCTTAGGTACTGCAGTCTTAAAGGCCTTAAAAAATGTCAAGGCCGTACATTCAGGTGTTATTCATGATATATTTAATGTCCAAGAAAAAAGTCTGATTTAATTTGCTCTCTCAATCTCTTATGTCACTCTATGTACATTGTTGTTCAGGGTCGGTGGTCACTTTTTCCAAATTATTTTTGATATTGGGTTTGAACCTCAAGGCCTTTAGGCACCTATCTATCATAGGTATTGCCATTTGGGCCACCATGTTAGTAAAAAAAATTAGGTCATTTGAAATTTGAATTGACAATCTATAATTAACGGTGAATTTTTGCGTGGAAATTTGTATGAAGTACAACCCATGCAAATAATAATAATGATGCATTTATTTGTCTGGAGATTTTTTGCAAATTCTTAGATACACACATATGGGAAACGTCAGAGATATATTTCACAATTTTAGAAGAAGTACAAGATATATATTATATATATCTATATATATATATATATATAATATATATATATATTATATATATATATATAATATATATACTACCTTGATCAAAAATTTCCCGGAATTTATTCAGAAAATTAAAAATACAAGTTTATTCATCTAAATCTATATTGTCCCCTTCAAAGTAATCCCCATCGACTGCAACACACTTATGCCAGCGCTTGATCCAATCCTCGAAACATTTTTTATATTCGGTTTTCGGTATGTCCATCAGTGCTTCCTGCGATTTTTCCATTACTTCCTCTCGGCTGCTAAAACGCGTTCCCCGTAATGGTTTTTTAACTCGATTGAACAGAAAGAAGTCACAGGGAGCCAAATCAGGTGAATTCGGTGGCTGTTGGATGGTATTTGTTGCATTTTTCGTCAAAAAATTACGAATAATGATAGCACTGTGCGACGGTGCGTTATCATGGTGCAAAATCCACGAGTTTTCTGCCCACATTTCTGGTCTCTTTCGGCGAATTGCTTCACGCAAACGTCTCATAACGCCCAAATAATACTCTTTGTTTACTGTCTGGCCTTCTGGCAAAAATTCATGATGCACTACACCGTTGTAATCCATGAAAACCGTCAGCATTGCCTTTTTTTTTGACTGAAAACGACGTGGTTTTTTTGGTCTCGGCTCATTTGGTGAACGCCATTCACTTGCCTGATGTCTGGATTGCGTGTCGTACTCATAAACCCACGTCTCGTCTCCAGTAATGATCCTTTTGATGAATGTGGGATCGGATTCAGCCTCGCAAATCATGTCTTTTGCGACGTCAACACGGTCTCTTTTTTTGCATGAAATTGAGGTCTTTTGGCTCTGCTACACGACGGAAACCCAAATCATTAACCACAATGTCTTGGGCGGATCCATAGGCAATGTTCAAGTCCTCCGCTATTTCTCTGATGGTTAATTTGCGGTTATTGACCAACATTTCTTTTACTTTATCAATTTTTTCACCGACTTTCGATGTCGATGGTCTGCCACTGCGTTCATCATCTTCGATTGACTCACGACCACTTCTGAACCGCTCGTGCCACTGGTAAACGACCGTTTTTTTTTAGAGAATCATTGCCGAAACACTTTTCCAACATTTCCAACGTCCGTGCGCCACTAAATCCGTTTTTTACGCAAAATTTAATACAAGTTCGTTGTTGCAAATTTAAATCCATTTCTGCAATTGTAAAAAATCGCCAACACACACAGAGATAGATGTACTCTTGGCTACGTAACTTTTGCAAATGTCAAGTTATGACACTAAGATTTAAAGGGAATATCAACAACAGATGTACCAATTTAACAAAAAAAACAGAACTCAAATCGGAACGATGGGAGCGCCACACGGTGGTTATTCCGGGAACTTTTTGATCAAGGTAGTATATATATTATATATATATATATATATATATATATATATATATATATATATATATATATATATATTATATATATAATATATATATATATATATATATATATATATATATATATATATATATATATATATATATATATAACACGATTGTACGGAAAAACTCATACGAGCGGCACAATAATTGGCTGACACAACATAACACAAATAGAAAAGAATAGACACATATAAAAGAACACTTACACGGTAAATTGTTCGAGCTTTCGGCCCTCTCAGGGGCCTTCTTCAAGAGAGACTGAAAATATGCTATGGAACAGGAGAGGGGAAAGAGTTATGGGCGTGGAGGGGAGGTGTGGAGGGGAGGTGTGGAGGGGAGGTGTGGAGGGAATGCTGGGAGGGAATTGCCTCTCAAAAAATATTATTTATCTTTTATCATGCAAGCACTGCACTTCCTTCTACATAGGTGAATGCATTACCCCCTTATCCATCCGAATGAATAATCACCGATACTCCTGTAATTCTGCCTCACTCTCTTCTCTTCCTATCCCTTCACACGCCAATTCCCACAACCTTTCATTCGACCAGTGTTTTTCCCTCAGCATCCTAGAATCCCTACCTGATTCAGCTACCAACATAGAGGTGAGAACTCGTGAATCCGCCTACATACTATCCTTCCGTTCCTTTAAAATTCCCACCCTTAACCGCCATATTTAATTTCCCTCCCAGCATTCCCTCCACACCTCCCCTCCACACCTCCCCTCCACACCTCCCCTCCACACCTCCCCTCCACACCTCCCCTCCACGCCCATAACTCTTTCCCCTCTCCTGTTCCATAGCATATTTTCAGTCTCTCTTGAAGAAGGCCCCTGAGAGGGCCGAAAGCTCGAACAATTTACCGTGTAAGTGTTCTTTTATATGTGTCTATTCTTTTCTATTTGTGTTATGTTGTGTCAGCCAATTATTGTGCCGCTCGTATGAGTTTTTCCGTACAATCGTGATATTAAGCTACCTAGCTACTGTTCCTGTCTCTTCTGTGTTCGTCGTGGGATCCAGCACCAGGTTTTTCGCCGCGGATTCTGCTCTATTTTGAATGTGCTATCCTTTCCCTCACCACTGTCTTCCTTCGTTTCCTATTTATTTTCCACAACCTTCTCAATCGCCTAAACATGGACCACCCTCATCCCATTCCGTCTTGGATCCGAAATTTTCGCCGTCACGCCTATAAGCTCGCCAAATACACAAGCCACACCGAGTTTCTCACCTCCTGCCTGTCCTTAGGAATCGTTCCCAACGGTCTAGTCATTTCCCTACCACTATCTGCTACTCTTCCCGATATCCACCCCATACTTAATGCATTCTCTTACCAAAAATCTTTAGAATACACCCACCTTATCCTTATGCAATACCAATGCATTCGTGAACAACACAAATCAAACCTTTTTTCCCTCTTTAAAATAATCTCTTTGGCTTCTGCTCACCTAATTCCACAACTCAACGCCATAATTTCGTCTGCCCTACGTTCCCTCCAACAAAAACGTCAAACTCTCCTTAAAAAGCTGTCCAACTTGTATATTTCCTACTTCCGAGTTGGTCTCAAAATTCCACACTCTCACCCTTTCCCGCCACCTCCTCCTCAACCACCCCCACTCTTTCAATATAAGCCTGACCTCCGCAGCATTTACAACCTTCCCCCTCCTCCCAAAGGCCCTCCGGTTTTTCCAAAACGCCAGCCACCACCGAACAATCCCAACACCCCCCCTCCCCCCGACAATGCCCATGACATTGTAAACCTTTCAAACACCAGCCTTTCAGACAATGAAATATCCGTTCTTAGCAAAGGCCTATCCTTCTCCCCTACACCAAAAATAAACCACATAAACATACTCACTGATACCCTCAATTTCTGCCGAAACCTTCGATGGCGCGCCTTCTGGAAATCACAATGTAAACCTTTCAGTAACCTAAAAACCAATCCCGCACTTGACAAATTCCGCCCGGCTTCAACTCATGAGCCAAAACCCCTTCCTAGTAACCATCCTGTCGAAATTTTTATACGTCTCCTCATCGAAAAAGTTTCCAATCAATCCTTCAGAAAACATCTCAGACCGAAAAATAACCTCTCCATGAACGAACGTCATGCCCTAAAAACCCTACAGTCCAATCCTAACATCGTTGTTACCTCCGCCGACAAAGGCTCCTCTGTTGTAATTCTAAACACCAAAGATTATATTTCCAAAGCCCTCGCTCACCTGAATGATACATCCACCTATACCACTCTAACCAAAAACCCAACACAAACTTTCCAAACCGAAATTCGGTCTTTTCTCCTCCACTCCGGACCAGAAGAAGGCCTCACCTCCCAAGACATATCCCTACTTTCACCCCCAAACCCCAGAACACCCCAGTTTTATCTCCTCCCAAAAATACACAAACCCAACATCCCCTGTCGTCCTATAGTTTCCAGTTACAATTCTCCCACCGAAAGAATCTCCGCATTCCTTGACCACCACCTACAACCACTTGTACTCTCCTTGCCCTCCTTCACGAAAGACACGTACCACTTCCTCGACCGTCTAAATTCCGTCTCTATTCCCTCCACACCCAACCTACTTATGGCCACCATCGACGTTACCTCACTCTACACTTCTATTCCCCATGCAGAAGGTTTATCCTCCCTCCGGCATTATCTTTCTCTGCGCCCCCTACCCCAGCGCCCTTCAACGGAATTTCTCCTCAATCTTGCCACTTTCGTCCTTACAAAAAATGCATTCACTTTCCAAAATTGTTTTTACCTACAGACAAAAGGCACAGCGATGGGAACGAGGATGGCACCATCATACGCCAATCTCTTCATGGGCCATCTCGAAGAGACCTTCCTGTCACAGCAACCCCTTCAACCTCTTTTCTGGGTCCGCTACATAGACGATATTTTTATTCTCTGGACACATGGCTCTGACTCTCTCAACAACTTCTTATCCGCCTTAAATTCATCTTTCACGGTTAAATTCACCTCTTCCATTTCAGACTCCACTATCACCTTTCTTGACACAGACATCTCACTTCAAAACAACAAATTCACTACTTCAGTACACATCAAAGCCACTAACCATCAGCAATACCTTCACCACACTAGCTGTCATCCTCAACACACAAAACGCTCGATTCCTAACTCTCTCTCTATCCGCGGACACCGAATTTGCAACACCACAGCCACTCTCAACAAATACCTTGCCAATCTACACCTTGCACTCCTCAAACGCGGTTACCCAGAAAAGTTGCTACGAAATAAAATCCACCGTTCCACCCGACCACACACACCACACAATAACAAGCCCACATCTGACGCAGGACTCAACCTTTGCACCACCTATTACCCCGGATCACACAGACTGAAAACCCTCCTTAAAGAACTGTTCCCAATTCTACATGACAATGACGCGACCTCATCCTTACTACCCCAATGCCCATCTATCGCATACAGACGACCCGCCAATCTCAAAAACCTTCTGAGATCCACCAACCCTTTGGCGCCCCCCCGTGACAAATTTCCCAATATTTCCCCAACTTGCAACCGCCCCCGATGTAAAACCTGTCCTCTTATTATGCCTACTCCCCTCTCCCTACATCCCCTCATAGCCCCCCCACCTCGTTCCCACGCTAATTGCCTCTCAAAAAATATTATTTATCTTTTATCATGCAAGCACTGCACTTCCTTCTACATAGGTGAATGCATTACCCCCTTATCCATCCGAATGAATAATCACCGATACTCCTGTAATTCTGCCTCACTCTCTTCTCTTCCTATCCCTTCACACGCCAATTCCCACAACCTTTCATTCGACCAGTGTTTTTCCCTCAGCATCCTAGAATCCCTACCTGATTCAGCTACCAACATAGAGGTGAGAACTCGTGAATCCGCCTACATACTATCCTTCCGTTCCTTTAAAATTCCCACCCTTAACCGCCATATTTAATTTCCCTCCCAGCATTCCCTCCACACCTCCCCTCCACACCTCCCCTCCACACCTCCCCTCCACACCTCCCCTCCACGCCCATAACTCTTTCCCCTCTCCTGTTCCATAGCATATTTTCAGTCTCTCTTGAAGAAGGCCCCTGAGAGGGCCGAAAGCTCGAACAATTTACCGTGTAAGTGTTCTTTTATATGTGTCTATTCTTTTCTATTTGTGTTATGTTGTGTCAGCCAATTATTGTGCCGCTCGTATGAGTTTTTCCGTACAATCGTGATATTAAGCTACCTAGCTACTGTTCCTGTCTCTTCTGTGTTCGTCGTGGGATCCAGCACCAGGTTTTTCGCCGCGGATTCTGCTCTATTTTGAATGTGCTATCCTTTCCCTCACCACTGTCTTCCTTCGTTTCCTATTTATTTTCCACAACCTTCTCAATCGCCTAAACATGGACCACCCTCATCCCATTCCGTCTTGGATCCGAAATTTTCGCCGTCACGCCTATAAGCTCGCCAAATACACAAGCCACACCGAGTTTCTCACCTCCTGCCTGTCCTTAGGAATCGTTCCCAACGGTCTAGTCATTTCCCTACCACTATCTGCTACTCTTCCCGATATCCACCCCATACTTAATGCATTCTCTTACCAAAAATCTTTAGAATACACCCACCTTATCCTTATGCAATACCAATGCATTCGTGAACAACACAAATCAAACCTTTTTTCCCTCTTTAAAATAATCTCTTTGGCTTCTGCTCACCTAATTCCACAACTCAACGCCATAATTTCGTCTGCCCTACGTTCCCTCCAACAAAAACGTCAAACTCTCCTTAAAAAGCTGTCCAACTTGTATATTTCCTACTTCCGAGTTGGTCTCAAAATTCCACACTCTCACCCTTTCCCGCCACCTCCTCCTCAACCACCCCCACTCTTTCAATATAAGCCTGACCTCCGCAGCATTTACAACCTTCCCCCTCCTCCCAAAGGCCCTCCGGTTTTTCCAAAACGCCAGCCACCACCGAACAATCCCAACACCCCCCCTCCCCCCGACAATGCCCATGACATTGTAAACCTTTCAAACACCAGCCTTTCAGACAATGAAATATCCGTTCTTAGCAAAGGCCTATCCTTCTCCCCTACACCAAAAATAAACCACATAAACATACTCACTGATACCCTCAATTTCTGCCGAAACCTTCGATGGCGCGCCTTCTGGAAATCACAATGTAAACCTTTCAGTAACCTAAAAACCAATCCCGCACTTGACAAATTCCGCCCGGCTTCAACTCATGAGCCAAAACCCCTTCCTAGTAACCATCCTGTCGAAATTTTTATACGTCTCCTCATCGAAAAAGTTTCCAATCAATCCTTCAGAAAACATCTCAGACCGAAAAATAACCTCTCCATGAACGAACGTCATGCCCTAAAAACCCTACAGTCCAATCCTAACATCGTTGTTACCTCCGCCGACAAAGGCTCCTCTGTTGTAATTCTAAACACCAAAGATTATATTTCCAAAGCCCTCGCTCACCTGAATGATACATCCACCTATACCACTCTAACCAAAAACCCAACACAAACTTTCCAAACCGAAATTCGGTCTTTTCTCCTCCACTCCGGACCAGAAGAAGGCCTCACCTCCCAAGACATATCCCTACTTTCACCCCCAAACCCCAGAACACCCCAGTTTTATCTCCTCCCAAAAATACACAAACCCAACATCCCCTGTCGTCCTATAGTTTCCAGTTACAATTCTCCCACCGAAAGAATCTCCGCATTCCTTGACCACCACCTACAACCACTTGTACTCTCCTTGCCCTCCTTCACGAAAGACACGTACCACTTCCTCGACCGTCTAAATTCCGTCTCTATTCCCTCCACACCCAACCTACTTATGGCCACCATCGACGTTACCTCACTCTACACTTCTATTCCCCATGCAGAAGGTTTATCCTCCCTCCGGCATTATCTTTCTCTGCGCCCCCTACCCCAGCGCCCTTCAACGGAATTTCTCCTCAATCTTGCCACTTTCGTCCTTACAAAAAATGCATTCACTTTCCAAAATTGTTTTTACCTACAGACAAAAGGCACAGCGATGGGAACGAGGATGGCACCATCATACGCCAATCTCTTCATGGGCCATCTCGAAGAGACCTTCCTGTCACAGCAACCCCTTCAACCTCTTTTCTGGGTCCGCTACATAGACGATATTTTTATTCTCTGGACACATGGCTCTGACTCTCTCAACAACTTCTTATCCGCCTTAAATTCATCTTTCACGGTTAAATTCACCTCTTCCATTTCAGACTCCACTATCACCTTTCTTGACACAGACATCTCACTTCAAAACAACAAATTCACTACTTCAGTACACATCAAAGCCACTAACCATCAGCAATACCTTCACCACACTAGCTGTCATCCTCAACACACAAAACGCTCGATTCCTAACTCTCTCTCTATCCGCGGACACCGAATTTGCAACACCACAGCCACTCTCAACAAATACCTTGCCAATCTACACCTTGCACTCCTCAAACGCGGTTACCCAGAAAAGTTGCTACGAAATAAAATCCACCGTTCCACCCGACCACACACACCACACAATAACAAGCCCACATCTGACGCAGGACTCAACCTTTGCACCACCTATTACCCCGGATCACACAGACTGAAAACCCTCCTTAAAGAACTGTTCCCAATTCTACATGACAATGACGCGACCTCATCCTTACTACCCCAATGCCCATCTATCGCATACAGACGACCCGCCAATCTCAAAAACCTTCTGAGATCCACCAACCCTTTGGCGCCCCCCCGTGACAAATTTCCCAATATTTCCCCAACTTGCAACCGCCCCCGATGTAAAACCTGTCCTCTTATTATGCCTACTCCCCTCTCCCTACATCCCCTCATAGCCCCCCCACCTCGTTCCCACGCTAATTGCCTCTCAAAAAATATTATTTATCTTTTATCATGCAAGCACTGCACTTCCTTCTACATAGGTGAATGCATTACCCCCTTATCCATCCGAATGAATAATCACCGATACTCCTGTAATTCTGCCTCACTCTCTTCTCTTCCTATCCCTTCACACGCCAATTCCCACAACCTTTCATTCGACCAGTGTTTTTCCCTCAGCATCCTAGAATCCCTACCTGATTCAGCTACCAACATAGAGGTGAGAACTCGTGAATCCGCCTACATACTATCCTTCCGTTCCTTTAAAATTCCCACCCTTAACCGCCATATTTAATTTCCCTCCCAGCATTCCCTCCACACCTCCCCTCCACACCTCCCCTCCACACCTCCCCTCCACACCTCCCCTCCACGCCCATAACTCTTTCCCCTCTCCTGTTCCATAGCATATTTTCAGTCTCTCTTGAAGAAGGCCCCTGAGAGGGCCGAAAGCTCGAACAATTTACCGTGTAAGTGTTCTTTTATATGTGTCTATTCTTTTCTATTTGTGTTATGTTGTGTCAGCCAATTATTGTGCCGCTCGTATGAGTTTTTCCGTACAATCGTGATATTAAGCTACCTAGCTACTGTTCCTGTCTCTTCTGTGTTCGTCGTGGGATCCAGCACCAGGTTTTTCGCCGCGGATTCTGCTCTATTTTGAATGTGCTATCCTTTCCCTCACCACTGTCTTCCTTCGTTTCCTATTTATTTTCCACAACCTTCTCAATCGCCTAAACATGGACCACCCTCATCCCATTCCGTCTTGGATCCGAAATTTTCGCCGTCACGCCTATAAGCTCGCCAAATACACAAGCCACACCGAGTTTCTCACCTCCTGCCTGTCCTTAGGAATCGTTCCCAACGGTCTAGTCATTTCCCTACCACTATCTGCTACTCTTCCCGATATCCACCCCATACTTAATGCATTCTCTTACCAAAAATCTTTAGAATACACCCACCTTATCCTTATGCAATACCAATGCATTCGTGAACAACACAAATCAAACCTTTTTTCCCTCTTTAAAATAATCTCTTTGGCTTCTGCTCACCTAATTCCACAACTCAACGCCATAATTTCGTCTGCCCTACGTTCCCTCCAACAAAAACGTCAAACTCTCCTTAAAAAGCTGTCCAACTTGTATATTTCCTACTTCCGAGTTGGTCTCAAAATTCCACACTCTCACCCTTTCCCGCCACCTCCTCCTCAACCACCCCCACTCTTTCAATATAAGCCTGACCTCCGCAGCATTTACAACCTTCCCCCTCCTCCCAAAGGCCCTCCGGTTTTTCCAAAACGCCAGCCACCACCGAACAATCCCAACACCCCCCCTCCCCCCGACAATGCCCATGACATTGTAAACCTTTCAAACACCAGCCTTTCAGACAATGAAATATCCGTTCTTAGCAAAGGCCTATCCTTCTCCCCTACACCAAAAATAAACCACATAAACATACTCACTGATACCCTCAATTTCTGCCGAAACCTTCGATGGCGCGCCTTCTGGAAATCACAATGTAAACCTTTCAGTAACCTAAAAACCAATCCCGCACTTGACAAATTCCGCCCGGCTTCAACTCATGAGCCAAAACCCCTTCCTAGTAACCATCCTGTCGAAATTTTTATACGTCTCCTCATCGAAAAAGTTTCCAATCAATCCTTCAGAAAACATCTCAGACCGAAAAATAACCTCTCCATGAACGAACGTCATGCCCTAAAAACCCTACAGTCCAATCCTAACATCGTTGTTACCTCCGCCGACAAAGGCTCCTCTGTTGTAATTCTAAACACCAAAGATTATATTTCCAAAGCCCTCGCTCACCTGAATGATACATCCACCTATACCACTCTAACCAAAAACCCAACACAAACTTTCCAAACCGAAATTCGGTCTTTTCTCCTCCACTCCGGACCAGAAGAAGGCCTCACCTCCCAAGACATATCCCTACTTTCACCCCCAAACCCCAGAACACCCCAGTTTTATCTCCTCCCAAAAATACACAAACCCAACATCCCCTGTCGTCCTATAGTTTCCAGTTACAATTCTCCCACCGAAAGAATCTCCGCATTCCTTGACCACCACCTACAACCACTTGTACTCTCCTTGCCCTCCTTCACGAAAGACACGTACCACTTCCTCGACCGTCTAAATTCCGTCTCTATTCCCTCCACACCCAACCTACTTATGGCCACCATCGACGTTACCTCACTCTACACTTCTATTCCCCATGCAGAAGGTTTATCCTCCCTCCGGCATTATCTTTCTCTGCGCCCCCTACCCCAGCGCCCTTCAACGGAATTTCTCCTCAATCTTGCCACTTTCGTCCTTACAAAAAATGCATTCACTTTCCAAAATTGTTTTTACCTACAGACAAAAGGCACAGCGATGGGAACGAGGATGGCACCATCATACGCCAATCTCTTCATGGGCCATCTCGAAGAGACCTTCCTGTCACAGCAACCCCTTCAACCTCTTTTCTGGGTCCGCTACATAGACGATATTTTTATTCTCTGGACACATGGCTCTGACTCTCTCAACAACTTCTTATCCGCCTTAAATTCATCTTTCACGGTTAAATTCACCTCTTCCATTTCAGACTCCACTATCACCTTTCTTGACACAGACATCTCACTTCAAAACAACAAATTCACTACTTCAGTACACATCAAAGCCACTAACCATCAGCAATACCTTCACCACACTAGCTGTCATCCTCAACACACAAAACGCTCGATTCCTAACTCTCTCTCTATCCGCGGACACCGAATTTGCAACACCACAGCCACTCTCAACAAATACCTTGCCAATCTACACCTTGCACTCCTCAAACGCGGTTACCCAGAAAAGTTGCTACGAAATAAAATCCACCGTTCCACCCGACCACACACACCACACAATAACAAGCCCACATCTGACGCAGGACTCAACCTTTGCACCACCTATTACCCCGGATCACACAGACTGAAAACCCTCCTTAAAGAACTGTTCCCAATTCTACATGACAATGACGCGACCTCATCCTTACTACCCCAATGCCCATCTATCGCATACAGACGACCCGCCAATCTCAAAAACCTTCTGAGATCCACCAACCCTTTGGCGCCCCCCCGTGACAAATTTCCCAATATTTCCCCAACTTGCAACCGCCCCCGATGTAAAACCTGTCCTCTTATTATGCCTACTCCCCTCTCCCTACATCCCCTCATAGCCCCCCCACCTCGTTCCCACGCTAATTGCCTCTCAAAAAATATTATTTATCTTTTATCATGCAAGCACTGCACTTCCTTCTACATAGGTGAATGCATTACCCCCTTATCCATCCGAATGAATAATCACCGATACTCCTGTAATTCTGCCTCACTCTCTTCTCTTCCTATCCCTTCACACGCCAATTCCCACAACCTTTCATTCGACCAGTGTTTTTCCCTCAGCATCCTAGAATCCCTACCTGATTCAGCTACCAACATAGAGGTGAGAACTCGTGAATCCGCCTACATACTATCCTTCCGTTCCTTTAAAATTCCCACCCTTAACCGCCATATTTAATTTCCCTCCCAGCATTCCCTCCACACCTCCCCTCCACACCTCCCCTCCACACCTCCCCTCCACACCTCCCCTCCACGCCCATAACTCTTTCCCCTCTCCTGTTCCATAGCATATTTTCAGTCTCTCTTGAAGAAGGCCCCTGAGAGGGCCGAAAGCTCGAACAATTTACCGTGTAAGTGTTCTTTTATATGTGTCTATTCTTTTCTATTTGTGTTATGTTGTGTCAGCCAATTATTGTGCCGCTCGTATGAGTTTTTCCGTACAATCGTGATATTAAGCTACCTAGCTACTGTTCCTGTCTCTTCTGTGTTCGTCGTGGGATCCAGCACCAGGTTTTTCGCCGCGGATTCTGCTCTATTTTGAATGTGCTATCCTTTCCCTCACCACTGTCTTCCTTCGTTTCCTATTTATTTTCCACAACCTTCTCAATCGCCTAAACATGGACCACCCTCATCCCATTCCGTCTTGGATCCGAAATTTTCGCCGTCACGCCTATAAGCTCGCCAAATACACAAGCCACACCGAGTTTCTCACCTCCTGCCTGTCCTTAGGAATCGTTCCCAACGGTCTAGTCATTTCCCTACCACTATCTGCTACTCTTCCCGATATCCACCCCATACTTAATGCATTCTCTTACCAAAAATCTTTAGAATACACCCACCTTATCCTTATGCAATACCAATGCATTCGTGAACAACACAAATCAAACCTTTTTTCCCTCTTTAAAATAATCTCTTTGGCTTCTGCTCACCTAATTCCACAACTCAACGCCATAATTTCGTCTGCCCTACGTTCCCTCCAACAAAAACGTCAAACTCTCCTTAAAAAGCTGTCCAACTTGTATATTTCCTACTTCCGAGTTGGTCTCAAAATTCCACACTCTCACCCTTTCCCGCCACCTCCTCCTCAACCACCCCCACTCTTTCAATATAAGCCTGACCTCCGCAGCATTTACAACCTTCCCCCTCCTCCCAAAGGCCCTCCGGTTTTTCCAAAACGCCAGCCACCACCGAACAATCCCAACACCCCCCCTCCCCCCGACAATGCCCATGACATTGTAAACCTTTCAAACACCAGCCTTTCAGACAATGAAATATCCGTTCTTAGCAAAGGCCTATCCTTCTCCCCTACACCAAAAATAAACCACATAAACATACTCACTGATACCCTCAATTTCTGCCGAAACCTTCGATGGCGCGCCTTCTGGAAATCACAATGTAAACCTTTCAGTAACCTAAAAACCAATCCCGCACTTGACAAATTCCGCCCGGCTTCAACTCATGAGCCAAAACCCCTTCCTAGTAACCATCCTGTCGAAATTTTTATACGTCTCCTCATCGAAAAAGTTTCCAATCAATCCTTCAGAAAACATCTCAGACCGAAAAATAACCTCTCCATGAACGAACGTCATGCCCTAAAAACCCTACAGTCCAATCCTAACATCGTTGTTACCTCCGCCGACAAAGGCTCCTCTGTTGTAATTCTAAACACCAAAGATTATATTTCCAAAGCCCTCGCTCACCTGAATGATACATCCACCTATACCACTCTAACCAAAAACCCAACACAAACTTTCCAAACCGAAATTCGGTCTTTTCTCCTCCACTCCGGACCAGAAGAAGGCCTCACCTCCCAAGACATATCCCTACTTTCACCCCCAAACCCCAGAACACCCCAGTTTTATCTCCTCCCAAAAATACACAAACCCAACATCCCCTGTCGTCCTATAGTTTCCAGTTACAATTCTCCCACCGAAAGAATCTCCGCATTCCTTGACCACCACCTACAACCACTTGTACTCTCCTTGCCCTCCTTCACGAAAGACACGTACCACTTCCTCGACCGTCTAAATTCCGTCTCTATTCCCTCCACACCCAACCTACTTATGGCCACCATCGACGTTACCTCACTCTACACTTCTATTCCCCATGCAGAAGGTTTATCCTCCCTCCGGCATTATCTTTCTCTGCGCCCCCTACCCCAGCGCCCTTCAACGGAATTTCTCCTCAATCTTGCCACTTTCGTCCTTACAAAAAATGCATTCACTTTCCAAAATTGTTTTTACCTACAGACAAAAGGCACAGCGATGGGAACGAGGATGGCACCATCATACGCCAATCTCTTCATGGGCCATCTCGAAGAGACCTTCCTGTCACAGCAACCCCTTCAACCTCTTTTCTGGGTCCGCTACATAGACGATATTTTTATTCTCTGGACACATGGCTCTGACTCTCTCAACAACTTCTTATCCGCCTTAAATTCATCTTTCACGGTTAAATTCACCTCTTCCATTTCAGACTCCACTATCACCTTTCTTGACACAGACATCTCACTTCAAAACAACAAATTCACTACTTCAGTACACATCAAAGCCACTAACCATCAGCAATACCTTCACCACACTAGCTGTCATCCTCAACACACAAAACGCTCGATTCCTAACTCTCTCTCTATCCGCGGACACCGAATTTGCAACACCACAGCCACTCTCAACAAATACCTTGCCAATCTACACCTTGCACTCCTCAAACGCGGTTACCCAGAAAAGTTGCTACGAAATAAAATCCACCGTTCCACCCGACCACACACACCACACAATAACAAGCCCACATCTGACGCAGGACTCAACCTTTGCACCACCTATTACCCCGGATCACACAGACTGAAAACCCTCCTTAAAGAACTGTTCCCAATTCTACATGACAATGACGCGACCTCATCCTTACTACCCCAATGCCCATCTATCGCATACAGACGACCCGCCAATCTCAAAAACCTTCTGAGATCCACCAACCCTTTGGCGCCCCCCCGTGACAAATTTCCCAATATTTCCCCAACTTGCAACCGCCCCCGATGTAAAACCTGTCCTCTTATTATGCCTACTCCCCTCTCCCTACATCCCCTCATAGCCCCCCCACCTCGTTCCCACGCTAATTGCCTCTCAAAAAATATTATTTATCTTTTATCATGCAAGCACTGCACTTCCTTCTACATAGGTGAATGCATTACCCCCTTATCCATCCGAATGAATAATCACCGATACTCCTGTAATTCTGCCTCACTCTCTTCTCTTCCTATCCCTTCACACGCCAATTCCCACAACCTTTCATTCGACCAGTGTTTTTCCCTCAGCATCCTAGAATCCCTACCTGATTCAGCTACCAACATAGAGGTGAGAACTCGTGAATCCGCCTACATACTATCCTTCCGTTCCTTTAAAATTCCCACCCTTAACCGCCATATTTAATTTCCCTCCCAGCATTCCCTCCACACCTCCCCTCCACACCTCCCCTCCACACCTCCCCTCCACACCTCCCCTCCACGCCCATAACTCTTTCCCCTCTCCTGTTCCATAGCATATTTTCAGTCTCTCTTGAAGAAGGCCCCTGAGAGGGCCGAAAGCTCGAACAATTTACCGTGTAAGTGTTCTTTTATATGTGTCTATTCTTTTCTATTTGTGTTATGTTGTGTCAGCCAATTATATA
Source organism: Hetaerina americana (assembly GCF_022747635.1). Taxonomy (NCBI): domain Eukaryota; kingdom Metazoa; phylum Arthropoda; class Insecta; order Odonata; family Calopterygidae; genus Hetaerina; species Hetaerina americana. Next base: position 72,798,881 of record NW_027286070.1, read on the forward strand.
TATATATATATATATATATATATATATATATATATATATATATATATATATATATATATATATATATATATGCTTTCATAGACATAACACGGAAGTGCCGAATAGTACAATACACAGTAACACATAATATAGAAACACAAAAAAAGAGAACACTCACACGTATTTTCTTGATATTTCGACGGAAACAATCCGTCTTCCTCTGAAGATGTAGAAGTAATGACTGCTGGAATTGTTGAGGTGAGGGGTGCGAGAGAAAGGGAAGGGGGCCAGGGGAAGGGGAGAACGGGAGGCAAAGGAGGGGTGAAAGGAATGGTTGGGGAGAGGGAAGGGGTGGAAGTAACTGTTTTAGGCCACTCCCATCAGTGAACGACATTGAGGCCCGGATGCTGATAGGCCATACAGATGTAAATGAAAGCCAATTCAAGGGTTTTTAATTCTATAGGGTTATCGGATGTGGGAAGGGACGCTAGGACGGAAAAATTGTAACACTGGTTGAAGGGGGTATTATGATGGGAAGCATGTTTAGGGATGGGGAGACCCGCGGACGGGGAGGAGGGATTGCACGAGGCGCGGTGGTTGTTAATCCTAATGTTAAGTGGTGTGGAACATTGGCCTATGTAAAAGGACGGGCAGAGTTTACAGGTAAGAAGATAAACAACATTCTTGGAAGTGCAAGAGGAATAGGGGAAGGGCGGGAGAGAGTTGAATGGTGGGATGGAGTGGGGTGGAGTGGTGAAAATAGGGCAGGTTTTGCATCTTGCTCGATGACATGGAGTGGGTATGGCTCTGGGTGTGTGAGGGGATTTTGAGAGTGGCCTGGTGGATTTGAGGATATCTGCTAGGTTGGTGGGACGTTTGAAGGTGACAGAGGGGCAATTAGGGAGAAGGTTGGAGGAAGTGTTGTGATTTTTGAGGATGGGGAATAGGTCTTTGAGGATGACTTTGAGAGACTGAATGCCTGGGAAGTAGGTCGTACAGATTGAGAGAGGCTGGGAGTCTGTGGTTGACGCAGGCTTGGGGGTGTAGGAATGTTTAAGTATTTTTTTATGGAGGAGAGAATCAGGGTATCCTCGTTGGAGGAGGGAGTGGTGAAGGTTGTTAAGGTATTTGTTAAGGGATTCGGGATGGTTGCAAATGCGGTGACCGCGGATAGAGAGGGAGTAAGGGAGGGAGCGCTTGGTATGGGAGGGGTGACAACTGCTGTAATAAAGGTATTGCTGCTTATTAGTAGGTTTGGTGTGAACAGAGGTAAGGAATTTGTTGTTGCTGAGGGAAATATTAACATCGAGGAAGGTAATCTGAGAGGATGAAATGAAATATATATATATATATATATATATATATATATATATATATATATATATATATATACACATACATATATGTATATAAAAAAACACATTCATACATACCAATACACTAGTATATTTACATATTAATTGGTTAAGTTGGCATTGATGCGAAGTGACAATTCCAGGTATTCATTTACAAGATAGAACATACGAGGGTCATCCGGAAAGTAGTACCCGTTCGTGCCGCATGAAGTGCTGACGACGCGAGTAGCCGCTGGACGAGGTCAGATAGCTTCAGTGGCTTGTCTGCCTTCTCTGAGCCAAGTTGCGTGACGCTAGCATTGCCTGTGTTGTTTCTGTGATTGTTTACAATGTTTAAAAAAATTGAGAACGCCGCCAGTTGTGAAGTGAGGGCAGTGATTAAATTCCTCAATGCAAGAAACGTTCGCCCATGTGATATTCATCGCCAATTAAAGGAGGTGTATGGAGACAATGTAATGGACGAGTCGTCTGTTCGGCGGTGGTGTCGCAACTTCAACATGGGGAGGGGGAACACACACGACGATGAGCGTTCGGAGAGACCGTCTGTCATTACAGACCAACTGGTGAGCTCAGTTGACGAATTCGTGAGGAACGATCGGCGCGTCACAATTGATGACATCTGTGAGCATTTTCCCAATGTTTCTCGAACAATTGTTCATGAAATTGTTAAACACCATCTGCATTATGCAAAAATTTGTGCAAGATGGGTCCCTCGCGTATCTCAATGAGCTGGCGGCGAAGGACTATGCAGCAGGAATACAGAAACTTGTCACACGTTATGACAAATGCCTTAATTTGCTTGGAGATTATGTTGAGAAGTAGTTTAAAGTATCCTCTTTCAAATAAAATTTTTTATGTTTGTTAATATTTACTTTTGTGTCTTTATTTCACGAACGGGTACTACTTTCCGGATGACCCTCGTATTATTTTTTAATAGGTTAAACAGCTTTTCATTGAATAACCTTATGCCCATTGCTTTGAGCCCATGAGCAGTATTGTGTGTTCTGACAAATGGTTGGTGCAGGTCATTACAGGTCCTTGTGTAGTGACTAGGATAATCGTGTTTGAACTTGCTCTGAGAAATATTACCCTTCACTTGCAAGATGACATTAAATATATATATGTATATATGCAAGGTATTGGTAATAAACCAAGTCTTTGGAAGAGAGATTTTCATGGTGCATCACATGGAGCATTGCTCATAATACGTATAATTCTCTTTTGGATTTTGAATATTATGCACACATGGGGAGAGGAACCCCAGATGAGGATATTTAAAGTAACACGAGAATAAAATTCACTGTAGTAAATTGATAGAAGGACGTCTAAATTTACAGAATATCTAATACAAATTTCTAATGAGGGAACTTAACCTTCTTTGTACCGTTTTTCCCATTGATACCGCGCACCCAGAAATTTGTTATCATTAATTTGTATAGACACCGCGCGCCCAGGGCTTCATAGTTATCTTGAACGTGTATAGATGACGCGCATCTGTGTGTGTGTGTATATATGTATAATACGCACAAGTACGAACAATATATATAGTGTGTAAAAATACGGCTATATTATACACTAAAAGATGTTAACAACAAATGAATAAATGGAGTCATAATTGCCTGTGGCTATATCTCCCGTTAGTATACAGAAGATTGGAGCCAGGTGGTTGAGATTAATTCCTAACCTCAAAAGGATAAAAAAATTAACAATATTTTACAAGCCTACACAATATGCCGCCTTATTGCTTTTTCGCTATGATTCATAAGTCGAAAGGAGATATAGTTTTGTGTGCCATTTTATTTGCTATACAAATTAACTTTCAGCAAATCAAATATAAAAAATAAGGGGATAAAGAGAAAGAATTTTCTTGTTTTGTTTCCTTCACTTTGTTAGTATCGGCGCTCAGCTGTTCTAAACACCCTCCAAGTTCTATGAAAGTGCCGCCTGCACGGTGATTGTTTCAAACCTCAATTGTGTTAAGCTTTTGGAATTTTCTAAAGAAAATTACCCATGGAGAAGAAAATCGTATACGGCGATGCTTAATCTAGAAGTCATCAATTACGCGAAAGAAAAAGGGAATCGCGAGGCTGCCAGGATTTACACATTAATAAATCTTTTAAATCAAAGTTACGTTCTAGTTGGGAAAATTGGATGATGTCAGGTATGAAAGACTACACAAAATCGGCAAGGATTAAAAGAGTGCCTTAAAAGTAAGCCAGTGGATCACGGCAAGTTTGCAGGGTGTCAGAGTGACATGTGAAAAAATGGATTTGAAAAAGCTTTAGGCAATATTTCAACACCAGTGCCAGAAGATGCGGAAGAGTTAACTTCGGAGAGTGAACTCGGCGATGTTCCTGAAGAGATAATAAATGCATTTAATTGTGATTCAGGTGACGAATTTCTTGGATTCGAGTGATGTGCCTATCCCATCTTATACGTGTGACGTTTGTGTATGTAATACGACGTACTCTACGCATACCTGAAGTACTACGTATTAGATTAAATGAAGTATAGAATTTATATGTTTCTTCTTTTTCTCGTGGATTTATGGGATGAAATAACTGTAACAGTGGCAGATCTGCATAAATAGAATGCAATGAGAAAGGCATGCTTCCTGACTAATTTCTTTTTGCGAAACTCTTCAAAATTATTGTGTACATAGATATGCTAATGTTTGAATTATTTCAATTTTCATTATATAACGCGCATCGTCATTTTTTTCGATTATCTGAACATTTTTGTGTAGATAAAACGCATGTTATCGTTGGGAATATGCAGTAATTTGAAAATGTGTACCTCCCAAGACATGGTTCTATGCAGGATAAGTCCCAGGAATTGGGTACTGGAATTTTGGGGAATGCTCACACCTTCTACATCTACCGATATTGCAGTGGAAACTTTGTTTTAATCACTGACATAAATCAGGCTGGACTCGTTTAAATTGGGTTTTAGGAAGTTAAGAATACGCCATTCTTTGTAAATCTGAGCTACTTCGGCTGCTCATTCTGTCAAACTGGTTACTGCAGAGGCTGACACAACAATATTTGTATTGCAAGCATACAGTAATGGGTCCAATCCCTTGATGGACTTAAGCTTATCTGGTACATCATTGATATATAATTAAAAATAAAATAGGACCAATTACAGAACCCTGGGGAACACCCAGTGTTACTTCTCTACCAGGAGAAACAAATTTGGAGCCATTTCTTGAGAGCTCAACGTACTGATGCCGTTCATTTAGATATGATTCCATCCATTTGTAGGGTGTGCCTCTTATACCATAGAAATTCACTTTATACAAGAGTTACTCATGACTGACGAAGTCAAAAGCTTTAGTGAAATCAAAAAATAATGCTAAAGTTTCATTTGTATTATCCAATCCTAAAAGTATTTGATTCACCACGTGATATGCGTCTGTTGTAGTGGACCTTGTTTTTCTAAATCCATGTTGAGATGTGGATAATAGGTTATATGTTTCAAGATATGATACTTGACAATGATAAAAAACTATTTCAAATATTTTTCCCTACTGGTTCATCAGGGATAATGGTCTCTAAGAGTTCATTGCCATTTTGCAACCTTTCCCTTTGTAGATTGGCACGATTTTTGCTGATTTAAGAGGGCTTGGGAAAATTCCAGTTTTTAGGGATTCATTAATTAAGAACAGCAGCTGATCCTTAATAACATTAAACAACCTTGTTATGACCATCCCTGGGATGTCATCTGATCCAGGTCTAAATTTGTTGGCGATAACTTTTTTTAAGTACTGGATATTCCTGACGATCAGCTGGATTTGATTTGCAATACGCAGTGGCATCTTTCATTTTCTTCTAAAACCAGCGAATTTCATTAGAGACCCACTGACTTTTGTAGTTAACAGATGAACTTTTGTTTTTTGTATGCTTCAGGACACGGGGAAAGTAGATTTCAAAGTAATGTAGATAGGTGGAATACAGGGTCGCACCCAAAAGTGGTAGGACAGATTTTCTCTGGCACGAACGGAGCGGTGGAGGGGGGTCTGCCTGGCAGGGTAAGGTGGAGGGGGCTCTTAGCAACAGACCAACACCAACCTCAGCCGCCTGCGGGCTTTCTTTGAGTGAGGATACCGTTTTTAGTGAAGCAAGTTTTTGTCTGCGTCGAAAAACAAAATGAATCTGAAGTTAGAGCAACGTTATTCTGTGAAGTTTTGTGCGAAACTCGGGAAGACGGCAACTGACACCCTCGATATGATCAAGCAGGCTTATGGGGACACTGCCTTGAGCCATTCCACAGTATTTGAGTGGCACAAGTTGTTTAAAGAGGGTAGGGAGCTCGTTGAAGACGACCATCGCTCTGGACGGCCGTCGACGGCAAGAACCGACACGAATGTGGACAGAGTAAGGGCACTGCTGAACACAGACCGACGCTTAACCAGTGAAGGAATTGCAGACCAGTTGGGTCTGTCTGCATCCAACGTCCAACGCATTGTTTCACAGGATTTGGCTATGCGCAAGGTGTGCGCCAAGATGGTGCCGAAAATTCTGCCATGGCGCGCTCGTCGTCAGACAGCTCCTGGCCAAATACAGCGTTGCCACATTTCTGCACCCACCCTATTCTCCCGATCTGGCACCACCGGACTTCTTCTTCTTCCCCCTGATGAAAAGACAGCTCAAGGGACGACGTTTTGACTCGATAAAGGCCGTTCAAGAGGCTTCGACGAGGGTCATCAACGGCATCCCCAAAGAAAATTTCCAGCGGGCCTAGGTGGAATGGGAGCAATGTTTTACTAAGTGTGTTGCAGCTCAAGGAGCATACTTTGAAGATTATTAAGTCGATGTAAGTATATCGTCAATAAAATTCTTGTAAAAAAATCAGTCCTACCACATTTGGGTGGGACCCAGTAGAAATAATGAAAGCTAAGGTCAAAGGACTTCAAGGAAAACAAATCGGACCACTCATGGGAATTTAATAAGTCATTAAAGGTGATCATATTCTGTTCAGAGAAATACTTTTGGAGTATTTTTTACTTTCTTTGGCTGTAGGCACAACAATTGTAGAAAAAAGTGGGTAGTGATCTGATAGGTGGGCTCTAATGGTATTCATTTGTACTATATCAAGGTCGATATTAGTTGATATATTATCTACAAGGGTCTGATAACTAGCACTCACTCTAGTTGGTTCACAGTTGGTTTCATTGATGTTGAATGAATCCATGAATTCCTTTTTAGCTTAAGGATCGTCCATAAAATTACAATTGAAGGCACCTGTAATTATTATGCAAAGGTATAATCATAAAGGTGAAGGGGGAAATTGTATGATATGGACGTGTGTGGTGGTACTGATTGATTGGGTTTATACCCATGACAGTGATGTTGGATGGCAAAGATTTAAGTAGTGTGGTATGTTGTACACAATCTTTCGAACCAGCCACGAATGAGGAGGTGGCCTTGTGAGATCCCTTGAGGAAGTACCAGCATGGATGCCGCTATACTGATGGATCAGTATAACAAACTTTTCACTTTTAGCATTTATATGAAGTAAATATGATGACTTAGGTGTGCCCTTTGGGTAATTTTATTTGCAAAATTGTGGAATTGTGTCATGAAAAAATAATTTCACTTGATTGGATCGAGTCCCGCACCCCCAATGACTGACGGGAATGTAAAAGATGTGCCTTGCCAAAATATCCAAGTAATTTTCAAAGGTAAGTAAACCCTTGTGTTATCCTTGAACCCAATCCCTAATTGCAAGAGCAATGCTCTTGAAGCCATATTTTTAAATGAAACATCCCAAGTGACCGGGATGGTGTGAGGTGGTTGTAAATACTGGCTTCCCACCAAGAGGGCCTGGGATCAAATCCTGGAGCTGGTAAGTATTTTTCTGAGGTAATCTGATACCTACTTGAGTTGCTTTGTAGAGAGCACTTTCAGTGATTACACCATCTGTTGGATGGGACCGGCGGACCCCTTGGCATCTTACGTGAAAGGTAGGCTAATGCTGATGCTCTGGTAGTTGGTTGCCTCCCCTATAAACTGCAGCTAGGGTGGAACCTCAACAGAACTTGGTTTAAGCGTGGCCTAAAGCTCATGGCATCAATGTGACATTGGTGGAAATAGCCAATTTTATGGTAAATCCTAATAAGCATTCGTAATTCTCTCTTGCAACCTTTTCAGTTGTCATTCAATGCAATGAATTTCTAAAAAATAGTTTCTGTGTATAGTACTGAACTCCCAACTGCTCCCTGTACAAGCATAGTAAATATTTAAATGAGGTATGACTTGGAAGGAAGATGTGAATAACCATAGTAGAAATACCTTTTCAGTTTCCACATGCTTCATGAAAACGTGTGGCAAAATGCATTATTTTACGCATCCTGGATTATACACAGTCTAACCAATGGAAGTTGCTTGATATTCGGTAACATAATAATAATAATTGGTAACTAGTAATAACTATTAATCGCAAAGTCTCACCTGAATGAAAAATACTTCATACTTTAATTGAAGTACCTTCATTATGACATCTAATAGCTTTACCCAGAAAACTTGCTTATATCAGCAGCCAAAAAAAGACATAGTAAGAACCAGCTATCACATTTGCTCATTAATTAGGGGAATGCTCCATTCCACATACTAACATCTTGAGGGGATGATGCAAGCATAGAGTATGGCTACTCTGGTCTCCATTGATGCCAGGAGGAATCACAGGAACGTAAGCCAGACAGAAGTTTCAAGACCAGAAGAAAAGAACTCATAAAATGCTGGAGGACTTTTGATGAAGCATCACGGCTAGCTAAGCATCTACAACAATCATCCCACTCATGTAAATTTAATCCTGAGATTCTGCACTACGAAAATAAGGGCAAAAGACTTGATATTTGAGAGTAACTTGAAATTGTAAAATTAAATATGAATGTTCTTTTGACAGACAATATTTTTATAAACCACTTTCCTCTTCCCAGAATCCTGTCTCCACAGCAAACAGTGCAACTCCCTCTCTCCAACTGAGTCCACCCTTTGTGTAGTTTCCCATCTAACCACCCCCTACCCTCCACCCTCAGTATGTGTCTAACAACCCTTCCCTGGTATTGTCCTTCTTGGAATCACATGTATCTCATCCCGAGGCTCCCTGTCCAGCGTTTTTGACATGTCAGACACACTCTCCATCCCCCTATGCTTCCCCAGTACATATCGAGCAGCCTTTCTTTGTACCTTTTCCAATTTTTTGATATGTCCTTCTTCATGAGGGTCCCATGCAAGAGATGCGTACTCTAAAATTGATCTTACTGGGGTCTTATATGCCTTTTCCTTAGTTGCACTAACACTCCCTTATCACCCAATGAAGAGTTGTGAAAGCTTTCTTAAAAATTTACTCCACGTTTAGCCCCCACCCAAAGTCCTTAGTTAAATATACACCTAAGTATTTGCAAGTATCACTTCTAGGAATGACATTTGCCGAGAATTTATAGTCCCTATTGTTTCCATTTACCTAGTTACTAAAATTGATGGATTTGCATTTGCTAACATTAATATCCATCCCATTATTTGTCACCCAATCGGCCATTTTATTAATGTCCCTTTGCAGTATGTCGTGGTCGCTGTCATTTTCGACTTTCCTGTAGATATAATGAAAGGAGAAACTTTGTAATTCCACATAGATTTATTCGACGGACGACCTAGGTTTCGACGTGGCACGTCATCATCACGTGCCACGTCGAAACCTAGGTCGTCCGTCGAATAAATCTATGTGGAATTACAAAGTTTCTCCTTTCATTATGTTAAGTCGATTCCATGAAGTCACGCCTGAGACAACGAATTATTCCTGTAGATAATACAGTCGTCTGCAAAAACTCTTATCTGAGAATTAATATTTACTGGGAGATCATTTACATAGATTACAAAATGAGCTGGCCAAGTACACTTCCTTGTGGGACTCCCGATGTTACCCTTGTTTTTTTAGAATACACTTCTCCTAATTTCACCCTTTATGTTTGACCTTCCATGAAATGTTTGATCGAAGAGATTACTCTTCCATCTGTGTGTAGTGGCAATTGGCCCATCTTAAGCATTAAGCGATCGTGGTCAACTTTGTCAAAGGCTTTTGACAGGTCGACTATTATAGCATCCACATTCTATTCCCGCATCCATAGAGTCGAGCATTTCTTGGCAGAACCCTAATAGCTGAGTTTCACAAGAGTGCCCTTTTCTAAAACCGTATTGGCGACTATACAACCAATTCTCACTCTCCCACAAATCCCAGAGATAATCAGCCATTATCTTTTCTAATAGCTTGCATACACCTGACGTCAAGCTTACCGGTCTATAATTATCAACTAGTGCCTTATCTCCTCCTTTGAAAATTGGCGTAACATATGCCTCCTTCCAAGCCTTTGGCAGGGCATTATTGTGTAAGGTAACATTGAATAAATGATTTATATAATTTGAAACTACACTAACATCCAATTTAAGCAAGTCAATTGAGATACCATCTGGCCCTTTTGATTTATTTGCCTTCATTTTCATAATTTTTAAAAAAGTTTCTGCGCTCGTCGTTTTAATACTTTTGGTATTTAATATTTTTTTGCCTCCTTGTTGACTCAGAGATGTATCTACAGGATCCTTTTTATTTACCATAACCTTAAATACACTTGCATACCAATTGTTAAACGCATTAGCCTTTTCCTTATCATCAACGATTAGTGTTCCATCCTCTTTTTTTTAAAGCTGTTATGTTTTCCCTGTTGTCTTTCCTCCCCTGGAGGTACTAATAAAATGTATTTCCATTTTCTTTCCCGATTATTCTCTGTAGGATACTTTCTTTGGCTATCTTCTTTTCTCTATTTAATTAACGAACTAATTTTTTGTAAATTATGAGCCATTCCGAGCTCTCGTTCCGTTTTTTTGTGAATCACTCGTAGTTTTTATATATATTAACGTGTTTATTGCTTAGAAATAGGCTCTATGAATAAAACCATGCCAAAATTATAATTAATGCCTAGTTGAGTGGCCATGGAGAAAATGAAGGAGAATCAGAATAACATGAGCAGCAAATGACATAATATCAATTGCTACTGTTTTTTCGCTTTTTTTCAAGGTAATCTACCGGTTAAGGTAGGTTTTTGGATGGACACAACTACCAAACAAATATTTTATTACTCCTAACAAAACACAAAATCCATCATCCTACTCTATATCAGGTCCCTCTTCATCTCTGAGTACTTTCTTCCTCCCTTCATCCCGTCCAACATCCCTATCCTGTTCCTTCCCTTTCCTCGTTTGCCTAACATTCTCCCCTCTATCACAGTCTTCAACATCCTGCTGCCGGTCAACACCCCCTTCATCCACTTTTCCTGCCTCCATAGGATTGCTCCCAACAAACCCCTCTCTTCGCCCACTATACCAAGTACTTCCTCATTTGTTTTCTTCTCTGTCCATTTCACCTTCTCCATTCTTCTCCACACCCACATTTCAAAAGCCTCCAGTCTACGTCTATCCTCCTTCTTCAATGACCACGCCTTCAATAGCTACGTTCCATATCAAAGTTTTTACGAGTCTTTTCTTAACATCCTTACTCAACGTCCCCGTCATCAACTCCCTCCTCCTTGTGAAATCGTCTTTGCCTAGCGCAATTCTTCTCCTTACGTCCCTACTACTTTGACCGTGTTCATCTACATCTACTTCTACTTAATACCCCGCAAGCCGCCGCAAGGGAGTGTGGCGGGGGGTGTTAGGACACCACCCGTAATTTAGAAAAAAAAACCGCATGCTAGAACCACAAATTCATACATCCACAAAAAAAACATGGCATACATTCATGCAAGAACACTTACACCCCACACACATGCAAACACTCAAACTACATCTTACATACACATGCACCTGAAAGTATACTTAACAGCTTTGCAGTATTTAACTTTGCTCCGACTCGTAAATTCAATGTTTTTAATATTTCCAAACTGACTTCGGTTTCTTACTATTATGATTTCTGATTGTCCGGGGAAAGAATGAGTATTTGTACCTATCTGTACTGGAATCTATCACCCTTATTTTATCTTTATGGTCTGATCTACCTAAGTAATGTGGGGCCATAGTGTTGGTCCAAAACACTACCGAGATACGTAAATTGTTCTACCTGCTCTAGTTTTTGCCCTCCTATTTTAATGTTAAGCTTGGCCTTTTTCTTTCTAGAAAATCGCATAACCTTTGTTTTATTAATATTGATTCTCATCCCATACCTGTCGCACTGAATTTCCAATTCACTCAGCAATGCTTGCAGCCCCTTGGCTGACTGACAAACTAAAGCTTGGTCATCAGCAAACCTAACTGATTTTACGAATTCCCCGCCCACTTTCATTCCTACCTCGAGCTCTTCCCATGCCTCTTTGATCATTTCCTCTGCATACAGGTTGAACAGCAATGGTGATAATGGGCAACCCTGCCTTACACCCCTTCCTAACACTGCACATCCCGACTCTCCGCTTCCCACCCGCACCTGAGCAGTCTGAGACATGTACAGGTTGCCAATTAGCCTCCTTTCCCTCCAATCTATTCCTATTTTCTGCAATATACTCATTAGTTTTTCCCAATTCACCCTATCAAACGCTTTTTCGAAATCTACGAAGCAGGCAAATACCTCCTGGTTGTGTTCTATATTCCTCTCGATTAATAATCTCATTACTGCAATGGCATCACGCGTACCTCTCCCCTTCCTAAACCCAAACTGATCATCCCCTAAGTAATCATTTGCCCTACTCTCTATCCTTTTGTTTATGATCCTGAGAACAACTTTAGCTGCGTGGGATATCAAACTAATCGTCCTATAGTCCTCACATGACGTGGCCTTTACCATTTTCGGAATAGGAACTAAAACTGATCTCACAAAGTCTTCCGGCCAGATTCCCTCCTCATAAATACTACGGATCAGCCCATATAGCCTCTTCCTCCCACATTTTCCTAAGCATTTTAAAAGTTTCACGGGAATGTTATCTACCCCCACGGCCTTATTTAGTTTCATCTCCCTTAATGCCCTTTCTATCTCATTGTCTAGTATGCCTGGACCTAAGCTGTCTTCCTCTACGTCATTTTCTTTTTCAATGTCTAACTTTGTTGGTCTGAGTTCTTTACTATACAGTTCTTTTATATACTCCTTCCATCTCTCTTGGATCTTTCCTGCGTCAACTATTACCTTACCCGCCTTATCTCTAACTGTTAGCATAGCTCTTCCTTTCTTACTTCCCGATAACGATTTAACTTTGCTGTACAGCGCACCGATTTCACCCTTCCTCTGCAGACTTTCCATATCCTCGCACTGCGTCTTCCACCATGCTTATTTTGCTTTATTTGTTGCCCGCCTCAATTTATTGTTCAATTCTTTGTACTTCATTTTGCCTAATTCTGTATTTATATTCTTCCATTTTCGCCGCTCATCCATCTTTGTAATCATCTCATCCGTGATCCATGGTTTCCTAGTCCTTTTTGCGTTAACGGTTCCAATAGTGTCTTTTGCGGCTTTAGACAACCCTTTCTTGATCATTTCCCATTTTTCTTCGATAGTACTAAGCCCTTTACCATCCTCCATGATTTTCCCTACCGCCTGTTTGTATTCCTTCGTGTTCAACCCATTTAATGCTTCTACATTGCATTTTCTAACTCGCCGCACCGGCCTTATCTTTTTGAAACGTACGCTACATTTCATAACAACTAAATTGTGGTCTGAGTCCGCATCCGCTCCCGGGAAGCTGTGGGAATTTATCACACTGTTCCTAAACCTGTGTCTAACCAGGATATAATCTAGCTGATATCTTCCTGAGTCACCTGGCATTTTCCATGTATACCTGAGTCTATTGTGGTGTCTAAACCAAGTGTTGGTGATGACTAACCCCTGTCTCCTGCAGAACTCAATTGCTTTCTCTCCGCGGTCATTCCTCGTGCCTAAACCGTAGTCCCCCACCTCATCACCATCTCTTCCTACGCCTACTGTCGCATTCCAATCCCCCATCACTATCAAATGTTTCCCTGCAGGAACACACGCGATCATGTCCTCTAACTGATCGTATATCCTATCGACATCTTCTTCCTTATGGTTGCTCGGTGGCATGTATACCTGAATAATAACTAAGTTCGACGGTTCTGCTTTTATCTCCACTAGTAGTATTCTATCCGTTACCTGCTCTATGTTGACTACGCTTCTTCCTACCTCTTCATTTAATACTATGGCAACCCCTCGTTGGCTCTCGTCCCCGCCGCTGTATATTATTCTATGATTATCACTCCAGTAATCCCCGCTATCCTTCCATCTCACCTCGCATAGATCTAAAATATCTATATTTCCCCTTTCCATCTCACGCTTAACATTCTCCAATTTCCCTGTCCTCATCATTGTCCTAACATTCCACGTTCCTATTCTAACTAATGTGGTCTTCTTCTCCTGCGTCTTCTGTCCTGCTGCTGCTGGTTTTCCCTTGCAAGGGTTTCGTGGGATGACGACCGCGGAAGCCTTGCCTCCCCCGCTGCCGGGCACGACACACGGCCGATGGGGCTGAGCCCCGTGGTTGCCAGGACTCAAAATATCTCTATTGTCCATCATATTTTTCTTGGGAATGATAATTGAGGTGGTTTCCCGTTGCCTTCCTCAATAGTGTTTTTAACGTGACACCATCACTTACTGGCCTCTCCACTGGGGTCAGACGCCATTGCAGCCGCCTCACTGAGGAACAGACGCTGCGTGGACTACCTTTCGTCTGGCTCCTAACCTTCGACCTATCTGGCATGGGTGACCCTACCAGGAGCAATTTTTATTACTCCCGCCAGCACAGCTCTAGGGGTCATCGGAACGCACAAGCCCTTCCACCACGTCAAGGTTGTAGTCCGGGGAGGGTTTTTCGCTTTAATTTCCAAATAATATATTTAAAGTAAAATTTTTTGACTCTTTGCATTTCAGGGAAAACGAATGCATCCTCATGGCATTTAAAGAAATATCTGTTTTCCAATGACTTTGAACGCAAAGAAGAATCTCCTTCCTGCCTACATGGTATGTCATTTTTTCGGCGTAAAAATATCATTTATTGAGAGAATTACACAAACAAGGTTTTCTAGTTCCTGCCGATTTACCTCGCAGGCGTTGGCCACCGCCTATGCACCTGGCCGGACACCCCCCCCCCCTCCCCCCCGCGCTCCCTCTACACGCTTGCTTCAGCGCACGCCACTTAGTATTGATGCGCTGAAGTATGTACGATTGAAAAACTCCTCGGAAGATATGGCCAGGGAGTGTACTTTGTAACAAGTATTACCCAAAATTACGTCTACCTCCAAGGTTTAAAATGACACCGCAATCTAACCTTTATATTTATTAGTCTTTTTTGACTTTTTTAGAGTTAATCGAATTCATGATGATTTGCACCGCCTCACTTATTTCCCCATTAGATATTCAGTCCGCTCCTTTTGACGCTTTCCGGGAGACTTTCTTCTTCGTAGGTGACCTTGAGCGACCTCCATTTAGAATTCCCACGCTTAGACCTTCGAATAGCATTTCCCTTAAGTAAATTTGCCAGTTAGAAAAACACCTGGTGCCAGGTTTTCTCTGGGAAATTACCATTTCCTTAGTATTTTTGTTTCCGTCTGCGTGGTTTACGGGTAACTGGTACAGGAGAAATCCTTGCAAACCGATTGAGCGAGTGCGATTCACAAAGGTGTAAAAAAACCGGGCGATTGCGTGATTGAACGCTAACGTAATTCCTTTCTTTTTCCTATTTGTGTTTCATATGTGATTGACGAGTCACTGACATAGGAGAAATCCTTTTCAATCCAAAAATTGTGATTTACAAAGGTCCCTGTTTCCGAACACCCCCGAGTGATTTGAGTGAATGCGAACGGGAACTTGGGTCCCATCTTTTTGATTTTTTAAATTTAGTATGTGATTTGAGGAGATTTTTTGTTGAAAAAACGTGATTTATGCATCATAAAGTTCGCAAGTTACCTGAAATTATTGGCATAAAATCTTAGTAGTCATAAAAAATATGATTCGTATGGTATATTCCACCATAACTTCATACAGTTGGTAGTACATATTATTATTTTCAGTAAAATTAAAAAATAAAAGAATGCTAAAAAAATCCTAGTTAAAACACGAAAATTAAAAAAAATATACTTTCGTGTGATGAAACCTCTTTACGGACGCTCATGTGATTTATTCGCCATTTCGACACTTGAAACTGTCGAAAGAAAATGTTACTAGTCTTAAAAAACGTGATTTTTTTGTGATTACTAACAAAAACACTGATAACACCATATTGTGAAAACAAGATTTTACGCGGAAAAAACAATTTTACAGATTCTGTGAATATTTATCCACCATATAGAACGCCGAAACTTTCTAACGTTCAAAGTCAATTTTATTATTTTAATAAAATTAAAAATAAGACAGAGTTGACAAAATCAGAGTGAAAAAACGAAAAAAAATACAAGTTTTTTTCGTGTGACGAACGGTTTTAAGGACGCTCTTGTGATCATTAAATACGTCAGACACTTGCAACTCCTGAAAGAAAGTGATACTAGTCATAACAAACGTAACATTTTGGAAACTGTTAGCAGAAAACGCTTACGAACCCGTAAAAAGAGTATAAAGAAGATCTTTCAAGAGACCAATCCATTAATGGGATACTTTAAATGTCAATTCTTCATAAATTACGCCGAAAATGACTGCCGTGGGCGGTGTTTATTTTTTTAGCAGAAGAAAAAATAAGAACTGGGCAAACAAATTATTGTGACTCCAAGGTTATAAAAAATGTTTTTTTTCTTGAGAAAAAATAAGGAAAAAGTAGGAGAGCGGTTACAAAATCAGAGTGAAAACATGAAAAAACACATTTTTTTCGTATGACCAAAACTTTTTACGAACATAATTTTGATTTATGGATAATTAAGTACGCCAGAGACATGAAACCGTTGGAAGGAAATGCCAATAACAATAGCAAACGCGAAATTGTAGAATTTGTTAGAAAAAAGTACTGAAAAAACATGTAAATAGAGATAAAAAAAATCTTGTGAGATCAATCCATCGTGCGAACGCATTGAATGTGAAACCATCATATATCGTGCCAAAAACTGTTTCTAACATTGGCAGTATATGTCTATATTTTTAAAAAGTAATAAATAAAAAAAGAGTTATACAGAATGTCTGAAAACACGGCAAAAAAGGTTTCTTTTTCGTTTGACCAACCATTAACGGACGCTCCTGTGATTTATACACCATAACGTACGCCAGACAAATGAAACTGTTGGAAGAAAATGTTAGTTAAAGCAATCATGAAAATTTGGTAATTGCTAACAAAAAAGGCCTACAAACACGCAACAAGAGAGTAAAGATGATTTTTCATGAGACGAAATATTTATGGGACACTTTAAATATTAATTGTCCATAAATTACGCCAAACTACTCCTACCGTTTACGGTTGGTGTTGATTTTTTTAACGGAAGAAAAAAATAAGAGATAGGTAACAAAATCAATGTGACACCAAGACAATTAAAAAAACAGGTTTTTTCGTGTGACCATACCGTTTTACGGACACACTTACGATTTTTACATCATTTAATATGACAGATACTTTAAACCGTTGGAAGAAAATGTCAGAAGTCTTAACAAGTGTGAAATTTTGGCAACTGTTAACAGAAAGATCTGAAAATGCGCAAAAAGAGAATTAAGAAGATTCTTCAAGAGACTAAACCATTTTTCCTACGCATTTAATATTTATCCATAATACCATTTATCCATAGTACGCCTAAACTTTATACCTTTGGCAGTTAATGTTAATATTTTTAGCAAAATTAAAAAAAAATAAAAAAACCTTATAAATCAGAGTGAAAACACGAAAAAAAACAAGTTTCTTTAGTGTGAGTTTACCGTTTAAAGGACTCTATTGTCATTTATTCATCATAAAGTAGCATTATGCATCGGGAAACCATTGCAAGAAAGTGGTGGTAGCCATAATCAACGTCAAATGTTGGTAATTGTTCACGAAAAATGACTGAAAATACGTGAAAAGTGAGAAAAGAAGATTTTTCGTGAGGTCACGCTATTTTGCGAATGCATTGAATCAATCATCAAGTACTCTAAACCTTCTATATGCAAAGTTTATTAAAAGAAGAAAAGAAAAAAATACAGTTAACTAATTTCGAATTAAAACAGAACAATTAAAAAAAAACATGTTTCTTCCTGAAAAAGACGATCTTTCCTGTCCCTTTTACGGTCGCTCTTGTGATTTATGTATCATAAAGTACGCCAGTAACTGAAAATCTTTGGAATAAAATTTTAGCAATCATGAAAAACGTGAATTGTGGCCACTGCGAACAAAAAAGTCCGGAAAACATGTTGATTGAGAAAACAAGATATTTCGCGTGAGAAAACCATTTTGCGGTTGCTTTAAATGTTTATCCAAAATATAGTGCGCCAAAACTTTCTACCATTTGTAGTAAATGTAAATAATTTTAACATTAGTAAAACAAAAAAGAAAGTTAACAAAATCAGAGTGAAATCACGCAAATTAAAAGAAAAAGTCGGTTTCGTGTGACCAAAGCGTTGGAAACTTGAAACCGTTGGAAGAAAATGTCAGCAGTCATAGAAATCGTGAAAACTTGGCACCTGTTAACAAAATTGGACCTTAAAAATGGCAAATAGAGATGAAAGATCACCTTTCATGAGAAGAAATCATTTCGCAAAAGCTTTGAGTATTTATCCATCACATAAGACGCCCAAAAATTTCTGCAGTTGGAAGTAAATTTTATTATTTTAATTAAAATTAGTTAAAAAAATAAAGGAATGGAGGAGGAGTGCAAACGAGTGTTTTTTTCTCTCTTTGGAGCACTTTCCTTTATTTTCGCGCGGGCGTGCTCAATTTGATTTTTTCAAAATGGTTTTACGTCGCGTGAACACGATCGCCTTGCAAGTTGACGAGAAGGCGAAGTCCCTTATCCCGTTGGAGGTCCACCTCTTCACGCTAGAGTCACTGGGCCTCACACCCGAAGAGAAAGTGGCGATCCAATTTGGATGCAATCGCAATTTGGTATTCCTGATGTTGGCAACCAAAGCTACAATGAATAGGATTTTATGAGAAACAAATTTGCACTTTTCCACAGATTTATTAGTGACGTACAATACGTTTCAGTTCATCGAACCTTCTTCAGGGCTTGTACCTAAAGATGGTTGATGAACTGAAAAGTGCAAATTTGTTTCTCATTATGACGAACTTCAACTACATCTCGCCTGAATCTGTTGAATTAAATAGGATTTTTAGTGATATTCCGCGAAAACTACCGTATCCGTCCTTCAGTGACCACAGGACGGCAATTACTGTCGGCGAGGCTTCCGGCAGCCCTTGCAATGTCAGGGTTCATTGTCTCCCCGTGGAGACCCCGTTAGAAGAGACATAACAGGCGGGCTCTAACATTTTGGAGCGTTGAGGATTAGTTATTAGGACATCGCGAGCGTCCGCAATGATCGTCCCTAAATAAACATAGGTATTTATATTAGTCTACGGAAATCCAAATAAGGCGGTTTTTGTTGAATTGTGCCGACAAACGTTCACTTAAAGCTGCATTTTAATTTTTAGCAAATCATAAGTCAAAAGTTCCACGATTTGAAAATGCTGCGACCCTTCCGCTCCCACTTTCCCACGCGAAGGAAGGGAGGGAGTGGTTGGAGACGATGAATATGTGATGCGGCAGGACAATGATGAAGATAAAACGGAGAGAGAAGTAATACTTGGGAGGGATTGCGAAGAGAGAAGCTTATGGACACTTGCAAGAATAAGAGGGAAACTGAATGGGTATATCCCGAGGCAGTATGTCCCCGGAGGTCTAAGGTAAAGGAGAGAGAGACGAGAAATAACAGAGAAAGTCCGGGGAGATGGGCGACGAGAAGCAGAGAAGAGAAAGTATTAGTGAAAGGAGCAAGAGGGAGTGGCAGGGAACGGGATACCTTTGAGAGACACAACAACGTACCAATTTTCGGATTCATAACACGTGATGAATACCCCGCTGAAGTCGAAAAACGTGATTGTATCTCTGTTCGTATGATTCAGGGGAATTCAGCGGAATCAATTCAGGTGAAATTTGAAATATCATAGAGGCCTCCACCCTCGATGTGATAAAGCCTGGAATGATTCATGCAAACATTTTTTCAGTAAGGATTAATTGACAAAGCCACCTAATTCTTTAGGAACGATTAAGATATTGACATAAATCATAAGCAATTAGCGATATACTATACAAATTCCCATTCGCCTGATAAAACGAGGAGGAAAGATGGCGGTGGAGAATCCCCAACCATGGAGAAATACCTAATTAATTCACACATACGCTTGACTTTCCACCGGCCCGCGGAGTGTGAGCCTCGGATGAGTTGGAACGGTTAGCCTTCAAAAGGGGGGGGGGATTTGTGTAGTCGACGTTGCGCGCTAAGATGCTTCCTTTGTTCCGCATAGCACTCTGTATATTCGTGGAAGCACATGATACGACTGAGAGCGCGCCAAACCTTGTCTTAGGTCTCATCTTACAGGACCAAATAGCTCACGAAGGATAGGTTTATCTAAGCCCTTCGCAAATCTCCATTTATTTTTATTCCCCCTCTCTAACGTTTTCCAATACGGTAACCTAAGTCTTCAATTGGTTCTCCTATGATTCGTGAATTCTTAATGGAACCTTTGTGCATGAGAAGTCCGCTGAGCTCAACCATTATTCTATTTATGTGGTCTTTCCTTAGACTCCTAGCTTATAACTACGGTTTCCAAATTCCCGACAGTTTTTAACTTTCGGGAATCGACAACTGGAAATCGTATTTCCCGAGAATTCCCGCAATAATCTTTTTTATTTAATTATCGTTTGCCACCCGCAATCATGACGGTGACAGTAACTGTACTAATGAACAGAGAAGCTTTTGAGAAGGTGAGAAGAACTGGGTCCCTGACCCCGGCCGCGTAGCCTGTCGGAGACACTCCTATACGCAATAGGTCAATGCAAAACTTGAGTAGATAAAATTATAAAAAAATAAAGAGGTAGAGTCATCTTAAGGTGAACCAGCTGGGGAAATTTAAGGTGCTTCATCTGCAGATGACTTTTTCGTCAAATCCTGGGTCGCGAAAACAAATACTTCTCTGTGTAAATACAAACTGTTTTCTGCTTTCAATTTTCAAATTTGCTCGATTATAAGGGCTAAAACTAGTTCGTCATATGTGGCATCTGTCTCTGGTGTTCCACATGCATGTCTGGTGGAGTGTAACGTTGTAAATTTAGATAGCGATATATAGGAAAAATGTCTAAGTTGTTTATGAGTAGTGCGTTCATTTCCCATCGTTGGTATTGCTCAGTTTAAGATGTCGATTTTTCCGATTTCCTGATCGACTTTTCTTGGGATTCGGGAACGGGAAAGCGGAAAAAATTCCCGAGTACGGCGGGAAGGAATTCCCGCCCGGAAACCCTATTACAATTACACTTTGCATGGTTCAATTTGCCATTGGGGTTGGACTTTTTTCCTCGTCCATTAATTTAACCTTTTAAACATTTTTAGTAACCAAGCACTAGCACTGTTAGTAAAAAGGCGAAGTTGACAGGGATGGTGGAAGAACCATCCCTGTCAACTTCGATGCCAACCTCACCCTCACAAAATATGGCATAACTGAAGAGTTAATTTTAATTTAGTATACAGAAATTGCCTCAGGTTTCTTGGGATTTTGAATCGGTGCAAATGGACGCCTAGATATATAAACCACGCAGAATAGGTGGATAATTGATTTTGGAGGAAGGAAAGGGTGACATTAATGGAAGATTGAAAGCTGTCAAGTTGATATTGTTGCTGAGTGCAGTGGTTTCATGCTCCAAGGATCCGGGCTCGCATCAGAAGGTTCCGGGCTGTACTTGAGACTCATGAGGAGCCTTTTGCTCTGCGTCCCTCCGGGGAAGGGATGCTGAGCCCTGGACCCCTTGGAAACTTCCGATGCGGTTGGCTCGATGCCGAGTCTGAGTTTCTCTCCACTCACCCTCCCCTTTCTTAAATCTTACCTGTTCCAAATTCCGCATCCGCTTGTTCTAAATGGCGCATTCAAAGCCTTGCCCTTCCTCGGATGACACCAGGCTCGCCGTAAAAGAGGAACTCTTGACCCCGAGAGGAACTCGATCGGCGGCATCATAGAAGGCAAACTTTAGAGTCGATATGAGGGGGAAGAGAAGTTGGAATTTCGAGTAAAACCATTCCGAGAATAAGGCAATCGGTCAGCGGGCGAAGGGATATCAAATATACATACGACTGGGAAGATATGAACTTGAAAAAGTGGAAGAATTTGCCTTCCGAAATGGCAATATGGTCCCCGATTGGAGAAGCAAGAGGGAGATGGTAATTGGAATAGGAGAAAGAACTACTAACGACAAACAGAACTAGCCTAAAAAAGAAAGAAATGGATAAAAAATTATCTATCGAGTTCACTTTTCGACGAATGTAAGATGTCGACGATAAGATGGCAATGCATTCGATAAAAAGATTAGAAGCAGTGATGAAATGGAAGGAAACTACCTCGAGGAGTGGAAGAGAGAGAGAGAGAGAGAGAGAGAGAGAGAGAGAGAGAGAGAGAGAGAGAGAGAGAGAGAGAGAGAGGCTAAGAAGGACACAAGTAACACTAATGGGATATATCCTGAGTCAAGATAATTCACTGAGGTCCATTATTGAAGCAAACATTGGAGATGAAGAATTACATGGGAAGGCCAACGAGAAGCAGGTAATGGAAGAGGTCAGCGCAAGGAATTATGGAGGAATGAAAAAATGATAAGGTTACCGGATAGCTTGGGGGGAGTTGTTGAAAACCAAACAAGGATCGGGATGCTGCGGTGGCTAACGTACTGGCTTCCCACCAAAAGGGTCCGGATTCGAATCCCGGTGGCGGAAGATCTTTTTCAGTGGCATCCCGGTCCCTACTTGAGGTACTTTGTGGAGAGTCCTTTGAGTGAATACGCCGTCCGTCGGATGGAGCGTTAAGCAGCAGACACCTTGGCGCCCTTTGTTAAGAGTAGTCTAATGCCAACGCCGGGTTTCTCTCCCCCCTTCATCCTTTTCCATCCATACCTAATGGCGCAAATGACCTCAGATGTCGGTAGCCTTCCGTAAAAACAACTGGAAACCAATCTTCGAATTGATAATCCGTAATGATGAAGAAAAATTCACTATTGTATTCGTATTGTTTACTGATTAGACTGATTCCCCAACTGATTTCGCGGGAAGATCCTTTCATGTATCCACTGTTTGCTGAATTCACTGCCCCTTTACGTCGACGGAGTCGCATGGAGGCTTTGCCGCGAAATATCGAGGCGAACCTGCGCACCCAACAACAATTAAAATTTAGGGTCGGGAGGATGAGAGAGGGGTCACCCGCCCACGGCCCCGCACCGCGCTCCTTCGTTCAACTCTCTGGAGACCCCAAGGGACGCCCTTCCGACCCCCCCCCACCTTCCCCGTCTTTCTTCTCCCCCCCCGCACACCCTTCCTCCCTTAATCGTAAGCACACGAACGCGCACACACACACACACACGCACGCTTGCAGATGAGCCCAAATGGAGTCAATCAGCCCCCGCTGTCCCGCTGGCTACGTCGCCGCTGAGGAAGCCTTCGCCAATGAATGAACGGGACGTCCCCAAGCAGGATATTCATGAAGAGTGCGGCCCTACCCCCCCTCCCACAGCCTTCCCGCCCCCGCGCCGTACCTCTCAGGGCGCGCGCGGACATGCCCCGTCGCCCGCCCGTCAATCTAATCTCCCCCCCATTGTTCGGACACATCATCATCATCACCGGGGAAGGGACAAAGAGCGAGCGAGGGGGGGAAGGCGGAGGAACGACTGCGCGTCGACGACCGCAGCGGACGTGGATGGCGAAGGGAGGGTAGGGGGGTTGGAATTGAAGGATGATGGATGCGGAAACAGACGGGGATGGGAAGCAAAAAATTGCGGGGTTGGTGGAGTGCAATGGGGAGGATGGAGGGTGGTCCCTCCTGGGAATGGCTTCGAAGGTCACCGCGTCAAAGAAGACGTCTTCCCCTCTTCGGCCCACGAGGGCGGAGGTAGAGTGGTTCCGCAGGCCCAAAGCGTAGGGGCCGAGTTCCGGCGCCTCAACTCCCCGCGACCAAACATTTCCTGGCAAAACATCCCATTTCCCTCGCGGCAATGTGCGCGCTAAACTCCGATGTGTACTCGCCGGTCATCTCACCACGGCCGGAGTTCGCCCGCAGTTGAATGCGCCCCGTTACCATGTTTCTGATTACTAGGATAGATTACGATTCGTTTCTCCAAGCGTTTGGATAACGTGGCGGACGCTCAGGATATTAATCGTTCGGCATATTAATTGAATTGGAAAAATATAACAAATATATCTTTTCTATTGGAATAAGGGGATCGAGGTGGTGCGGTGGCTATCGTACTGGCTTCCCACCCAGAGAGCCCGGGTTCGAATCCCGGCGGTGTTGAATATTTTTCAGTGGTATCCCGATCCCTACTTGAGGTGCTTTGTGGAAAGCACTTTGAGTGAGTACGCCGTCCGTCGGATGGGACGTTAAGCTGCGGACCCCTTGGCGCCTCTCGTTGTTGAGAGTAGGCTAATGCCAACGCCGGGTTTCTCTCCACCCTTCATCCTTTCCCATCCATCCCTAATGGTGAAAAGGACCTCAGCTGTTGGTCGCCTCCCATAAAAACTACTGCTACTCTATTGAATTAAAAAATGAATAGACTTACCTCATTTCTAGTAAAAAACTGGAGCCTACATTTTTAATTCGTGCTCATTGAAATTGTTGCCGTATCTCTCCTTGCACACAATGGCGTGGATCATACAAATACTCTAATTAGGCTCTTTGACAGGAATGATGACTACAGAAATATTTCTTTTTTAAATAGTGGGAGGGTTAATTGTGGGAACTAGTTCCTAAAGAAATGATGTATTTTTTACGATACTTAAATAGAAAATACCAGCTAACAACTTGTTAGTTGCACTACGGAAATAATCTGCATGAAGTAAGTTTATTCATTCGTTCATTTTATGCACCCATTCTAACCGTAGCCTTCAATCTGTGTATATTATACCTGCGATTGCAATTGATATCTGTGTATATTATACCACATTTATTGTAAAATCACCCCTCAATATCTCAGCAGTTCCAGTGCCATTTCTCTGCCTTCGCTCGAAGTCTTTCCCCACCGGAGTTCTGGCCGGAGCGATAGATGTCCCAAGCAGAAGGAGTTTCTCGGCATAGAACGGAAGGGCCAAAGGGCGAAAGTACCCTTGAAAGGGCGCGAAGAAAATTGCTCTCAAATTTATGTCCAGTGGATATTATATAATTATACTTGAGCAGTTCTAATATGGGGGTTTATCGCCATGGAAACATTTCCGCCGTGTTGCCGGGAGCCCTTTGGGGGAGTGAAGACTCGTCTCAACGAACCGATGGACCACATGTGAAAGGTGGATTGTGGATGTAGCAGAATGACGTGGCCCAGATTAACTTCCTCTTCGAAGAGAAGACAGTCACTTAATTCATGTGTTCGATCGTTTTGCAGGTGAATTCAGGGCCGTGGATGAGATACGGATTCTCTGACCGCGAACTCTGGCCTTTCATCAAAAGTCCCTGTTACCGCAAAGTAAAACTACTTTCTACGACTCAGTTACCCTTCTCCTGGCATGACAATAACCGAGAAGGCGTTTCGTCCTTTCTGCATCCATCAAACCCTCCTTCGTTTTAAATTTACCCCCTCTCTTCTGTGCGAATGAAATCACCGGATATGAGCTATTTTGTAGTGATTCTATATAATTCCATTTTAGGATCATGGGCCTTCAGATCAGCGAAGGAGATTTCGGGGAAATATTTTTTCGATGGAAAGGATGGTTCCATTGGCTAATGCATTGGTTTTCCATTCAGAGGGCACGGGTTCCGATCTCGGGGGTGGCAGGATTTTTCCCGCGGTTTCTCGATCTCCTATGTGAAGATCACTTCAAGTTTACAACGCCGTCCATCGGATGGGACGTTAAACTGTGTGGCCACTTGGCACCTTTCGTCAATGAGAGTAGGCTAATGCCGACGCCGGGTTTCTCTTACTACCCTCCCTCCATGCCCTGATTATCATACCCCCACTTATTCCTGATGGCTAAAATGTCCTTAACCGTCGGTCGCCTCCCCTATTAACTACCACAAGGAGATTTTGAATGAAGAGGGCGATCAAAACTAGTGAGACTACAAAAAAAACACAAATATCAATCCGAAGATAGGTTTGATGGCTGAGGGCTGAGCTCACATAGCACTGAGATCAAAAGGGCTTGATGTTCCCAAATCACGGAAATAGGGTACACTACAGGTTCGTCGATTGAGTACTCGTATCAATACGCCACGCATTTAATCGTTAAACTTGCAAGCCGTCGTTATCAGTAAATTGTTCCTGCCAATACTTAAAAATACACCATCTTGGCCTAAAGAAAGCTCATGTTTTGGATACACTTGAAGGTATTCCAGAATTTTCATATTAATTTCACAAGTTTAATATTCGTAAAACACAAACACGTAAAACGTGGCGCACTGATGTCGCCGAAGGTAAGCGACTAATTTCCGTTTAGAAATATCTTAAACAACTCAAAGAACGAAATTATTCAAAAGTTTTCATAAATATATTTAAGTATAGCATCAACGCCAAATTAAATATTCAAGTAATTCACCAACTAGTCACTTCAATTAAGGGAAATAGAAATATCTTTTCTCAGTGATTTTGACCAAATTTCCTGGCTGGTAATGGAACATGGACATCTCCCAAATAAACTCATTAGTTTAAATTATAAAATAACCGCGGAGAGTGACAAATTGCTCCTGTATGCTAGCATAGTAATTTATCTAAGACGTTAAATATTTAATTAGGTTGAATGAACTGTGATAATTTTAATACATCTTCTTAATTTACATGGGATAAACATGAGTACGTACAGATTGCATCCGAAATTGTGATAGTATGTACAATATTCAAATTGAAAACATTTGATTAACACATTAACCTCGACACGTTCGTTATTACTTGATTTTTTGGAGACTGCGGTGAGACTTAGCATATGAAAAGCAGAAGCGGAACCCCTCGCAACTATTTGGCCAGTGACCCATTGTCTCACGACGAGAGGGAGAGAAAAGGAAGAAGTTAGTCCCAGCCTCAAACCACACAGCCGCAGGAAGGAAATGGCCCCTCGACGCCCCGTGGACATCATTCAAGTCTTTGTTGACGTAGAGTTCGGCGTGGGGACTCGGTATCGATTGTGCCCCCCCCTCCCATCCCAGATTAAACTAACGGGTTCCTAAAATCAACATCTGGCTGATTTTAATATGTATAAGCATGTTTATATTATTATAAACTTCTCGAGTTTTAAATAATCAAATAAAACTTATTTGGTGGTTGAATGAGCGTCTCGTAGACGACATGTCGAAAATGAGGTAGATTGAGGAGGAATACCTCACGGTCCCTACCATTGCTAAACCTTCGACAACGCGTGCAGTCAATGACGTTTCATTTCATCCACCGGGGATCAATCGCAGGATAAAGGGAAAAAAGGTGAAGTGATGGTATTTTTGTATGTAAGGCCTTTTCCGAACATATACCATATGGCATCTGAATGCATCGGTGGAAAAATGTCTATATTTGTCTGTTTGTGTAAATGCGAGTTGTCAGAAAAAACTACATCTTTTAAGTCAGACTATGTAGAATTGATGACCTAGCTGCACGAGTAATATATGGATGTTTTAATTCATATTTAATAGATAATGCTGTTCCAAACCAGCAAATGATAAATCCTGTTCCTGCATTTTAGACTTGTAAGAGCAAGGTTTAAAGAAAGAAATGTATTCATCTTACAGAATATCAGCAGGCGCCCTCAAGAGTAATTGCTTATCTTGACAAAGACCCTTCTTGTGATGGCAAGTCGATCTTTATTTAATTATAAATCTGAAACTCTTTGGTCCATTGTTACGCCGGAACTAATGAACAGATTGAGTTGACATATACAAATACTTCAGCATAGCTGGGTACCTTCTTCAATATATATACGAGGGTCATCCGGAAAGTAGTACCCGTTCGTGAAATAAAGACACAAAAGTAAATATTAACAAACATAAAAAATTTTATTTGAAAGAGGATACTTTAAACTACTTCTCAACATAATCTCCAAGCAAATTAAGGCATTTGTCATAACGTGTGACAAGTTTCTGTATTCCTGCTGCATAGTCCTTCGCCGCCAGCTCATTGAGATACGCGAGGGACCCATCTTGCACAAATTTTTGCATAATGCAGATGGTGTTTAACAATTTCATGAACAATTGTTCGAGAAACATTGGGAAAATGCTCACAGATGTCATCAATTGTGACGCGCCGATCGTTCCTCACGAATTCGTCAACTGAGCTCACCAGTTGGTCTGTAATGACAGACGGTCTCCCCGAACGCTCATCGTCGTGTGTGTTCCCCCTCCCCATGTTGAAGTTGCGACACCACCGCCGAACAGACGACTCGTCCATTACATTGTCTCCATACACCTCCTTTAATTGGCGATGAATATCACATGGGCGAACGTTTCTTGCATTGAGGAATTTAATCACTGCCCTCACTTCACAACTGGCGGCGTTCTCAATTTTTTTAAACATTGTAAACAATCACAGAAACAACACAGGCAATGCTAGCGTCACGCAACTTGGCTCAGAGAAGGCAGACAAGCCACTGAAGCTATCTGACCTCGTCCAGCGGCTACTCGCGTCGTCAGCACTTCATGCGGCACGAACGGGTACTACTTTCCGGATGACCCTCGTATATATATATACATATGTATACATATATATACATATATATACATATGTATACATTTATATATATATATATACACATATGTATACATATATATACATACATATATATATACATATATATATATACATATATATATATGCATATATATATATACATACAGGTATATATATATATATATATATATATATATATATATATATATATATATAGAGCTCTTTAAGCAATTATTTAAGTCATGAGAATCTAATGATTGCCCCCAACCTAGATAGATCGGAGTCAATAAAATGACAAGAGGGAAGGAACCCTTCTCCAAAGCTCTCGCCAACCGCGTAATGGTGATGTTATTGCCGTAATCAAACTCCATCTAGATACAAACATTACAGACACAAGCAAATGATGGATTCCCTCACGTTCTTTTCCTCTCGCAATCAACTTCCTCATCCCTCCATCCTCCCATCTCTCCGCCAAACGGGAGGAGAGGACAATGATGAGTCAAGATTCTCCTTGATTTGAAACAGGTAAACTTGGGAAAGCCTTTGGAGAGAATGTGGACCTTACCAGAATAATCTTTGTGCAGTTTGGTCATTATTTGAGACTGCAGATATCATTACTATCAGGTGCACCATAATTTCAATTTTGATCTAACTTAATTAGGTTTCTACGAAACATTTGCTTTGAAAATAGGTTTTTTTTGCATCTCTAACTTAATTACACTCTCGTTTTGGTACCATTTTTCGCTGGCCAATCTATTTTCTTCATTCCCTCAATCAAGGGCGGTCCTGCCTATAATAGGTTTTGAACGATCCCTTACGGCGAATTCATATCGTGGCGGACTTTATCCGGCTGATTGCCCTGAACTATGATCCTCTCCAACACTTGTTCAAACTGTTCCAACCTTTATACAATTCTAGGAACCCAATTCTCTTCCCTCTTCTTCACCTGCTTCTTCTTTAACATTCTCTCTTCTACGATGGCTTTTAACATTCTTCCTCTAACCTATCCATTCTATTTCTCGGTCGTCTTCGGATTTCACCAAACACTTTTCCCTCTTCGCATGCCATGTGTAAAACTTCCTTAATTATCTCCCATTCTATCCAACTTACTTTCTCTACTATTTATTTATTTATATATACCCTGCAAGCCTCCGCTAGGGTGTGTGACAGGGAGTGAGTACACACCAGAATAATTGTACCCGAACATGACCTTACCGCGGTCGAACAATGCTATTATGATCTCCTATCGTTCGTGGAAAAAATGTCATCTTAAATCTATCTGCTGTATACTTAATCTCTTTAATCTTAATTGATATGATCTCCTACCGTAGTCAGATGGGGATAATGATGAATTTTCAGCATCACTGCTAAAGAGACTTCCTTTCAATTTATACAAGGGCTTAATCTGTAATTTAACCTTCGCTCCATCGAGTGATTCCCAGCCTAGCTGCTCTTATATTTTGGATATACTACTATATTTATCATAACAAAGACTGCAAAATCTGCACGCTGCATGCGATCCTATTCGGCCATTGATCCAACTTCGTGAGGATCCCATATACTCTAAGCACATTCTAAACGAGGCCTAACCAGCGCAAGATAACATTTCTCTTTTACCCTTTCATCACATTTACCCAATACTCTTCTAATAAATCCTAATTTTTTGTTAGTTTGCCTGCATATTCCCCCTAGTATGTGTTTCACCCAGGAGAGATCTTGAGTTAGGGTGACGCCTAGGTATTTAATCAAGTCTACTCATTCCATTTCGCTGTTCCCGATGCAGTACGCGTTCGGGAAGAAATTAAACTTATCCCAAAAATGTATCACTTCGCACTTTTTTAAGTTAAATTCTTATTTCCAAGTGTCGCACCAGCGATGCATAGCATTAAGGTTATCTAATAAAGCCGCTGTGCCATCAGGATCACGGATATCAGGGTAAACCACTCCTGTCGTCATAAGTTGACGAGGGCATGTGTTGAAATCGGAGGCATCCACTCGACTGCAGCTGGACGCTTGGCGTTGAGAGGACGGAGATGCGTAATCTTTCATCCTCTAAGCAATTGTATTCTT
This sequence comes from Hetaerina americana, assembly GCF_022747635.1. NCBI lineage: Eukaryota > Metazoa > Arthropoda > Insecta > Odonata > Calopterygidae > Hetaerina > Hetaerina americana. The sequence goes on from NW_027286070.1 coordinate 72,829,092, forward strand.
CGGACCCGTCTTCGCGGCTTCCATCGCACTTCACGGTCGTCCTTGACCCCCGCTCACCACCCCGGCCTCTCATCTCGCACCCTTACCACCAGTCAGCTGTTTTGCGGACCAGAACCCCCTCCCCAAAGCGAAGGGATCGGCGCCTCCTCGGGAGCGGCGGGTACGCATGCCGAGTCATTGCTGAAAGGTTCGGGCGGTCTCCTGGCTGCGCTCTCAGCGCACCAAGTGGCGACATCTGCACCACGGAGAGAAGTCGTTGCAATTTGCTATGAACGAGCAGAAAGCGTAATGCACTTATTATAGAACCAGAGGTGGGAATCACTAGATGTACGGAGATCACATGCCTTATTGAAAAATACACGGACATTAATTGTATGACAAGAATTTCTTCATGATTCTATTTTTGCCGTTAGTTTACGGGTTCAATTTAATCGGTTCCGAAGAAACAGGAGGCATGCATGAGCCGTCAGACAAAAGAACATGCGACTGCCGTCAAACAGTTTTTAGTTTTATTTAGTACCCTACGGGCCACCGCTAGGATGTTCGACAGGGAAATATCACACACCCTTAAGCCAAAACACTTTTCCATCCCAGAGCGGTCGGCCAAACGTTATTTTATTCTGATCCCTTATCGTTCGTGGGCGAAATGGCATGTTAAATTTATCTGCTCTGCACTTAATCTCTCTCTAATTTTATTGACATGATCTCTTTATACCATCCAAACAGATAGATTTAAGATTTATTTTTTTCCACGAAAGGTAGGGGATCATAATAACATTGTTCGACTGCGGTACTGTCATATTCGGGGTAAAATTATCCTGGTGTGTATTCACCCCCTGCCACACACCCTGTCGGTGGCTTGTAGGGTATAAATAAATAAACAGCCTAACAGACAAGTGGAGAAGTTTTTGGAGAGTCTGTACGTGAAAAGTCTCGCTAGTTATCGGGAAGACGTAAGGGATCATCAAATTAAAATGCGAAAAATAAATTATAGGCGGTCAAATCGCAAATATTTACTATGTTCAATACCAAAGAAGCCTATCGAAGCCTATTAAAAGGCTAGCATTTCACTACCGTTCACTTATTCGGAACAATGAGACCAAAAATTCACATCACGCAATAAAAATATAAGTTTCTCCTATAGGGTGACAAAATGACACTAGATAAAACATTATGACGGAAGAAATATTTATCTGTAGAAATGTATTCAGTAGGCAACGTCAGACTTTTGTATGAATATTATTATCATTCCATACAGTAATATATTTATGTCGTCATTATCATTCCATGTATTTCTAATCTCGGCATGATATAGTCCTCGACGCCTTAACTATTTCCCAGCCTCCGCTTTATGAGGTCCCGTGTTTTCTTTAATCAATTCGATTACGACGAACGTGTTGACTTAACTGAAATGCCGAGAAAGCGATTCCACATATTCTCAGTGTTTCGATTCTAACTAACAACAAATAAACTATGCGAAATTCATATTAACCATTATTGTTCCCTTTTTAAAGCAGTAATTTTTTTCTTTTTAACTTCAAATTTATAACTGTGATTAGGGATTTTTTAAGCGTTTGCTACAATGGAGCTACTATTTCCCCATGTCCCTAAAAACCCTAGCGTATTCCAGCGATCTGTAAAATGCACATCCGTGGGTTCTTTGATAGTATGGACCTGTAATTGAACGCCAAACACTTCCCAAACAATTATCTGGAACTATCTGATGGAGCATTAGTTCTTCGCTGAAATAAAAAAAAGACCCAGTTTCATTTGGTTCTATCATTACCCCAAGCCGTAAAGGACTTCGAGAGAATTTCGCGGGTGGCAATTACAGAGGATAACAGTTTTCAGCTCCAACTATTTCGTCCGGAGCTGTGTTTTGGATAAGTTGATGATTCAGCTGTTTTATAAAACTTTGGAAGTCAACTGGTAACATAGCAATTGTGTCCTCGATATTAAGCTTGCTTGAATAATTAATGGAGAATTCTTTCTCAGCATCGTAATTAATCTGGTGTGTATGTATACACCCCCTGCCACACACCCCAGTGGTTACTTGCAGGATGCATCAATATATAAGTAAATAAATAAATAGTGATAACACTATTTTCTATTCATTTCACGCGGAAAAGTCCTTCCAATATAATTTAGTTTTCTATATTCCACTCTAGATCATCAAAGCCCATGAGGCATCATTAAATGAACCATTTGTCCACTAATCGTATCTATGGTATATTTTTTCTTCTCCCGTTCTTTAGTCATCCTCTACATGTATAAAAAATTAAGTGTGTCGTGTAGATCAAACATTTATTTATAAACCCGGCAAGCCTTCCCTAGACTAATTTTTACCCGAATATGACCCTTCCTCGGTCGAACAATGTTATTCTGATCGCTAATCGTTCGTGGAAAAAATGATATCTTAAATCTATCTGTTCTGCACTTAATCTCTCCTATTATTATATTGAAATGATCTCTCCTACCGTAGTACGATGGGAGTAATGATACAATTTTACAGCATCATTGCTAAAGAGACGCCCTTCCGATTTATGCGAGAGCTTCAATCTGTAATGTAACCTTCGCTCCGTGAGTCATTCCCAGCATATCTCCTCTAATAATGTCGGTACGCGGCTAAGTTAATAATTAAAACGCTTTACAAATATAGTTATCAATATACTCATGGGGCAAAGATTTAAAACTGCGAAATTGCCTCAAGTTATCTCATTTCAAAATGGACACATTGTCACGAGCCATATTTTTCCCAAAAGCATTCTCATTTCCCACCATTTTAGGAGACAGTGAAGCATTTGCATTTTTCATCGAGGAAGTGGACTGACGGGCCCAGAATTGGAACACGTCAATACGCCGTCACGAAACTGTTGCGTCTATCCTAGGAAGACCCGAGTACGTAAAAGAAAGCAAAGACCCGTGCCACCGTCGGACGGGCGATATTGAGAGCCAAGGGCATGGACGGGATGCTGTCCGTGTCCACAGGACGCGTCCGTCGTCACCGTCGACACGTTGACCGTCCCGCGCACAAAAACTCACGCGGGACGTGGACATGACGCGCTCGGAGACAGGGTGCGGGGGAGGGGGGAAGGTGTGGGTGAGGGAGACCGGGAGGGGGGGGGGAGGGAGGGAGGAGGAAGACATCGCTTGATTCGAGTTTCGCGGGGTGCGAAATCCCTCAGCCAATCGTCGCCTACGCCACGAATCTTGCAACTGGAAGACGGAAGGGATTGCAATGACGGAGCGAGGGAAAGTCAGACCGGATCTCTGCCGTCGGCCGACAGGTTGTCTAAGAAGGAGCCCGGACAGCATCCTGCCTGCGTGCCAAGCGATTCAACTCCGATCATCACACCTTGGACGCCAATAATACTAAATACCATAGGCGTCACCCTCGCTCGCGACCTCCCCTGGGTGAAACACATGCGGGGAATATGTGGACAAGATAACAAAAAATTAGGATTTATTAGAAGAGTACTGGTTGTAAATGTGGTTAAAAGGTCAAAGAGAAATGTTACCTGTCGCTGGTTAGGCCTCATTTAGAATATGCTGCACGTATATCATGGGATCCTCACGAATTTGGATCAGTTACCGAATTAAATCGCGTAAAGCGTACAGGAGCTAGATTTTTAAAACGTTGTTATGATAAACTTAGAAGCGTATCCAAAATATTAGAGCAGCTGGGCTGGGAATCACTCACAAAGTGAAGGTTATATTATATATTGAAGCTCTTGCATTGATTGGAAGGGCGTCCTTATAGTAGTAATGTTGAAAATTTATTATTACTCCCCTCGTACTAAGCTAGGCGAGAACACGTCAATTAAATTAGAGACGTCAAGTGTAGGGCAGCTACATAAGATGTCATTTTTTCCACAAATGAAAGGGGATCATAATAACATTGTTCGACCGCGGTAGGGTCATCTCAAGGTAAAATTATTCTAGTGTGTTTTCACCCCCTGCCACACACCGTAGTGGTGGTGGCTTACAGGGTACGGTAATAAATGATAAATTAAATAAATAAATATGCGGCAAATATTTGTCAGCCTGAAGTAACACCAGAGGCTCCTCTCTACTCGAGAACGATCACTTTGTTTGCGATATGTGGCAATCTCGAAAGAAATCACTCGGTTCAAGCAAAGGTTATTTTGATTTTCTTAATCAAAACCCCTTTAAAGTGTATGAGCACATCTATGAGCTATCTTAAAATGCAAAACTCTAAATGTTCCATTTTTGTTAAATTTGTATAGATAATTTGAAACAGCTACGTTTCATTTCTCCAATAAGGGTCCCACCTCGAGATTTAGTCATAAAAAAAGAAAAAAAATGTTCTCAAATATTTAATTCAAGGCTTTATGAACGTTCTGCTGTCAAAGCATACTATAATACACGGAATTTGGAGAAGCTTTCAGAGGTTTTCTGAGGAGAGAATTGAAAAATAATTGAACTGCGAAAAACCACTCCAGGTAAGCATAGGTATTTTTTCAGTTGGAAAATACTGTTTCAAAATACAGTGTGTTGGATTTTACATACATTCATAGATACATCGTACCCTGCGAGCCATCGCGAGGATGTATGGCAGAGGGTGATTACTCACCAAACTACTTTTATTTTATTCATTTATATATACCCTGAAAGCCACCGCCAGGGTGTGTGGCAGGGATGAATGCAGGGGGTGAATTCGGACCAGAATAATTTTTTCCCGAACATGACCCCACCATGGTCAAACAATGTTTTTATGATCCCCTAGCTTTCGTAGAAAAAATGACATCTATCTTTTCTGCACTAAATCTCTCTAATTTTATCAGCATGACCTCTCCTACCGTGGTACGATGGGGGTAATAATACATTTTCAACATCACTGCTGAAGAGACCTTCCTCCTTTGGACGCAAGCTACTCCCCCACCTAGCGAGGTCGGATAACGCTTGCCTCATTCCTTATCACTCGTGGGAAAAATATCAACTTAAATCCACTTGTTGTACTCTTAATTTCTGTAATTTAATTTAAATCATCTCTTCTACCGCTGTACGATGGAGCTAATAATGGTGGCAATATACTTTCAACATCATTGCTAAAGGGAGATTCATCCAATTTTTGCAAGAGATTTAATCTCTAATTTAACCTTCGCTCAGCAAGTCAATCTATAATATCTCTCTGTGGTGAATCTTTCTTCAAAAAGGCAAAATACGATAAATTCCATACGACATTACAGTACACAGCCTTCCTCCGAAATGGATGTATTATGGCATAGTAAACAAATTTCAGCGAAGAGCGATGTGTCAAATCTAGTCTAGTATTAACCAGTAATGTGTTGGAAATTATTCTATTCATCGCATCTGCATCAATCGGACGATCATATATGTTTTTAATGCATTTCATTTTAATTGGAGAATTCATTAACCCCTTCGCATCACCCTCATTCTCCCACGTGCCTAATCACTCTCAATAATCGAACGGGACATTTGATTGTGGTCTTCTATCCATCAATCTTCATTTCCCACATTTCCATCCTCTCGATCATTATTCAATCACTGCTCATAATTTTGTAACTTATTTGTTCTTTCGCAATTGCAAGATCTCACGCCTATTGAACCGACATTCGGGTGGATTACTGCGGTTAACTAGAAATAAAATATTACATTTATCACATGGAAAACATTCCATGCAATTCCCGTCGAGCCATAAAGGACGACAACAGTTTTACTTAAACCATTCGAATGACATAAAACATTTCCGATACGTAATACGATATACGATACGATATTTGTATCGAATTTTGACAAATTCCAAAGAAACTGCGGGAGATGCCGCAACAGTAACTTTTAACGGAGTCATCCGCTAATGTGCATTTCAATGCAACAATTTCAGAGTGTAAAAATCATTCGCCTTGACTGGGATTCGAACCCAGATCCCTCAATATCCGGTCGAGTGCTTTAGCCACTTAAGCTACCGAGGCGTCCTCTTCAACTCTGAAATTTTGGGGCTTTTAAAGGAACAAGATGTTGTGACGAAATACCGTACATACAATGTCACAGGCAGTCGTAGTCGTGCGCGAGGCGCCACAGTCCACGAGGTTAAAGCCAACTTTAAACACTTATGGTGTTTTCCCTTTGACAAATTCCAAAGAAACTGCGGGAGATTCCGCAACAGTAACTTTGAGGAAAATTTTGAATCATAATTGAATTAAAAAGAAATTACCGAGCCTTGGCGAGATGCCGCCATGGTAGACCCTATTCCAATATTTTGGCAATGCGGATGTGTTTGTGTTTGTTCGAATGTGAACAACAGCGATCGATCGGTGCGCCTTCCATTTCAAGTCGAGAGAAATCCAATTTTTAATCCGATGCTCAGATCGAAGCAATGAACACGCTGTGCGAACGGAAAATGATTCCCAGGACGGCAACGAAGTCAATTCTGTTGTGAAATGCTCTGATTTTTAAAAAGGATACAGTTCGGATCGCTTGAGAGAAGGGATGTTTGGACCTTGATGTCAACTGAATGATCCGAGGCGAGGTCATCATATCCTGGCCCGCACGCAACACGCCGGACTCCCCGCTGTGGAGGATGGATGCCGCCGCGCCCACCGCGAAGCACCCGGCCACTGCGGCACCGGCGACTGCGGGGTCGCCCTCGACCGAATACCCCCACCCATTCAACATTGTTCCTCGTCGCATTTCACGAAAAGAGTCACGGACAAAGAGAGAGAGAAGCTTCCTCATTTTCATCCGTCATTTCATGGAACAAAAGAGCCAACCAATGCAGTTGATGAGCCAGGACCAATATCATTCGCCGTTCGCATGGCAAAAATTGATGACGTCCTGATTACCACACATGATCGCTAGGGACCTTATTCCTTTTCGCCTTTTGCAATCACCACCCATTAAGTGCAGTCGTCGTGCAAATACGCCTCACTCGTAACTTCTCGCATGGCTAAGACAAAACGGCAACGAAAGAAAACGGTATGTTCGTTTTTAATGCAACAATTTTTGAGTGCAAAAATCATTCGCCTGGCCCGGGATTCGAACCCGGATCCCTCAGTGTTCCGGTCGAGTGCTTTAGCCAGTTAAGCTATCCTCTAAAACTTTAACCTCGTGGACTGTGGCGCATCGCGCACGACTACGAATTGCCTGTGACATTGTATGTACGGTATTTCGTCACAACATTTTGTTTCTTTAAAAGCCCCAAAATTTCCCACGATAGCTCAACTGGCTAAAGCTCTCGACCGGACATTGAGGGTTCTGGGTTCGAATCCCGGGCGAGGCGAATGATTTTTACACTCTGACATTGTTGCATTGAAATGCACATTAGCGGATGACTCAGTTGAAAATTACTGTCTCGGCATCTCCCGCAGTTTATTTGGAATAATCTTTTTTTATTTTTGGAGTCAAACCCGTTATCAAATCAAAGTTTGAACCCTTTACGAGCGATTAGGAGCGACTTTGACTCGCCAATTCTCCATAGTAGAAATATCAATTTGCAAAGAACTTACCTTTTACACTATTTGAAATTATAACCAATATTTTCTCACTTTGGAAACAGCAGTCACGATGCATCAATGCATAAATAACATTGAATTAACATAACTGCTAAGCTTTTATTGTTATGAGTTTATTGCAGAAGAATATACCATTTTCGTAAGAATAGTTTTGTGGATATTAATGAATGAGCTCCTTCACTCGAGCTATATTAGTTTATACTTTCGACTTACAAATTCCCTAACGAGAAAAAATATTATTTCCATATTTCACTGCTTGCTTTTCAGAACTTTTACATTTAGAGAAGGAAGGATGGTATCGTATCCTTCCCCATCCTCTATTGCCTATGATTTATGTACTTCTCGAAGGAAAAAATTAAAATGTAGCTAGTGAAGTGGGCCCTTGCATTTTTCGAATAATTCATGAAATAAGGACAACAGAGAAACTGAAAGACTGAATGAAAGTTAGAATATATTTAAATTCATGGCAGAAAAGACGACAATATCTGGAGTTAGAAATTTACAGTAAAAGTCATCATGACCATGTACATATATGTTCGAGCGAGATTGGACTCAGTGAGCATAAAATTAATGTTAATTTGTCTTTTTTTCGCTATCGATTGACTTTAGAATGAAAGCGGACCCTCGGAATGAAAGGAAAATGGCACAAAACTCCGAAAGAACCTCATCATTCCATTACAAATGCTCAGATTTCTAGAATATGTGATGATTTCGGACGTGGTTGGCCTATTTGCGCTGTTGGTGACGTGGGTGATTCAGGAAAAATACGCCGATGCCAGCGTGCGTACATAATTTTACGTTCCTCATGTCGGCCTTACATTCTTCCTGGACGGCATAGTTTAGAAATCAGTGCACTATTGCGACAGCGAATCCAAATTTTTAGTTATCCATAAACAGGGAAAGCGAAGGATACAGCGAGATTTGCGGTTACATTTGCGTGTTCATGGATGACCCACGTTAAGTTATGCCAACGCAGTTTTTGTTAGTTTTTATGAGAAATATTTATCTTAAGAGAGTATCTTGATGGCCCATCACTGGTTTCAACCCACACTTCCGTTATTTGGTTCATTTAATGATTTATTTAATCCCAACAACGCATCGTTGTTGGGAATCAATATTAATTAAACAGAGCTTCAATTAATAGTATGGTGCACATCGCTCTTGAGACGAAATAAAATTAGGACTGAAGATCCAGATATTAATCATATTATTCCACTTTTTCAGACGGCCCTAGGGAACGACACACATAACAACCACTCTTTATAAGACTTCATAGCTAAAGCTAAAATGAAGTATAAAAGTACTTAGTATACTAGGTCTGTGCAATAAATACGCGAACTGAGGCCATGAAAACTTTATTTTGCAAACTTTAACCCATACGTCGATTTTGTCCGCTTCACATGTCCGCTCCATTCGTTGCTATGCACTTTTGTGCATCTTTTACTTTCCACTCAATGCAGTGCACATAAGCGGTTGACTCAGTTCAAAGTTACTGTTGATACATCTCCCGCAGTTTCCTTGGAATTCTTTTCCTCTGTTTATACCACCCTTGGAAGTCCTCTTGGCAGTTAGGCTTTTTAGTTTTCTCGTCGTTTCTTGCTCTATTGTGACTTCCACATCTTGTGTCCAGCGGTATGTCCCCTCATTTAATTGTTGCATTTTGGGAATGGGAAAAAGTCGCAGGGGGGGCGAGAGATCTGGCGAATAAGGAGGATGATCAAGGATCGAGGTGATTGAATTCTTCGCCAGAGACAGGCGAACAATCAATGCTGAATGTGCAGGTCCGTTGTCATGGTGAAGGATCCATCCATCGCCTTGAGTCGAATTTGGCCTCACACGACGCACGCGATCTCTCAAACGCTCGAGAACTGTAAGCTAGAACTCAGCATTTCCTGTTCGTCATCCTGTGAGAAATTCATTATGGACAACACCTTCGACGTCTAAGATAACCAGGAGTATGACTTTGATTTTTGATCGCCTTTTTCTTGATTTTTTGGTTTGATTTAATCCACTTGGAAACGGATGCTTTCTACAGAGCATCATCACCGTTAACAACTGTCAACAACATTTCAGTAATTTATTAATAACTTTTACCGCACGTCACCAAAAAACTCGATGTTGATTTGTTGCTCTGTGATTTTGTCAATTTCCATTTTCGACGAACAGTAAAAGAGTAAGGACAAAAGAAACCAACATAACTGACACCATACGCACAGCTCGACGACCCGCCAAGAGTAGACGGCTCAATGGGTGTCAGGCAACTAGCGCCGCTGGTGGGCGGCAGGGCTATACAGTCCGCGTCATGGCAGCAAAGTTGCAGCAGTTCGCGTATTTATTGGATGAACGTCGTACATTCGTTGCTAGCCACAACATAGCCTTGCCATTCATCGGCAAGTCTATTTGGCTCCTCCAATAGGAATCAAATGACCAAATAGAGAAAAGAAATACCTAAATAAATTAATAGTAAACAACAAAATTAAAGAAATGAACGAGTGAAATATGACAAGGTAAAGAGCATGAAGCCACGAAGACGATGGATCCGAGCGATATGAGTGGCTTGATCTAAAAAGGGCTGGGTGTGGGATAGGATTAGAGAAAGCACAAAAAATCCGACAAATATTATTAATAATAAGAAAGAAAAAAACTATTCTCCATTTAGAAGGCAATATAATGGAAACTTCAATGCAAACGGCAAAATATTACCCATGGTGACAAGTGTACATGCTTGACATTGACAATTAATTGCATCGAGAATGTAAATGAACAGGCTAACTGGAATATTTTGATTTTACACAAGACATCCTGTGTGAGTGAAAATTTGGCAAAGGCTTAAGTTGCTCAAATTTGGCCGGCAAAATATGGCATAATTTAAAAACAAAATAAAGACGCCGAAAAACCAATAGGGAAATGCAATAATTATTAAATTAGGGCTGGCTGAATGTAATAATATCGTAATATAGAATAATAAGATCTTCTAAAATCCCTATCTATAAATGCTAGTCTTTTGAAAAAATGAAGTTGAAAACATGGAGCTTGAAGTTCATAATTATTTTTTATAGAAAAGTTTAAATTTATATGAATTGAAGCGACCAATGCATCTAATTTAATCGTACATTAGCTATTTTAAGTATTATATTGAGATTATGGATTAATACCATGCATGCACATTTGGCATGTAGATATAGACTCATGAGATACGGACCGTTTGGTTGTAAATATACATATATATATATATATATATATATATATATATATATAAACACAGAAGTAGATTTTTAGAATATAGAGACACAAAGAAAGGACACTCACAATTTGTTATTTGTCGTTTCGACAGCTCGGCTGTCGTCTTCAGAAGCCGACAGCCGAGCTGTCGAAACGACAAATAACAAAATGTGAGTGTCCTTTCTTTGTGCCTCTATATTCTAAAAATCTACATCTGTGTTTTTATATATTTGTGCGTCGCCGAAGAGCGTTCCATTTCGAAGATATTTTATATATATATATATATATATATATATATATATATATATATATATATATATATATATATATATATATATATATAGTCTCGGGGTTTGAGAATTATGACTCTATTTTAATGGTATCTTTATTGAAACATTTCCACTGAGAGGCAATGATCTCGGAGGGTGGTGGAAAGGTGAGGAGTAGGAGGGGAGGAGGCGTGGACGAATGGAAGAATATGCGAACGGCGATGTCCACCGAAGGTTCTTTTGGCGGCCGGCGGCGGAGGACATGCATAGAAACGACTTTGACTCCAATCACCCGAATTGCTTCGGACACATGATTCTGGGACAAAAGAGTATTCCCTCGCTCACGGATATGTCGGCGGTCGCTTTTATTCTCTCCGTGGAAACAGGATGCTACGCCGGAGGGATGGAGTACGGCTGGGTGGGCGGGGTTGGGAGGGAGGGCAGAAGACGGGGAGGGGGCGGGGGTGGTTGCGAAAGGTGGAGGGAGGTTAGCGACGGCCGAGGGATGGATCGGGCGATCCAGTGCAATCCACTAAGTGCATCATTCGGAAATAATAAACTCACAAGGAATTTCTAGGAAGAAGATTGATTGAAAATAAAGATCAGGTAATAAGTTAACCAACGGTCGTCCAAATGATCATTCATTTTCAATTCTGCGATTGGGAGCTATAATTTTTGTAATATTACTCGGAGTTTCCGATTCTAAAGTACTTATTTGTTTCCTCCCCAAGTGGTTACCCTATATTATATGACTTATCTTCCGATTTCATACCTCAGAGGTAACATTTTTCAGGTTTTCTATTTGAAAGGGTCAGTTAAGCCAACGAAAGACATCCATTCGGATTCGAATTTTTCAAGATCCGAAAAAATATATGGATTCTTGTAGGATTGCTTCTGAAAAGATTCACTTCAAGTCAAAGTTCATGTTCAACCGGACGGCTGTCCCTGTATGGTAAGCTTCTGATTTTAAACTTCCTTGTTTTGGAACAAAAGGAAATTTTTACTAAACTGTAAGTATTTTAACCATTATCTATGTAAGAAATTTAATAATCTGTAAAGAAAGAGAAAAAATTGGTTCACCTGAATATGGTTTCGTGAAGAGTAAGTCTGTATCGTGGTGCAACAAAAAAATGTAGGGAAATCAATTTTTTTAAAATTTTACAATAATAATCCGAATATTAAAGAATAAGGCCATCCATTCTTATTCCATTCCAATGCATCCAGCGACTCGTTTTCTGACTTATTTTTACATACCAGATCGCTCTTATTCTTAGACCTTTTTTTATTGCCCTTCCTTTTAAATCTCCACCCCTATGCATTACGAGGCTAATACGAGGGTCATCCGGAAAGTAGTACCCGTTCGTGCCGCATGAAGTGCTGACGACGCGAGTAGCCGCTGGACGAGGTCAGATAGCTTCAGTGGCTTGTCTGCCTTCTCTGAGCCAAGTTGCGTGACGCTAGCATTGCCTGTGTTGTTTCTGTGATTGTTTACAATGTTTAAAAAAATTGAGAACGCCGCCAGTTGTGAAGTGAGGGCAGTGATTAAATTCCTCAATGCAAGAAACGTTCGCCCATGTGATATTCATCGCCAATTAAAGGAGGTGTATGGAGACAATGTAATGGACGAGTCGTCTGTTCGGCGGTGGTGTCGCAACTTCAACATGGGGAGGGGGAACACACACGACGATGAGCGTTCGGGGAGACCGTCTGTCATTACAGACCAACTGGTGAGCTCAGTTGACGAATTCGTGAGGAACGATCGGCGCGTCACAATTGATGACATCTGTGAGCATTTTCCCAATGTTTCTCGAACAATTGTTCATGAAATTGTTAAACACCATCTGCATTATGCAAAAATTTGTGCAAGATGGGTCCCTCGCGTATCTCAATGAGCTGGCGGCGAAGGACTATGCAGCAGGAATACAGAAACTTGTCACACGTTATGACAAATGCCTTAATTTGCTTGGAGATTATGTTGAGAAGTAGTTTAAAGTATCCTCTTTCAAATAAAATTTTTTATGTTTGTTAATATTTACTTTTGTGTCTTTATTTCACGAACGGGTACTACTTTCCGGATGACCCTCGTACATGAGGCAAAACAATTATATAGTTTATCCTAATGCGCGCTTCGTAAGGATTGGCAGTGATTTATCTATAGTAATTTAATAGAAGTAATATTATTAAGCTACTACGATTCTTAAGGTCATACCGAATGTCTCTTTGGGATATGCGATATTGCACTGCATCAACTCAGGTTGGCATAACCCATTAGGCAACAGATTGCAAGCTCAAGTAGCATAGCACTCTCACCCTGAAACGTAAATCTGTTGATAAGTCTATAATTTGGCATTTAAGATATTTAGTTTTGGCTAATATTAATAAAACAAAGGTTATGCGATTTTCTAGAAAGAAAAAGGCCAAGCTTAACATTAAAATAGGTGGGCAAAAAATAGAGCAGGTAGAACAGTTTACGTATCTCGGTAGTGTTTTGGACCAACACGGTCAAATTGGTAGGGACGTAAGAAGAAGAATTGCGCTAGGCAAAGAGGCTTTCACAAGGAGGAGGGAGTTGATGACAGGGACTTTGAGTAAGGACGTTAAGAAAAGACTCGTAAAAACTTTGATGTGGAGCGTAGCTATGTGCGGCGCGGAAACGTGGTCATTGAAGCAGGAGGATAGACGTAGACTGGAGGCTTTTGAGATGTGGGTGTGGAGAAGAATGGAGAAGGTGAAATGGTCAGAGAAGAAAACAAATGAGGAAGTACTTGGTATGGTGGGCGAAGAGAGGGGCTTGTTGGGAGAAATCCTATGGAGGCAGGATAAGTGGATGAAGGGGGTGTTGACCGGCAGTGGGATGTTGAAGACTGTGGTAGAGGGTAGAATGTTGGGTAAAAGAGGAAAGGGAAGGAACAGGAGAGGGATGTTGGACGGGATGAAGGGAGGAAGAAAGTACTCAGAGATGAAGAGGGACCTGATATAGAGTAGGATGATGGATTTTGTGTTTTGTTAGGAGTAATAAAATATTTTTTCGTAGTTAAAGTTAGTTAGTTTCGTATCGTAATATCGTATCGTAATATCGTATCGTAAAATATCTAATCGTATGGCCTCATTGAAGAAATTTCAACGTCGGAAGCAAGGTGACGCGGTTCCTGTTGATCCGGATTTGGCCTCTACTGATGCTCTTCTTTTGCATCTTTCGTCGCGGAATGAAAACTAAATTTGTTGCGATGGTTTGCGGGAGAAGAAATTCCACGACAGTGGCTGACCACAACCTCTCAACCAGAATAACATGCTGTAGTAGTTACCGGTAGGTATTCTGTAGTTGTAGTCGGCGGGAATATTACTTCCTCGCCAGTGACCAACTACAGACACAAACACCGAAACCCAAGTGGAATCCTTCACCAGGTTACAGGGACTCCGTTAAGGATACCTGGGTTTATGAACACATTAAAAGTATCGTATCGTATCGTTTCATTGAAGAAATATCAGCATCGGAAGTAAGGCGACGCGGTTCTCCATTAAAATATGATAAAGTATCGTATCGTAATATCTTATCATAAAATATCGTATCGCATCGCTTCATCGAAGAAATTTGAGCGTCGGAAGAAAGGTGGCGTGCTTGCTGTCATTTGGGACACGGCAATGGCTGAAGCAACTATTTCTGCATGGGTTTAATCTCTTGAGTCAAACACCTGATTTTCAACATCTTTTTTGTTATCAGGCGCAAGAAAAAATAAAACGGATGGTTCACCAACACGTGAACGTGCCACATATAACTGAACATGAGAAAAACATGGGCTTTCTAGAAACAGACCACAAACAATCGGCCAAACGAATGACCTTGTGATTTGTTAATCGTCATTTCGAATGGCACACGAATAGGAAATTGTATTCGTTTAAACTCAAAGGTCATATCGGTTGGGATCATAGGAATCCTCGGAAATAGAACTTTTTCATCTTTGAATTATCCTTTAAGTAAAGTCACGTGAATCACACTGATCATCAGTATTTTATCACCAAACGCGTTCCATTGCATAGTTTTGGTTGGTTTAGGTTTCGAAGCATCATGACCACCAAGCCAAACTTCAGCTGTAAATTGAGCGGTGGTAATCCAGGCACATCCAACGAGTTAAAAAAATTCAGATGGCTAGTTGGTGACTTCGTCCTAGTCTATGGAAATGAGAAGACATTCCTCATATGATTTTGCTTTTGGCCACTTTTCATGCGAGATAGGGCATTGCGGTAGCAGTTGCTTCTTCTGGCATAGCGGCCACATTGTTGGAAGGATGCCGTACGGCTCATTCAGCGCTTAAGTTGCCGTTAAACATACAAAATTCTGAAGAAGTGACATGTAACATTTCCAAACAGTCCGCATGGCCAAAATTTTAGTAGAACCTAAAATCATCATATGAGACGAATGTACGATGGCGCACGAACGCGCATCGGAAGCACTTGACCGGGCATTGAAAGATCTGCGCAATGACTCGAGGTACTTTGGCGGCGCAATGATTTTACTGTCTGGCAATTTCGGCCAAACACTGCCATTCATTCCATGATCGACTGATATCAATGAAATAAAGCTTGCCTCAAATCTGTGGCGCTACGTGAAGAAACTTCAACTGACAACAGACATGAGAGTTGCATAGCTGAACGATCCGTCTGCTGAAGATTTCTCCAAGCAATTGTTGACTATCGGTAATACAGGTAGCCTTGTTCCTGTCGAGGAATCGAGAGGATTGATTACATTTCCTCGGAACTTTTGCAATTTCGTTTCATCGAAAGATGAGCTCATAAATAAAGTGTTCCCGAACATCATTGATAACTCCAAAAATCACAAATGATTGAGTGAGCGAGCAATTTCGGCGGCTAAGAACGAAGATGTTGATTACTTCATAATTCAGATTCGAAAGAAACCGCGGGAGATGCCGCAGCGGTAACTTTTAACGGAGTCATCTGCTAATATGCATATCAATGCAACAATTTCAGATAGAAAAAAATAATTCGCCTTGATCAAGGCGAATGATTTTTACCCTCTGAAATGCTTCAATTGATATTCTTAATTCAGAGTCAAATCGTTGGTACAATGCATTCATTCAAATCTAATAACTTTTCAACAAACGAATACGAAGTTACCAACTATCCATCTGAATTTTTTTAACTCGTTGGATGTGCCTGGATTACCACCGCTCAATTTACAGCTGAAGATTGGCTTGGTAGTCATGATGCTTCGGAACCTAAACCAACCAAAACTATGCAATGGAACGCGTTTGGTGATAAAATACTGATGATCAATGTGATTTAATCAACTATACTGAAAAGAAAATTCAAAGATGAGGAAGTTCTCATTCCGAGGCTTCCTATGATCCTAACCGATATGACCTTTGAGTTTAAACGAATACAATTTCCTATTCGTGTGCCATTCGAAATGACGATTAACAAATCACAAGGCCATTCGTTTGGCCGAGTGTTTGTGGTCTGAATCAAGAAAGCCCATGTTTTTCTCATGGTCAGTTATATGTGGCACGTTCACGTGTTGGTGAACCAACCGTTTTATTTGTTTTGCACCTGATAAACAAATAAATTTTTTTGGATACCTGAAGGTGCTTGATTCAAGAGAATAAACCCGAATATTGAATAAAGAAAATATCTTTCTGACAAGCCATTGTAATATTTATTTTTTTAGTTTTATTGACTTTTTTTCTTATGTAATTATAAAAAGTCGTACATGATTAAAATCGGTACAGCCGTACTTGATTTATAAATGTTATAACTAAACTGTTGATTGATTGCTAGGCGGTACGAAGTTCACTGGGTCAGCTGTTATATATATAAACCATAAACTCAGTAATCAATCCAAAGGTCGGTTTGGTAGGTGATGGTAGAGATCACCCAATACTAAGCCCTATACGGCGTGTGACATTCACTCATCAGGGTAGGGGGGCCAGTTCCTTTCCCTCTGCTGGTTATAGTTTTCCAGGAAGATCTGGTACCCGAAAAATCACTACAATAATTACACTACAATACACGAAAATATTATAAAATTTATTTCATCATGTATCAAACACAATGTCACGTTTTTAGAGGCACAAGAAAAGAGAAACATGTTTAAATTTGTGAAAAATATCATGGAAATAAAACGATAGCCAATCAAACAATCACGAATAATTCCAAGATAAAGCTTAGGTTTCTCTGTCCAATAGTCACACTGCAATGGTGAACGTAAGAGGCGAGCCACACTTCGTGATTTTGCCATCGTCGAGAAAAATTGCTACGATTGAATATTCGTAACATTTCACAGTTTGTAAAATCACATTTTGATGTACAAATTGAATCTTTGGACGATGATTTACAGTCAACGAATTCGGTTTTGCGTACACCGACGCGTAGCCATATAACCGTAACCAAATATGAATCTTTGACGAGTACTCACTCCACAAAAATTTCTCTTGCATGTTAAGTTCTCAAAGCATCATTCTGGATAAAAATGCAGGATGTATTGAAACTTCTTCAATGATTTCTACTGCAATGACTATATTTGCACGCATGCGGTTTTGCAACAAGGAATGACCGCGGGGAGAAAGCAATTGGGCTCTGCAGGAGGCAGAGGGTAATCATAAGGAATACATGGTTTATAAAGCACATAGGCCGTAGGCACACATTACAAATTCTCGGGGAATCAGGAAGACCCTGATGCATTAAGGTAAGGCGCACAGTTAAGAACAGCGTGATTACTCCGCACAGTTTCCGAGAGCGAATGCGGGCTCAATTCATAATTTAGTAATATAGAAGAAGTGTTGCTCACTTATCAAAAAGATATAAATGGAAAGATGGTTTATGAAATGGAATACAGGAGCAGTATTAACCGGAGCAACAAGAAAATGATGCCAGCAGGCTTTAGAGGAAATCATGAAGGAGAAAAAGTAGCCGGCAATACAGAGGAAAAATGGGAAGAAATCGAAAAAGGGAACAGATCGGACGCCTCAAGCAAAACAATAGGAACTGGAAATAGCAAAATGACAAGAAACAACAACAATAGAAAGAACAACATTATCACCATCGATTGCGAACAAGGTGACTAGAAAGACAGACGAGAAATGGAAAGATGTAACCACAGACTTAGGTAGACGAAATTAAAAGATTTAAATGGAAAATTGAGTGAAAGGAAATAAACAGAGTGAAAGAAGCGCGGTGGAAGAGGCAGTGCGAGAATATGGAGAGTTTACAGAGAAAGAGTTAAATTGGTGCGGTATACAGAAAAACGAAAGAAATGTCAGGATGAAAGAAGGGAAAATTCGCGCAAAAAATCATAGATAAGCCAGGTAGCCCTCCCCGGACTACAACCTTGACGTGGTGGAAGGGCTTGTGCGTTCCGATGACCCCTAGAGCTGTGCTGGCGGGAGTAAAAATTATTGCTCCTGGTAGGGTCACCCATGCCAGATAGGTCGAAGGTTAGGAGCCAGACGAAAGGTAGTCCACGCAGCGTCTGTTCCTCAGTGAGACGGCTGCAATGGCGTCTGACCCCAGTGGGGCGGCCAGTAAGTGATGGTGTCACGTTAAAAACACTATTGAGGAAGGCAACGGGAAACCACCTCAATTATCATTCCCTAGAAAAATATGATGGACAATAGAGATATTTTGAGTCCTGGCAACCACGGGGCTCGGCCCCATCGGCCGTGTGTCGTGCCCGGCAGCGGGGGAGGCAAGGCTTCCGCGGTCGTCATCCCACGAAACCCTTGCAAGGGAAAACCAGCAGCAGCAGGACAGAAGACGCAGGAGAAGAAGACCAAATTAGTTAGAATAGGAACGTGGAATGTTAGGACAATGATGAGGACAGGGAAATTGGAGAATGTTAAGCGAGAGATGGAAAGGGGAAATATAGATATTTTAGGTCTATGCGAGGTGAGATGGAAAGATAGCGGGGATTACTGGAGTGATAAGTATAAAATAATATACAGCGGCGGGGACGAGAGCCAACGAGGGGTTGCCATTGTATTAAATGAAGAGGTAGGGAGAAGCGTAGTCAACATAGAGCAGGTAACGGATAGAATACTACTAGTGGAGATAAAGGCAGAACCGACGAACTTAGTTATTATTCAGGTATACATGCCACCGAGCAACCATAAGGAAGAAGAGGTCGATAAGATATACGATCAGTTAGAGGACATGATCGCGTGTGTTCCTGCAGGGAAACATTTGATAGTGATGGGGGATTGGAATGCGACGGTAGGCGAAGGAAGAGATGGTGATGAGGTGGGGGACTACGGTTTAGGCACGAGGAATGACCGCGGAGAGAAAGCAGTTGAGTTCTGCAGAAGACAGGGGTTAGTCATCAGCAACACTTGGTATAGACACCACAAAAGACGCAGGTATACATGGAAAATGCCAGGTGACTCAGGAAGATATCAGCTAGATTATATCCTGGTTAGACACAGGTTTAGGAATAGTGTGATAAATTCCCACAGCTTCCCGGGAGCGGATGCGGACTCAGACCACAATTTAGTTGTTATGAAATGTAGCGTACGTTTCAAAAAGATAAGGCAGGGGCGGCGAGTTAGAAAATGGAATGTAGAAGCATTGAATGGTTTGAAAAGGAAGGAGTACCAACAGGCGGTAGAGGGTCTCATGGGGGATGGTAGGGTGAAATCGGTGCGCTGTACAGCAAAGTTAAATCGTTATCGGGAAGTAAGAAAGGAAGAGCTATGCTAACAGTTAGAGATAATGCGGGTAAGGTAATAGTTGACGCAGGAAAGATCCAAGAGAGATGGAAGGAGTATATAGAAGAACTGTATGGTAAAGAACTCAGACCAACAAATTTAGACATTGGAAAAGAAAATGACGTAGAGGAGGACAGCTTAGGTCCAGGCATACTAGAAGATGAGATAGAAAGGGCATCAAGGGAGATGAAACTAAATAAGGCCGTGGGGGTAGATAACATTCCCGTGGAACTTTTAAAATGCTTAGGAAAAGGTGGGAGGAAGAGGCTATATGGGCTGATCCGTAGTATTTATGAGGAGGGAATCTGGCCGGAAGACTTTGTGAGATCAGTTTTAGTTCCTATTCCGAAAAAGGTAAAGGCCACGTCATGTGAGGACTATAGGACAATTAGTTTGATATCCCACGCAGCTAAAGTTGTTCTCAGGATCATAAACAAAAGGATAGAGAGTAGGGCAAATGATTACTTAGGGGATGATCAGTTTGGGTTTAGGAAGGGGAGAGGTACGCGTGATGCCATTGCAGTAATGAGATTATTAATCGAGAGGAATATAGAACACAACCAGGAGGTATTTGCCTGCTTCGTAGATTTCGAAAAAGCGTTTGATAGGGTGAATTGGGAAAAACTAATGAGTATATTGCAGAAAATAGGAATAGATTGGAGGGAAAGGAGGCTAATCCGCAACCTGTACATGTCTCAGACTGCTCAGGTGCGGGTGGGAAACGGGGAGTCAGGATGGGCAGTGTTAGGAAGGGGTGTAAGGCAGGGCTGCCCATTATCACCGTTGCTGTTCAACCTGTATGCAGAGGAAATGATCAAAGAGGCATGGGAAGAACTCGAGGTAGGAATGAAAGTGGGCGGGGAATTCGTAAAATCAGTTAGGTTTGCTGATGACCAAGCTTTAGTTTGTCAGTCAGCCAAGGGGCTGCAAGCATTGCTGAGTGAATTGGAAATTCAGTGCGACAGGTATGGGATGAGAATCAATATTAATAAAACAAAGGTAATGCGATTTTCTAGAAAGAAAAAGGCCAAGCTTAACATTAAAATAGGAGGGCAAAAACTAGAGCAGGTAGAGCAGTTTACGTATCTCGGTAGTGTTTTGGACCAACACGGTCAAAGTAGTAGGGACGTAAGGAGAAGAATTGCGCTAGGCAAAGAGGCTTTCACAAGGAGGAGGGAGTTGATGACGGGGACTTTGAGTAAGGATGTTAAGAAAAGACTCGTAAAAACTTTGATATGGAGCGTAGCTATGTGCGGCGCGGAAACGTGGTCATTGAAGCAGGAGGATAGACGTAGATTGGAGGCTTTTGAAATGTGGGTGTGGAGAAGAATGGAGAAGGTGAAATGGACAGAGAAGAAAACAAATGAGGAAGTACTTGGTATGGTGGGAGAAGAGAGGGGTTTGTTGGGAGAAATCCTATGGAGGCAGGAAAAGTGGATGAAGGGGGTATTGACCGGCAGTGGGATGTTGAAGACTGTGATAGAGGGTAGAATGTTGGGCAAAAGAGGAAAGGGAAGGAACAGGATAGGGATGTTGGACGGGATGAAGGGAGGAAGAAAGTACTCAGAGATGAAGAGGGACCTGATATAGAGTAGGATGATGGATTTTGTGTTTTGTTAGGAGCAATAAAATTTTTGTTTGGTAGTTGTGTCCATCCAAAAACCTACCTTAATCGGTAGATTACCTTAAAAAAAAAGCCAGGTAGGTTATTAATTGAACAAGGGAGGAGATATACAAGGAACCTCTAGAGGAATACATGGTTTTGCGTACACTTGACCAGCAAACTTGGAGATAGAAAGAGAATAAGTCGAGGATTAATTCAATCCTAACTTCGTTCCAGGCTTACCCGAAGGAAAGATAGAAAGGGCACCAAGGAAATAGAAACAAAATTCGGCAGGGGGGCAGACAACATTCCTGAGGAACTACTAAAATGGGAGACTTCTCCGCAATATATACATGCTCAGGTGTGAGTGGCGAATGGACAATCCGGATGAGCAGTGTTAGAAAGTGGAGTAAGATAGGATTGTCCATTATCACCCGTTACGTTCAACGTATACTAGTGGAGAAATAGTTATATCGGCATGGGAAGAACTGGAAGTAGGAGTGAGAGTCGGCGGGGAATTCGTATAATCAGTTAGGTTTGCCGATGACCAAGCTTTAGTTTGTCAGCACTGCTGAGCGTATAGAAAAGTCAGAGCTGTATACAGATTGATGCATGGGAAACAACTGCTCAAAAACAAAGGCTATGAGGTTTTCGAGTAAGAGAGAGGCTAAGCTTAATATTAAAATATGAGAATGTAAAATAGAGTAGGTGGAACAGTTTACGCATGCCGGAATTATTCCAGACAAAAATGAAGGATTAATAATGATTAAGATATGGGATGTGGTTTTGTACGGCGCAGATGTATGTTCAATAAAGCGAGGCGTGGACAGGCGTGGAATAGACACTTGTAAAATTTTTCTGAGGAGATGGTTGGAAAAGGTGAAGCGGACTGAATGGAAAACAAACGAAGGAATGCTAGGCAGGGTGGGGGGGGGAAGTTAGGATTGCTGGGAGAAAACCAAAAGAGGCAAGAGAGATGGGTGAACAATATTTCGAATGGCATTTGATGATGGAAGCTGGTACAACCGGTAGAATGCCAAATAATAATATTATTCTTATACCTTCTAAAATATTTTATGAGTGGTAGGATATTAAAAACTTATCACTTAGCAAATTATACGATATTGGTCCAATAGCGTCAATACTACCGAATGTAGCCAGTTTGTGCGGTCAGTGAATAGCCTCAACGCAAAACCCTCGTCTTTTGCTGCTAATGGAGAGAATAGTTCTAAGGTGCGTACTCCTTATTACTGAGCAGAACACAAAAAAGTTAAAATTATTTCACCGTAAAAAAGAAAATTGCTACTTCTTAGGAAACAATTCCTTAAGGTTATATCTTCTCATTAATTACATATCTTTTATGCACAGGCACTGTCATAAGATAATTTTATTTATCTTCTTCATAGTGCACTACTATTTTAACGGGTAAGAGAGTGAGATAACATAACAATTTTGATCTTTCATGAATGCGAAATATTTTGACCAGAAGCTAAAAATGTAATTATTTGTCTTTTAATGAATTAATTAAAATTTGAAAAGTACGAATTTGAGAAAGGTGATTTGGGGAACATTTTTCATTATATGAAGGTGAATACATACATACACACGCATTTAAATAACGATGTATTTATAGCCACTTACTTGTCAGTTATACATGTATATATAATGCAGATACTATGAATATATATATATATATATATATATATATATATATATATATATATATATATATATATATATATATACATATATATATATATATACATACGAGGGTAGGCTGAAAAGTAATGCACACATGCACGTGTAGAGCGCGAACGTAATGAGCTTCAGAAGCACTCCTGGTGGCATGTGGAAGTAACATTGCCCCTCAGTACTCATTCACAGGTTTGAGGTCGTAGCAATCATCCAGCGTGTTTCCAGAAGCGGAAGTAAGGATACGTGTTCCATTGCTATGTCAAAGCGAGTCAAACAGTGTGCTGTTGCTGAATTTTTAACTTCTAAAAAATTTACTCCTTCTGGGATTCATCGTCGTTTGAAGGCTGTTTATGGGAACGATACTGTTAATAGGTCTACTGTAAATCGACGGGCAGTAAAATTTCGTGGTTGTGAGCCTGAGAAAGCCATTATTGTCGATGAAACACGCGGCGGACGTCCGATCACTGCCACAGACGATAAACATCGCAAACTCGTCGAAGATTTGATTCAAAATGGCCGGCGAATCACTCAAAATCGTATCGCAAACCATATTGGAATATCCAGAGAACGTGTTGGCTTCATTATTGAACGATTGGGATACCTACGGTAAAATCTGTGCACTATGGGTGCCACGCCGCCTCACGGACGAGAACAAACAGCGTCGATTGGAATGCCGCGAGCAACTTTTGCAGCGCTACCGTGACGAAGGAGACGACTTTCAGTTGAATATTTTGACGGGAGAGGAGTCATGGGTCCACCATTTCGGCCCGGAAGAGAAAAGACACAACGCTGAATATTGACAAGTGTCATCTCCTCTGGAGAATTATTAAAAAGTTAACCATCCGCAAAAAGCCTTCTTTTGACTGTGTTTTGGGATGCTCAGCGAGTTTATTTGAACGATTTTCTGGAATGAGGGGCAGCGGTATATTCTGCTCAGTATATACAGACTCTAAAACACCTCCGGCCTCGAGTTCGTCTTGTTAAAGGCAGCCTGGCGCCAGTAACCTTATAGCATATTGCTACAACTCTCGCCCACAAACCTCGCGATGCGCCACTGGAGGGGCTTTGCGAAACCTGAAATTGGAATCGATTCCACAACCACCTTATTCCCACGATTTTTTCCTCAACTCAAGAGACACCTCAAGAGTAATCATTACACCTCGGACGATGATGTGAAGGCAGCTATCAAGTCCTAGATTTGAGAAAAGTCGGAAGTGTATTTTCTTAGTATTACTTTTCAGCCTACCCTCGTATGCATAGGCGCCATCTGACGTTTCCATCTGAAAGTTTGACTCTTTTAACACTGAATTTCTTCAGAAAATTTTGTCGTTTGATCATAGCTTTTGTTTACAGGGACTCGAAATTTTTTTCTCAGCAAAAAAATAGAGTTATCACGTGAACACTATCGTGCGATGATTTTTTACGAATTGTGACGTGAATTGTCAAGACAGGAGTGGATCGATCAACTTTCTTCCACTTTTGGCGATGAAGCTCCATCCTTTGTCACTGCGAAACGCGGGTAAAACGAGTTCCATCATGGCCACCGTTCGCTCGGCGACGAAAGTCGTAAAGGTCGTTCGAAATCAGTTGTGCCAGAAAACGTTGATACTGTGCAAGAACTGGTCAAGGAAGAACGTCACGTGACTTTTCGTGAGATTGAGGCATCCTTGGGGATAAGTATGACGAACATCAATAAGATATTGCATGAAAATTTAGCTGTGGAAAAAATTTGTTCGCGAATAATTTGACAATAGCTCAAAGAGATGCTTGCGTCGATTGGTGCAAAGAATTCGCAATAAATACAATCGCGGTGCATCAAAAGCTATGAATAACAACCATGCAGGTGACGAATCTTAGAACTATGCGTATGAGCCCGAAACAAAACAGCAATCCTCTGTATGAGTCTCCAAAGACGAGCCAAATCCAACAAAAGTGATTCGTGCACGAAGCACATCGAAGGAAATGATCCCCTGTTTCTTCGGAACAACTGGACACGTGGCAACCGTACCATTAGAGAAACGTAGAACCGTGTATTCTGAATGGAAGACGAGCATTTTTTTGCCAGAAGTGCTTGATGAAATACGAAAAAAGAAGCGGCAACGAAGGATCATTCTTCATCATGACAATGGACAAGCTCTCACAGATCGGCTGAAAAAACAACCTATTTGACTGGCCGAAACGTCGAATTGATGGGCCATCCTCCGTACAGCTCTGATTTAGTACCAAACGACTACTTATTATTCCTGCTTAAAAAAATTCCATGGTCAACGTTTTTCGGCGCCTGAAGAAGCCGTTGATGCATTCAAAAACCACATTTTGGAGGTACCTCAATCTGAGTGAAAAAAAAGTTATGAAAATTGGTACGAGCGCATGCAAAAGTCCATTGATCATTATAGAGAATACTTCGAAAAACAATAAATCCATTTTCAACAATAAATTACTGTCTTTTCATTATTAGGCTGAAAAAATTAATAACAACTCTCGTATAAATGGCCACCCACTAGATTCCTACATAAAATGGGACATATTACCCAAAAATTCAGAAGTTCATACGATTAAAGAAATCACAATGCACTTTGTTTAAAATGAAAAGTTGGCACAAGAATTTTCAATTTCTAAGGCAAATTATTTCTCCCAATCTGAGTATCATCTGAGGTTTTTGAATATTTTTTCCTTAAAATGGCTGTCATTTAGTTCACCCGAGCTTGGGCGTGCTACCTCACCCCGAAAAACCTGGCCCTGCCATCGGATTCCGCACATAACCGAACGATTAGTGAAAAGCAGCTGAGCAGCAGGAAATGTTTGCGATGTGAAACACAAAAAAAGTGGGTGATTAGTGACATGAGTGCTTCCAAAACGACATAGCTTCAAGAGTCACTGATTCTCTGGGAAACCATCTACCAATTAAGAAGATGTAAATGTAGCCTAAGTTGTTTTCTTAAAGTTTACGGTGCGCAGAATTTGCACCTTGGATTTGATGAGCACTATAGAATGCATTAAAGTCTTTCCGGAATTACTTTAGCATCAAATTGCCAAAAAGACAGTGTCGATTAAACCGTCGGCGGTTCCACATTGGTCATTTTTCGGTGGCTGTTGATCAACTTAAAGGCATGAGCAACTCACCCCATCTCACTCATGGGTCGCAAGTGCATTGAGTAAGCTCCACCCTTTGGAGCATTCCATACAGTCCTCGGGGGAATCACCGAGGCCATGTCGCTCCACTCACATTCCCTCCGACGAGGAAACCCAAAACGCTGTTGACACGAGCGGGGCTGGCGATCCTCTCTCCTGGGACCGCACACTAATCCAGTTGTGAAACTGACTGTGATGCATTTCCTGAGATCCACTTGCCTTTGAACGATTTCCAGAGCTACACTGATTGATCATTGACTACACTAATCCATCCAAACTTATTTCATGGCAAATTGCCGCAATGGTTATTAATGTCTTTGACACTGCTGCATGTAAAACCAACCAAACAACTGCTAAATGCTGCCCTTTCTGTATTCAAATTATTTCCGAAATGGCTGACGAAAGGTAAATTTTTTTACTTCTGCCGTAGCAACTCCCGTCCTGATAAAAGGTGCAAGAGTGATGACGAAATCATTTTTTTCCGCGGAATAAATCCAAAAAATGCAAAAAAGACTGCAAAACCAACATATACCTATTTCCTTTCTACAGGTACCTCCAACTTGGAAGAAGTTACAGTACTCCGACTTGGAAGAGAAATGTTTTCTGTTCAAGTGGCTCTATGGATTCACTTGAATGCATTCATGCATTCACTTATAGATTTTGATGAATAGATTAATAATTAGGTTTGGTGTCGTTGGGAGTTTCGAGAGATGGAACGTGTAATTGTTTTTCGGGTGCATGAGATATATTAGTGGTATTTACTAGGGGAGGCGACCGACAGCTGAGGTCATTTTCACCATTAGAGATGGACAGGAAGGAAGGATGGGTGGAGAGAAACCCGGCGTTGGCATTAGCCTACTCTAAACAACGAGAGGCGCCAAGGGGTCTACAGCTTAACGTTCCATCCGACGGACGGCGTACTCACTCAGAGTTCTCTCCACAAAGAACCTCAAGTTAGGATCGGGATACCACTCAACAATATTGGATGCCGCCGGGATTCGAACCCGAGCCCTCTGGGTGGGAAGCCTGTACATTAGCCAAATCATCATCTCGATTCCCTATATGAGAGATATAATCAAATCCCGCTGATTGTGCGAATGGTCACCTTATCCGCCTAATTTTTCCTTTTCTATCTAAACCTATGGGATATCGTACAATTTTACCACGATTTTTGAAGATGTTAAATGGAAATATCGATCCTCAATTGCAGAAAGTTCGATGGTGAAAGTGAAATCGTCCTCAAATCACGCATAATGCCCTTTCATGGTTTTAGTGGCCTCAACTTACATTTAACCTCCACAGTGAATGAAGGAATATAGCGAGGTCATTTGGAGCCAAAATTGTAAAACAAAAAAACAAGCGAGGTGTTGCTGGTATGCGTTTTCATTTTCAAGGACGGCGGGTAAACAGAATCGCCGTTTCATTAGTTCCTTTTGGTTAAAAAAAGGATTGATGAATCTCCTCTCTAATGATTTAAGAGTAGGGTGAGAGGTAAATGTAATTAACGTAAGCCAAACGGTAACGAGTTTAAATAATTAAATACGACATAAAATAACATTATGACGTCAGTACCTAAAATGTTCAAGAATAGTACTCGATTGATTCTATTTATATAGTTATGATCTACCGTGTCAAATTATACTATACAAGGGCATTCGTCATTCGAAACAGATTTATTCACGGCGTATAATGTAACAAGCGGGCAATAGTTTTCACACCCGTGTCAGTCTGGCATTTTATTTACAGTTGTCAGCGGGAAAATCCGAAGGCAGCGGGTTTTGAGTTCCTACTCATAGGACATAGATGTTGTGCAAACGCTGTCATGTGCGTACCCGAGCACCACAAGGCCTAGACGGACGCGCCCGAAGGGAAATACACTTAGAAAAAGTTCCGTGCGAGTTTCATAACGCCATGGGTGGTGCGTCGACGGCGACATCTTGTGTGCGCAATGAAAGAGAATCATTTTATTCCACTCGGGGAGTGATTTGTTAATTAGTATTAAGCGAACCGTGAAAAAGGTATTCGTGCGCATTTTGCCGCGGATCGAAGTGAAATAGGAGGGGGTCGTGGGACGCAATCCCCTACGCTTTGCCCGGATAGCTCCAACACCAAGAGAAAAGCCTGAGCGCATATGCTTGGGACGTCACCACGGCAGGCCAAGGGGTGCCCGCTCTCATTCCCCCCAGAAAACTCGGTACGGCCGAGTTTAAAATCTTCTATTTCGACAAGAAATGAAGTGATTTTGAAAACATAAGCACTCCTCAACGTGAAGTTAGTTTCTGTATCTACCTATGCATGTACATTCAACTGCTAAATAGTCGTAGATATTTTCTACGGGACCGAGGAAAATGATACTCAAGGTTTTTGGCGCTAAACATCCAAGAATTAAGTGTTTAATGCATACAGGGTTCGTCCGGAAAATAAGTGTACTGAGCTCAGGAAAAAAAATTTATTACACATTTACATATCTTAAGCTAATATTCCTCAAAATAGGACCCTTGTGAGTCGATACACTTGTTCCAGCGGCGTTCCCATTCCTGGAACGCTCCCGCGAAGGCATCATCGGGAACCTCTCGAAGACTCGTCGTCGACCTCTTCTCTGCCCTCCACGAACATCTTGTGCCACCGAAAGATCATGTTTCGGGACATGGCTGACTCCCCGTAAGCCTGGTTAATCATACCGACAGTTTCGGTAGACGATTTCCCAAGCTTTACCGCAAATTTGATGGAATAACGCTGCTTCGGCATCGCGTTCCGTGACGTGGGTCGAAGCGTGGAGGTTCGCGTTAACAGAGCTCCTCACTACACCACAGCTCAGAGCCGACTGCCTTTTTCAGCGTCGCTTGCCAACATACCCCCCTCCAATCGCAGCCCATCAGAGCGGTGCTGGGCGCGCCTGGAGCGGCGGGCCCAGCCCAGGAGTCAGTACACTTATTTTCCGGACGAACCCTGTATGCACAATGATATTGAATTTAATTTCCTATTTATGTGTTAAATGTTTTGCATGGGGGGCAGGTCTACAATTGATAAGCACTTGAAAGAGATGTCCTCCACGAAATTATACTCGATTAGGTTATATGGTCCATTCGCCATTATTATCCAGTTCTGTCTTATTTATCGAGGCATCTCATTATGCACTTAATTCAGACAAGTTTTTGAAAGACTTGGGAGTAATAAATTGTTAGCAGCATAAAATGTTTCTAATGATTATTTTACCAACATTCACACAATAGGGTCGCAAGTGATTGAAGACAGGCATTTCCATTATTTTCAAATAAAAATTGTTTGGAAAACGGATTTTACTAGTCTAATAGCTTGATAATTTAATTAAAGATTTGAAAGGACTAAATGAAAATTGATGATTCGTAGCTCAAAATGTATATGATTGTTCCACCTATGCAATAGCAATCAGATATAGTAATCCATCTCTGTCTAAATTTGTGAACAACCTATATCTTAGGTTAACCGATCCAAAATAACATTTCCCGGTTCACAATTTACTTCTTTCAGTAATGAGTGCACGTTAGATCCAGCCAGACATTCAATCCAAAGTAGTCCAATTTCCATTCCTTCAAATTCGTAATCAGATACAGCTATTTCAGAATGCCCCTCTACATTCACACAAACGATCAGTCGTGCTCTCAAACGGTGAAATAAGTGTTAGACAATTCGATATGATCACACTTCTTTTTCCAAACGATAACTCTTAATTCAGGACCATTCTCTTTTTGTTTCATTCAGTTGGAGAATGGATAGGTGGCACTGCACTCCTGATGGCTGTCGATGTTCCCAAGTGTATCTCCTGATGCATTAGTTTGGAATTTCCCTAGAAAATCATACTGCATCTGCTGCTCAGTCACTCAAAATCTATTGCAATTCAACAAGCATTAAAAGTCATCTGAAGCTCCATTTGGAATTCTTCGTTTAAATCCCCCCAGGTCATGTTTGAATGCTCCCAACAGTCAAGCCAATTTTGACAGGTCATTCATTTACTGTAATCATTCGGATTATTCATTATTTCAGTTTTCATTGAATCTGTCAACCGGTCTCCGTTGAGAGGGACACGCATTAACTACATTTCACCACAGCATAATTATAGGTATGATATCGGCCATTTATTTGTCATTTGGTAGGCTATGCTTCGAGCAGAGACCTTGAATATTATTCTCATTAATCACCCCAAGAATTGATTGCTTTAAATTAAATTTCTCTCAGTTTAATGGCCTTGATAGTAAACCCATTAACCAAACATCAGCAGCTCCTTAAATATTCTCATATATACAGGAACCGTGATGCCTTGAACCATGGCATACATATTTGGTTTCTGACACTGCCCGCACTGGGGCGCTCGGAAATGTATCATTATTTGATTTGGTTAATCCAAATGTTTCGCATGCACTTAATTCTTTTCGTATGAACGTGTTTGGGATCATAAATGAAAAAGGTTAACTTTGCTCAGGAAGATAGCAAGCAATGCTTAACTCGGATTTTTTGGCAAAATACAGGGTTCGTCCGGAAAATAAGTGTACTGACTCCTGGGCTGGGCGCGCCGCTCCAGGCGCGCCCAGCACCGCTCTGACGGGCTGCGATTGGAGGGGGGTATGTTGGCAAGCGACGCTGAAAAAGGCAGTCGGCTCTGAGCTGTGGTGTAGTGAGGAGCTCTGTTAACGTGAACCTCCACGCTTCGACCCACGTCACGGAACGCGATGCCGAAGCAGAGTTATTCCATCAAATTTGCGGTAAAGCGTGGGAAATCGTCTACCGAAACTGTCGGTATGATTAACCAGGCTTACGGGGAGTCAGCCATGTCCAGAAACATGATCTTTCGGTGGCACAAGATGTTCGTGGAGGGCAGAGAAGAGGTCGACGACGAGTCTTCGAGAGGTTCCCGATGATGCCTTCGCGGGAGCGTTCCAGGAATGGGAACGCCGCTGGAACTAGTGTATCGACTCACAAGGGTCCTATTTTGAGGAATATTAGCTTAAGATATGTAAAAGTGTAATAAATTTTTTTTCCTGAGCTCAGTACACTTATTTTCCGGACGAACCCTGTATGCAATCGCTCTTTAAATAATTGAATTGTGGTCCATAACCACGCAAAAATCATTTAACCCCGATACTATCGAAAACAAGAAAAATGTTTTAAACCACCGCATGTAAATCCTAATCACT